>NC_133331.1:173586029-173899779 GCF_042186555.1 Aquarana catesbeiana | reverse complement strand
GGCGGTTTTAACCGAATAGCGCCGGTAAAGTGGCGCTAAAAATAGTGCCGCTTTACCGCCGACACTCCCCCACGGCTTGGTGTGAAAGGGCTCTTAGAGTTGCAGCATTTTTTACAGCTGAAAAACTCCTTTTCAAACCCACTAGTTTTGGGTTTTTTTTCAATATATATATATATATATATATATGAGGTGATTGATGGATGTTATGTTTCACCTCGCATGCATTAGTTTGCAGAGAACTAAGGTGGAATCCGGTCCGGATTTGGTAGTCCACATTGGCAGGGTTGGTTCCGGACCAGATTTTGCGGTCCACTTGTGTCCACAACAGGTGGTATAAATAAAGCAGGACTGGTGCAAAGAAATGCTCTTGGCCTGGGACTCAAAAAGCCAAAAGCTCTAAGTTAGAGTTTAATAAAAACCTACCGTTTAGACTACCCTTTTCCCCAGGGAAGGTGATCCCCATTGAGCTAACCCCCTCACCATAAATATATATATCTATATATATAGATATATACCTTCCAGCTGTGTTTTTTTAGTGCCTATGTTTTTTGCACAGAACAGATGTATAAAATTATTTTAATTTTCATTGGGGTTGATTTACTAAAGACAAATAGCCTGTGCACTTTGCAAGTGAAGTGTCACTCATTTTCCCCAGAGTTTAGTGAATGTGGTAAAGCTCTGCTGATTTCCATCATCCAATCATGTGCAAGCTAAATGTTTTTTTTTTTTTTTTTTTTAGTTTCCTTGCATCTGCTTAGGTATTCTTTACAAAGTAAAGAAAAAAGCATGCAACTGCACTTCCCTGCCACTTTGAGAAAGTGGGTCAGCCACGGGGACCCTAAAGCCTTATACACACAATCGGACTTCCATCAGACTTTTCCGTGGATTTTTGTCCGAATGGGCAATGACCATGAACTTGTTTCTGCTTACACACGGCAGAACGTTTTCAGCCAACTTTCACCAAATCACGTGGTTTTTCAGCTCTTTACCGCCGCCCTTTGGGCTTCTTCTACTATTGTTGGCTGATGTTTAGCAATGGTTCTGAGCATGCGTGTTTGTACTTTGGACTTTAGTCTGATGGACTTGTGCACACACGATTGGATTATCCTCCATTGGACATTTGTTGTCAAAGTTTGAGAGCATGCACAGCGAACATTTGTCTGTTGATAAGCAACAAAAATTTTCCGATGGAGCATACAGACGGTCGGATTGTCCGATAAAACAGGTCCGTCGGACCATTGTTGTCGAAAAGTCCGTTCATGTGTATGGGCCTTAAGACTACAAACCAGCTGGTGGATCTGGTGGAGAGATATACTGCTGCTGAGAACTTGTCTGTGCACCACCCCAATGTCTCTAGGGGTGAAAAACTGCCCAGAGGATCTGATAAGACTGTTTGAGGGTTCAAGGGCGTGGGAAAAAATTACAAGACTGTTGTCACAGATAATGAGACAATGGGCTAAGGACCTGGAGACTGGCCAAATAGGTTAGGAAGGTCTCTGAGGCCGTTTAGAGGACTGGGTACAAAACACATACAATGTTATCGCTGCCATGCGTTATATTGCTGCTAACTTTTCCCTAAATGATGAACCAATGCAATGTGATAATGCTTTTTGCACAGGTGGCATGTACTGCTTCATGTCAGGGACGCATGGAAAAAAAAATGTGTGTGAGTTCAGTTGATGGAAAGCCAGTCACTGCTCGAAAAAACTGCGAAAAACTTTTAAGGGATTTTTAAGGCAATGAAAACTGGAGATTAAAAAATCAAAGTTTATTATAAATTGATATAAAAAATATATATTGTATAGTAACAAAAGAGTATAAGTATTGTAATTAGAGATAGTGCATAGCAAAATATTCAAAAAAAGTGCATTCATAAAAATGGAATAGGAAAATGATACATCACACTACCTGATACAATCACCACAGACGAGAAACCATGGTGTCGAGTAGTGAAATCCCAACACGTTTCAACATGCTCAATTCAAAGAGAAATGTCTTCTTCAGGGAATGTATCACAGTCTAAATAAAGAATAATAACAATATTATTATAGGCTGTATAAGTTATGTAAGTATCTCGCATAATGCGGCTCACAGTCTACTCACATCCTCCTAATGCACTTCAAGGGTTAATGAAAACTCCCTTGTTAGGGTGAGAGGTCCCGATTCTCTAGGAATAAACAGTGTCCAAAGTCCACTACAGGACGGCTGGATATATAAAAATTATGATCCAAATGCAGGCGTGCCAACATCAAGGATAGATTGTCTGTGTATAACAGGGTACAAAGGATGGATAGAGACCTGGTTAAGAGGCATGAGAGGGTGGGGGGGTTTCCTAAGTAAAAAGGCCCCTCTTTTTTTAAGCTAGTAATGAAGTATGAAAGAAAGACTTACTTGCAACCAAAGTATATCTGTAGCCTTAAGAATGGTCCGTGCCACCCTGAGAGCCCTCGGTGATACTGAGTGAAGGAGTCACGCCATATGCCGTCCTTGGCGTCCTTTTTATATGGTGTGGGCGGGGATGGGCTGCCACGCCAGTCAATGGCGTGGCACACACAATGACAGGGGAATCCAGTGTAGTCACGCTGCGCATTCCCAAGGCGACGGACACCGCCGCCCGTGCATGTGCGCCACTGCGGCGTGCATCACAGAGACGCACAGCGGGCTATATGGGTCAGCCGCCATGATGGAGAGGGGCTGTGCCCACAGTTGGAGACTCTGTAGTGAGGAGCGACCGAGCCACACTGACGTGGCGTCCACCCCGCAGGGGGGAATCCTCCCACCCCATGGATGGAAATAATACCCATTGAGCCACCGACAGGGATAGTGAATCACTGCTGGTGGGAGACATGGAGGGGGTGGGAGTTGAAAATCCAGGATTACACCCATACCTAAGACATCATACAGGCCATCCCCCGATCCACCCCAACCTAGAGGGGGGGGGGGAAAGGGGGAAAAAAGCAGGCCAGGACTAGTATCCACCGACACAGGGGGCCCAACTCAAGAGAATCTTGAGCATTGAGGAAAGGATGCCGCGGTGACAGGGGAGTCACCGCGGCCCCCCTGTGCCGGGTAGGGACAGGACAAAGAGGGTAAATACCCTTCCCAAGGGGAAAATCCCGGGGACGGGACACCCCACCCCACATCGGGTAACCCAAATGCATGAGGAATGCGGTAAATGCGAGAGATAGTGAACCACTGCTGGATGACCCCAATACCTTCAAAAGATATGACTAAGCAGTAACTCATATATGAAAAATAGTCAATAAGAAACAATCAAAAAACAATAATGATAAATCTCAAAATATCAACCCGAGTTGGCCCAAACAGCAAAGGCCAAGTCAGGTGACAACGAGACAACGAAAACCTTCTTCGTTTATAAATACAGCAAACATCTGAATATGTATACAAGTATGTGAATATAAATATAACACCCTTTGAAAATTGATTTCAATGGCTGAACCAGGGGCTCACCTGGGAAATCTCATGAGGAGAAAGATCACTACAACAGGGGGGGGGAGAAAAAGAGGGGGAAGGGGGGGATTGTGATTTGTGGGGGGTTTAGGGTGTAGTTGCAAAGGGGATTCAGATGATAATGAGCCATGGAGAAAATAACAAAAAAAAACAAAAAAACAAAAAAAAAACAGGTGACAAATTATATAGACCCTAGTCAGTTTTACCCGACCTAAAGCCCTCCAAGAAGGGCCTGAAACTCTCTGTTTCATTTAAACACGGGGGGGGGTGGCCCTTAGACACCTGATCCAGCGCATTTCTTGCTGGAGCAGGATCTTATTCCAGTCACCCCCCCCAATAGGTATATGAAGTCTTTCGAGTACTGTAAAATTAACTTTGGGCATCCTGTAGTTGTGTTGTCTAGCTACATGTCTTCCCAGCGGAAGATAGAGGTTGCCAATGCCCATACTGTGCATGTGTTTTTCAACTCTTTTACCAAATTCTTGTCGGGTTTTCCCAACATAGAATGCCCCACATTGGCATTGCATCAGGTACACAACTGCCTGTGTTTTGCAATTAGCAAAATGGCATAGCTGAAAGCTGTTTCCATTCTGTAAAGATATCCTGGTCCTCCTTCCAATAACTCCGCACTGTGAGCAAGACCCACATGGGTATGTGCCCCAAGTTTTACAAGGGTCTCTTCTTGAACTACCCTTGTATTCACTTTGTGTAAGCAGGTTGCCAACGAAACTTGCTTTTTTATAGGTGATTTGAGGTCTGGAGGTCACCAACCTACTCATGATTGGGTCCTCCATCAGAATTGACCAATGCTTTGAGATGAGCTTCCTTATTACTTGTCCGTGCCCCACCCCAATGTCTCTAGGGGTGAAAAACTGCCCAGAGGATCCGATAAGACTGTTTGAGGGTTCAAGGGCATGGGGAAAAATTACAAGACTGTTGTCACAGACAATGAGACTATGGGCTCAGGACCTGGAGACTGGCCAAATAGGTCAGGAAGGTCTCTGAGGCCGTTTAGAGGACTGGGTACAAAACACATACAATGTTATCGCTGCCATGCGTTAGGTCATATTGCTGCTAACTGTTCCCTAAATGATGAACCAATGCAATGTGATAATGCTTATTTGAAAAAAGAATGTCTCTTTTTGCACAGGTGACATGTACTGCTTCATGTCAGGGACGCATGGAAAAACAAATGTGTGTGAGTTCAGTTGATGGAAAGCCAGTCACTGCTCTGCTAGATTCTGGTTGTGTTGTGACATTAGTCAAAGGTGATTTTGTAAATCCTGCAAAGTTACACCCTAGCACTATTGGGGTGATTTGTATACACACATGACTACCAGACTGCTGTGGTTGAGGTTGATACCAATTGGGGCACTGTGACACATTCAGTAGGAGTGGTATCCTAACTACTTTATGAAGCCCTAGTGGGGAGAGATTTTCCACACTTTTGGAGTTTATGGGAAAACAAAAGGAGTCAGGAGGACAGAGCTCCCCCTGCTGAGGAAACACTGGAACTCACTCTGGACCCTTTTGATTGCAAAATTGAAAGGGAAACTGTTGGTGTGTCCAACGGAGAAGTAGATCCTTTTTCTGTAATGGTTGGGGAGCAGGGGGAGCTGGAATCCAGCCCCCAGCTTGAGGTTGATGAACAAGAAATTATCTCTAACTCTAATAGTGAGAGTGGACAGAATGTGGTTCCTGACTTAGAAGTCAGAAAAGATGATTTTTCTACAGAATAACTAAGACTCCACACTCAATAGAGCCAGAGAAAATGTTAAAATGATTTGTTTGTGTTGTTTCCCTTCATGGCTCTTAAAAAATAACTTGCTGTATCAAGTGGTAAAGCAAAGGGAGGAGGAGGAGGTAGAGCAACTAGTGGTTCCCAAACCCTATCTTCGGATGGTATTAGATTTAGCTCATGATCATATAATGGGTGTACACCTGGGTATAGAGAAAACTAAGGAGAGAATAACCCAGAGATTCTTTTGGCCTGGGTTACATGCAGATGTCAAAGAATATTGTGAGTCATGCCCAGAGTGCCAGTATTCTGCGCCATCACCCCATGTTCATAGTCCACTGGTATCGTTACTGATACCATGAGCACATACTGGTAATACTGGACTATGCCACATGGTATCCTGAAGCCATTCCCTTGAGTAATACCTCAGCTAAGACTATTGCCAAAGAGCTTTCCAGGTATTTAGTCGTGTGGGTATTGCAAAAGAGATATTAACGGATCAAGGCACACCATTTATGTCCAGAGTCACTAAAGAATTGTGCAAGTTGTTCAAAATCTCCCATCTCCATACCTCTGTTTACCACCCCCAAACTGATGGTCTTGTGGAGAGAGTAAACAAGATGCTCAAAAGCTTGTTAACCACTTAAAGTGGGGTTCCACCCAAAAAATAAAAATACATGTAAAAATTCTAAAAAAAAAACCAAAAAAACATTTGGATATTTTTTTTTTTTCACTTACCTCTAAATGCCTGTTGCTAGGTGGTCCCTCGTAGTCTGCCTGTTCCTTTGCCTGGGCTGGTGACATCACTTCCCCCCAGGCACAGGAAGGGCTCCGCTCTCCTCCCTCCCTCCTGTCAATCATCTGGGACCCAATACAGGTCCCAGGTGATTAAGCGGCCAATCACGGCGCGCGGCGCCGCTCGCGCATGCGCAGTGGGTGCCAGGCTGTGAAGCCACAGCCCGGCGCCCACAGTTGAAATGCTGGCGCCGACGAGCGGAGGGGGGGGACGAGCGGGGCCTCGATCCCCCGCATCGCTGGACCCAGGGACAGGTAAGTGTCCAATTAAAAGTCAGCAGCTGCAGTATTTGTAGCTGCTGACTTTTAATTTTTTTTTTTTTTGACGGCCCCCCTGGGTGGAACTCCTCTTTAATGACCGGAAGGATTTGCCCCCTTTGCGATATGGCACTGCGTCGCTTTAACTGACAATTGCGCGGATGTGTGACGCTGTACCCAAACAAAATTTATGTCACTTTTTCCCACAAAGAGAGCTTTCTTTTGGTGATATTTGATCACCTCTGCATTTTTTTTTTGTGCTATAAACAAAAAAAGAGCAGCAATTTTGAAAAAAAAAAAAATTTTTTTTACTTTTTGCTATAATAAATATCCCCCCCAAAAAAATCTTTATCAGTTTAGGCCGATATATATTCTTCTACATATTTTTGGTTTAAAAAATTGCAATAAGCATATATTGATTGGTTTGCGCAAAAGTTATAGCTTCTACAAAATAGGGGATAGATTTATGGCATTTTTATTATTCATTTTTTTTTTTTACTAGTAATGGCGGAGATCAGCGATTTTTAGCAGGACTGCGACATTGCGGCGGACAGATTGGTCACTTTTTTGGGACTATTTACATTTAAACAGCGATTAGAGATAAAAATAGCCACTGATTACTGTATAAATGTCATTGACAGGGAAGGGGTTAACACTAGGGGGCGATCAAGGGATTAAATGTGTTCCCTCATGTGTGTTCTAACTGGGGGAGGATGGGACTGCCTGGAGGAGGAGACCGATCGCTATTCCTAATCTTTAGCAGCAGCAAATCTGTCTCCTCCCCTGACAAAACGGAGATCTGTCTGTTTACATTGACAGATCTCAGTTCTGTCTCTGTCAGGAGCGATCTCGGGTGGCTGGGGGCATCGGCTCCGGCATTGCGCTGCCTGCGACGCGCACGCCCCCTACAGCTCTTAAAAGTGTCCGACGTACAGGAACAGTGATTTTCCAAGAAGAGCCAACCTGCCGCAGTATAACTACGGCAGCTGGTCCTTAAGAGGTTAAAAAGGGTGGTGGAGAGAGATGGGAGAAATTAGAATTTTTTGCTGCCGTACCTCGTGTTTGCTTTACGAGAGGTACCTCAGGCCTCTACAGGTTATTCCCTGTTTGAACTACTATATGGTAGACACCCAGGGGGTTTCTAGATGTTGCAAAAGAAATGTGGGAGAGACCACGCCTTATAGAAGCATCATCGAACATATCTCACTGATGCAAGATTGGATTGCCGCTGTCATGCGGCTTGTATGGGAACATATGGAGCAAGCCCAGGAGGCCCAGAGAAGGGTTTATATTCGGGGTGCCAAGACCAGAACCTTCAACCCTGGTAAAACAGTTGAGAGTAAATTCCTAGCAAAGTGGCAAAGTCCCTTTGAAATTTTGGAAAGAGTAGTTGAAGTAAACTACAAAGTTTACCAGCCAGGGAAAAGGAAACCAAAGCAAATATATCACGTTAATCTCTTGAAACCTTGGAAGGAAAGAGAGGCTTTACTGGCAGTGCCAACCCCCCAAAAGGACATGGCCCTTGTGACAACTGAGGTACCCATAACTGAAACCTTGTCAGTGGCCCAACAGAAGGACGTTAGAGTTTGTTAGAAAGAATAGAGCATTTTTCTCTCACCCACACGGACATACCAGTGTTATGCAGCATGACATAATTACGGAACCAGGGGTCCATGAAAATGTAAAGCCCTATAGAATACCCCAAGCTTGGCAAGAAGTAAACAAACAGGTGGGGTTCTTGCGAGCCACAAGTGGACCAATGCCTCTAAGGAGTAAAACAACTATATTTAAAGCAGCAAACACTTCACCACGTTTCATTCTGTGTATTTGAATATAAATAAAATTGTGCTCGCGCTAAAAATGTGAATTGAAAAAAAATATGAATATATATAAACTGAGTATAAAATATAAACTAATTGTGCAAAAATGTTAAACCATAATTAGTATGCTAATAAAAACATACATGTAAAAATATATATATATATAATGTGCAATCCTTATATATAAAATTCACAAAGTGCATCCACATAAAAGTGCAATCCTTATATAAAATGCTGAAAGTGCATCATGCATGAATATAGACCTAATTAATAAGTGCAAATCCTGTGACAATCAAGTGTCCAAACAAAATACGATCAGTAGATTCAAACTGAAACAAAGAAGTGCAAGAAAACAGTGTCCATGAATGAAGTGTTCATCAAGCTTCTCCTGAAAAGTGTCCAAATCACAACAAGCTGGATGTGCTCTCCCGTGATCCCCCACTTGTGCTTGCGCTCACCTCTATTCCTGTGACACGGTAGTTAAACAGTGTCAAAACATGCATTGGGGCCACTCCTGGGCTCACTCAGGATGCAATGATGTATGTCCAATCCTCACAGGTAAAACATTATTCATAAAAGAGAAAAAGAAAGCTCCATGGTGTAATATAGTATGGGATTTAGTTAAAGTAAAAGAAGTTCCTCCAGGAGGGTACTCACAGTATGCAGGTGCTACAGTGCACCAAACTATACAGGTATATTTCGTTTAGCAGCGGCTCGTATGACGTGCGGTGTGGTGTATATTCCTCTCCTTCCCTGCTGACAGCTCCGTCCTACCCCTCCCCGACGCGTATTCGGCACAGGGATCACGTGCCTTCCTCTGGGAGATATGCATATCCCCCAGAGGAAGGCACGTGATCCCTGTGCCGAATACGCGTCGGGGAGGGGTAGGACGGGGTATTCGGCACAGGGATCACGTGCCTTCCTCTGGGAGATATGCATATCCCCCAGAGGAAGGCACGTGATCCCTGTGCCGAATACGCGTCGGGGAGGGGTAGGACGGAGCTGTCAGCAGGGAAGGAGAGGAATATACACCACACCGCATGCCATACGAGCCGCTGCTAAACGAAATACACCTGTATAGTTTGGTGCACTGTAGCACCTGCATACTGTGAGTACCCTCCTGGAGGAACTTCTTTTACTTTAAATAAATCCCTTACTATATTACACCATGGAGCTTTCTTTTTCTCTTTTATGAATGATGTTTTACCTGTGAGGATTGGACATACATCATTGCATCCTGAGTGAGCCCAGGAGTGGCCCCAATGCGTGTTTTGACACTGTTTAACTACCGTGTCACAGGAATAGAGGTGAGCGCAAGCACAAGTGGGGGATCACGGGAGAGCACATCCAGCTTGTTGTGATTTGGACACTTGGCAAGAAGTAGTTGCGAATGAAATCAAGAACATAGTTGTTATAGTTGGACGTGATAGAGGAGACCCACGGTGACTGGTCAAGTCCCATAGTGTTAGTCCCAAAGCCAGATGGCACTATAAGGTTTTGTAATGATTTCAGGAAGTTGAATAGCGTGTCCAAATTCGATGCACACCCAATGCCTCGGGTCAACGAGCTTGTTGACAGATTGGGAAGTGCCCGGTACATAACTACTTTGGATCTGACTAAAGGTCATTGCAGAAACCCCTAACAGAATCTGCAAAAGAGAAGACGGCCTTTTTTACCCCTGAGGGGTCATTCCTTTATAAGCGGATGCCTTTTGGTTTGCTTGGTGCATCTGTCTCATTCCAGAGAATGATGGACAAGACATTGAGACCCCACCGTCAATAAGCAGCCGCCTATTAGGACAATGTCATCATCCACAGCCCAGATTGGGAATCTCATTTCCCCCGGGTGCAAGCAGTAGTAGATTCCCCTAGGAAAGTAGGACTCACTGCCAACCCTAAAAAGTGTGCCATAGGCTTGGAGGAAGCCAAATACCTTGGCTATATTATTGGTCGAGGACTGGTCAAGCTTTAGTTCAACAAGATTGAGGAAGTTCAAAAGTGGCCCCAACCTATAAATAAAAAGCATGTTTGTGCATTTCTTGGGATCACAGGGTACTTTAGGCATTTTATACCCAAATTTTGCCACCATTGCAGCCCCACTGACAGATCTGACGAAGGGTAGATGGCCGGTCATGATTAAGTGGAATCCTGAGGCAGAGAAGGCATTTCAAATGTTAAAGCAGGCTCTTTGTGCACAACCTGTGTTTGAGACCCAAGATTTCACAAGTTTGTGGTACAGACAGACACCTCTGATGTGGGACTGGGTACTGTACTGTCCCAAATCAGAGACGGAGAGGAGCACTCAATGGTCTACCTGAGCAGAAAGCTTAAAGGGGTTTAAACCCTCGTGTTTTTTCACCTTAATGCAGGGCTTAGTAACCCTTTAACACACATAATAAAAACAACGCATTGTTAAAAAGGAATGTTTAGCTATCAAATGGGCCTTAGATGCCCTGAAATATTACCTATTGGAGAGATTATTTAAACTAGTCACTGATCATGCCCCTCTTAAATGGATGTGTGATAACAAGGAGAAAAACAGTAAGGTGACAAGATGGTTCCTTGCCGTTCAAGTATCTAAAGTGGAGGTCCACCCTGAAAAAAAAAATTGCACAAAAAATACCTAAAAAAATGGAGCAAAAGAAAAAAAAAATTTAACTTAACTGAAATGGCTGTTGCTAGGCAGTCTCCCTAATCTGCCTCTTCCTACGCCACAGTGATGTTGTCTCTTCTCCTCTCCATGTTGTTTTCTGGGGAATGTGGCGCGGTGTGTTATGGGAATTGTCTGTGTCCCACAACACATCACGTCCCATTCACAAAGCGCTGCGCGACTCGCGCATGCGCAGTAGGAAACGGGCAGTGAAGCCGTAAGGCTCCACTGCCTGTTTCCCTTAGTTGGGATGGCGGTGCCGGGATCCAAGAGCCGAGGGACGGGTCGGCCTCGGGCGGCCGGCATCGTGGGCACCCAGGACAGGTAAGTACTTATTTAAAGTCAGCAGCTACAGTGTTTGTAGCTGCTGACTTTTAAATTTTTTTTTACGTCCGGAATCCCGCTTTAAGTTCACAGTGGATCATAGAGCTGAGAAACTCCAGGATAATGCAGACGCCCTTTCCCGTGTCCATTGTCTGGTTGGGACAGTTGCTCAACCGCAGGGGGGGATACGTGATATTATGAAAGGTGAGATATTTGATGGACATTGTGTTTCACCTTGCATGCATTCATTTGCAGAGAACTAAAGTGGAATACAGTCTGGGTTTTATCAGTCACCTTGGCAGGGTTGGTTCCGGACCAGATTTTGTGGTCCATTTGTGTCCACCAACAGGTGGTGTAAATAAAGCAGGACTGGAGCAAAGAATTTCTCTTGGCCTGGAACTCAGGAAGCCATACCTGAGAGAGAGCTACTGATGTGATGTCTGCTTTGTGAGAGACAGAAAAAGGTTTGCAATATCTTTGCTTTGTGGGTGACTGGGCAAAGCCCTTCACCTGTGAGTAAGGGTACTTTCACACTGGAGCAGTGCAGGTGTTAACTGTAAAGCACTTTACGGCCACTAGTGGGACAATTTTAACCTCCTCTAGCGGCCGAAGAAAAGGTTACAAGCGCTTGTGTTGTGGTGCTGCCAAACTGCTTTGCAGGCGCTTCTTTAGCGCTGCCCATTCATTTAAATGGGCAGGGCATTTTGGAAGTGCACCGCCCCAAAGATGCTGCTACAGGACTTTTTTTTCCCCATCCCGCAAGCGCACCGCCCCAGTGTGAAAGCACTCAGGCTTTCACACTGGAGTGGCTTGAGAGGCACTTTTCAGGTGCTATTCTTAGTGCTAAAATGCCTGAAAAGCACCCCAATGTGATTTTCATGCAACCTTTTAAAAATAAAACTGGCTATAGGTCAGATTCTAAGAAAACCTGCCGTTTGGACTATCCTTTTCCCCAGGGAAGGTGATCCCCATTTAGCTATATAAATAAATATATATACATTCCAGGTTTTTTATTTTTTTTTTTTAGTGCCAATGTTTTTTGCACGGTACAGATGCACAAAGTTATTTTAATTTACATGGGGTTCATTTACTAAAGACAAATAGCCTGTGCACTTTGCAAGTGAAGTGTCACTCATTTTCCCCAGAGTTTAGTGAATGTGGTAAAGCTCTGCTGATTTCCATCATCCAATCATGTGCAAGCTAAATGCTTTTTTTTATTTGCCTTGCACCTGCTTAGGTATTCTTTACAAAGTGAAGAAAAAAGCATGCAACTGCACTTGCAAAGTGCACAGTCTATTTGCCTTCAGTAAATCAACCCTATTGCATTTTGATATCCTATACATTCACGCTGCTCTCCCTTTTATTTCCTCTAATATTTAAAAACAAAGTATTTTATTTCATATGTAATGAACTAAGCACACTTTATGACCATTTACAGCCATGGTAGAGGGAAGGGTAGTGATAAATGAAGAATATTTTGTTTGGCCTGGACTTGTTCTGTAATGATTGAGGCATATGCATGAAAATGTGTTTCTAACAGTGAACCTTTCAGCATAAAAGAAAGAAGGAATAAAAAGTTACATTCCCATTGATCAGTAATTGAGTAGAAAAGGGAGTTGGAACCTGTAATTTGAGCAAATTTTAGCTAGAAGCCATCTTCAAGCAGTCATGCATAAGTACAGGTTTCTCAGCAGATCAGTCATGTGGAAGACAGTGAAAAAGATGCTTTAAGCCATATTATGTAATCCCAAAAGATGATGGCATAGGCCTTTGTGGAACACAAGGGGATACACTTTCCAGTAGTTATATTTTCTCTTAAGCTCACCCTAAATGCTTAAAATAGCAGGCCACATTGTACACTCAAATAAGATGAGGTGTAACATGTTTGTGCATTTGATTAGAATTGCACCGGATCTTCAAAGATTTCCAAAATGTCTTAAAACACTTTTTAAACAGAATGTATGTATGAAAGGGAACTGCTTTGAACATTCACGTATGGCATACTAAATTATATAGTCAGACCTAATACTGGAGATTACGTGTTGCTCAAAACATTAAAATGTGTGCACTTTTAAAATTGTTGGAGTTTGATGTGTGTGTGTGTGTGTGTGTGTGTGTGTGTGTGTGTGTGTGTGTGTGTGTGTATATATATATATATATATATATATATATATATATATATATATATATATGAATTTGTATGTGAAACGTGTAACAGTTATTGCCATCTTAACATCAACCATTGGAGCATACTGCATGAAATAGTCTGTTGATTTATATCACAGATTATTAAATACCAATAGTGCATGATAAAAGGCATAGCTCCCAACTGTCCCTGATTTTGTGGGACTGTCCCTGATTTGGAGCAATGTCCCTTTGTCCTTCGTTCCTCCTCATTTGTCCCTCATTTTGGTCTGATCTATATAGTTGTATATAAAATGCACTTTTTATCTATCAAAGCGCTAAGCCTTTCATCTGATTTGTAAATGGCTGCATTTGTAAATTTCAAAAGCCAATATAAAGTAATATGAGTGGTAAAAAAAACATTTGTGGGTTTAACAAATCTTGTTTTTTGTACAATTCTCCTTTAAGGGGGTGTGGCAAGGGGTGTGTCCTATGCCTGCATACTTTTGCTGATAGGTGTCCCTCATTCCCATCTCAAAAAGTTGGGAGGTATGTAAAAGGCAAATATATGGGATTATTGTATTGGTGTGATACCAATTCATGTTGTATATAATATTTCCTCTGAACATTTCATTAATTTTCTGAAATTATGTTTTCAAATAAAGTTTTAAAAATAAAATGTATGTTTTAAATATTTTATGTGTATTATTCTAAGTGTGACAAAATGTCCCCCCTAAGTGTCCCCCCTAAAGGACCCTGCATTCACTATATGCAGCAGTGGCCGGTCCATAAAGGCCACTGCCCCCCTAATCTCCATGCATCGGCCCTGGGGGCGCCGGACATAGATTTCTACAAGTTTTTTTTTTTTAAGCACATGATTAGAGCCTGCAGCTCTAATTGGCTTCAAAAAGGTTGGACTCAGGGTGCAGTGCTCTTGTGAGCCCACACACTTGTGACATTAGCGAATCAACATTTGCTATTGTCTTCCTGCTTCTCCTCCTGGCCAATCAGGAAAGGAAGAGGGTCCTAAGACCGGATTGACCGGGAGGAGAAGCGACCAGAATTGATGGGAGGAGAAGCCGGGGAAGCCACCGACCTGGATGGGGTAAGTGCGGGCTGATGGGCGGTTTGTTTGCCGCCCCCCCAAAAAAAATTAAGCACCAGCCACCACTGACTATATCTGGTCTCCAACAGTACACAGAACATGGAAATGCAATAGTTTTAGCAAATATAAACTACTAAATACCCTTTTCATCAGCAGTCTTATGACTTCTATCAGTGTCTGGCAAAAACTTGTAGGAGGAGTTTTCATTCTCCTCCAACTGTCCCATGAGGCTTCCGGACCCTTGACGCTCTGTTTGGACAGTGCTGATTAACCCTGTGCAGATCACATGCACCCTCCCAAAAAAACCTGTCTGGCAATAGCAATACACACCAAACTGCGCATGTGCAGAGTGCCCCAAGGCTCTGTACTATCAGGAGGCTGTGGAAGCAGGGGCGGATCCAGGGGGGGCAACAGGGCAATTGCCCCCTCCGAGAATGCTGGTGAGAGGGCAGGCAGCTGGGTCCGCGGGAGAGAGAGGGCGGACGGCTGGGCGGGTGACAGTCTGAGACTGACAGTGGGCGGGTGAGAGAGCGGACGGCTGGGGGGGGGGCTGGTGACAGTCTGAGACTGACAGGGGGCGGGTAAGAGCGGACGGCCGGGCTGGTGACAGTCTGAGACTGACAGTGGGGTGGGCGGGTGAGAGAGTGCCGAGCGGACGGCCGGGGGGGGCTGGTGACAGTCTAAGACTGACAGTGGGTGGGTGAGAGTGGACGGCCGGGCTGGTGACAGTCAGAGAGTGGGCGGGTGACATTTAGAGAGCAGCCGGGCTGCTGGCCAATCAGGGAGCCGGCGGGCGGGGGAGCAGAGAGATGACATCATCTCTCACTGCCCGCCCTGCATCCCTGCAGTTCCGCCCTCACTGTGCAGGTAGCCACGGGCAGCAGAGAGATTACAACATCTCTCTGCTGCCTGACTGGTAATCTGCTGCCTCACCCTCTGAGAAACAGAAAGTGACAATTGTAGCTGTAGCAGGCAAGTGATAATCCGCAACGTGTGGCAGATGATGTGGCAAGTGACAATCCGCAACGTGTGGCAGATGATGTGGCAAGTGACAATCTGCATCTGGTGGCAGGTGACGTGGCAAGTGACAATCTGCAACTGGTGGCAGGCGACATGGCAAGTGACAATCCGCAATGTGTGGCATGTGACGTGGCAATCCGCATCTGGTGGCAGGTGACGTGGCAAGTGAAAATCTGCATCTGGTGGCAGGCGACGTGGCAAGTGACACTCTGCGTCTGGTGGCAGGCGACGTGGCAAGTGATACTCCGCAGTGTGTGGCAGGCGACATGACAATCCGCATCTGGTGGCAAGGTGATGTGGCAAGTGACAATCCGCATCTGGTGGCAGGTGACGTGACAATCCGCATCTGGGGGCAGGTGACGTGGCAAGTGACAATCCGCATCTGGTGGCAGGTGACGTGGCAAGTGACAAACCGCATCTGGTGGCAGGTGACGTGGCAAGTGACAATCCGCATCTGGTGGCAGGTGACGTGGCAAGTGACAAACCGCATCTGGTGGCAGGTGACGTGGCAAGTAACAATTGTAGCAGGCAAGTGACAATCTGCATCTGGGGGCAGGTGACGTGGAAAGTGACAATTCGCAATGTGTGACAGGGGATGTGGCAAGTGACAATCCGCAATGTGTGGCAGGTGATGTGGCAAGGTGACAATCTGCATCTGGTGGCAGGCGATGTGGCAAGTGAAAATCGTAGCAGGAAAGTGACAATCCACATCTGGGGGCAGGAGACATGGCAAGTGACAATCTGCAACGTGTGGCAGGTGAAGTGGCAAGTGACAATCCGCATCTGGTGGCAGGCAACGTGGCAAGTAACACGCTTGGGGCTCACACTGATTCTGCATTATGGTGAGTTGAACTATTTCATTTTATATAACAATGTAATAATAGAAAAAATGCGCTTCAATCATCCTGACACTATAATAAACATGGTGCTGTGATGATTGAAGCGCCAACACCAGCCATTTCCCTGATAAATTCCCCCCAAAAAACGTATTTTCTGGCAGTACCCCTCCCGAGACTAGACTCTGGATCCGCCCCTGTGTGGAAGAAGGGGAGGATCAGAGAAGATGGGATCAAACAGCCTTTTTACAGAATGTGGACGATTAACCCCTTGTGTTTCACAGTGAGCTTAACAAGCATGCTTTACTGCATATACAGACTGATTTTACTGTTGTGAGTTTAGTAACGCTTTAAAATCCATTAGTTCTTCAGTACCTTTAAAAATATGGGATGTGGTATCTGGGTTCTGTTAAAAACTCATTACTCAACTAGAATACTTTGGTAGGAAAATAAAATTTGGAGATCCGAACATACAATTGAATTAGATCCTGGGAGATGAATTAAAAGTATATTTGCGTATATTTTCTAAATACTTTGTATTATCATCCAAAGTAGATACAGTATTCATTCAGACTGCCTGCAGTTTTCATGACTGCTGAGGCGCAATGGGCCCAGGTCCAATTACTGTAACATGGATGTATAGACAAAACCTTCCCCCCCCCCATTGCCCCCTCAATCCATTAAATAAACACACTTACAACCAATAGGTTGGAAAGGACAAGGCCACAGCTTTATTAAGTCCAAACATAACATGTGAACACTTATTCAACTAGTGCCAGTCACAGTTGTACTTTGAGCACATAATTCCGACAGTGAGGAAGGGGGGGCCTGTCCTTACCATAAGTGCAGGACAGGCCACCTATTTCCGATTTCTATCCAGGGCATAGCCCATTACAGCCATTTTATGCTGGCAAGGTCAAGCTGTGACATACCAACGAAAAAATTGGGGCGGGAGGGTGGGCAGCTCTTCCAACATGTTCCTTGAAAGACCCAGAATTCTCTGGGGCATAACTTTTCTTGAGCTCAGGCCCAGCCCCATCCCCCCTAACAACCAATCCTTGCTGACCACTCAGCCACCTTGTCCCACCCCTGGCCATGCCCCCATCAGTCAAGGATCTCTCTCCCTAAAGGGGCTCAAGAGGCCTTCATTCACACATTGCTAAAATTTTGCTAAAAAAATTAGTTGAAAAGCTTCTGAATCCAATTTGTTCCAACATAATATGTTTTTATCATTTCCCCATTTTCATTTTCCCAGAAAGTCTCCCAGTTTGTAAGAAAAGATTGCTTGGTCCCTATCTATGCAGATCAAAGGACAGTAGCAAGTGCCACAGACTAAACATTTTCAAGTAAACTAGCAATCTTTTTGTGCTGGATATTTCTGGATGATCTCTGTTGTTCACCTTGGATTTAGGCTAGTTTAGATTATTTGGGCAATGACATCATCCCTTTGGTAACTTTTAGAAGTGGGGCCCCAGTAGATGTCATTTATGATGAGTAATTGACGGATTGTATGTGTCTATTGGTCAGATATTTTTCTTTTAACGGGTGTCACATGTCTTTTATTGTGATTGACATGGATCTGCATCTCTGGACAACATTATTGATGATGAATGTAAATCATAGGACTTTTTTTTGTAATGAAGGCCTGATCATAAACTGTGTAGACGTCTTTATTTCTGTTTTCTTTGTGTTAATGAGTAGGGGCCCCCGTGACCGGAAGTGATGCAAGACACCATGCTTTTCTGAGTATACAAACCTATATATGTGCTTCTTGATTGTTTTAAATGTAAGAGTCTTTTTACATTTAAATAAAGTGAGAGGCATGTTATATTTTATCCTCTACTGTATCTGCTGAGCAGATACAGTGGAGGTTTAACCACTTTCTAACCAAAGTACTTCATATGATGTCTTGAACTTTGAGTGGGGATATCTGAATGATGCCTGCAGCTACAGCCATCATCCAGATATCATCTTTTTCAGCTGGTGGTTCCCTGCACCGTAAGAACAATTATAGCGGCAGTTCAGCCTTCCATTGCTTCTTCCAAATCGCCCATGTAATTGGCGAGCTGGAGAAGGAATCCAGTGGTGTTGAAAGTTGAGCTTGACCTTCGGAGGCCTGGGCCCGGGCACGGCGGAAGTAAACATAAGCTGGAAAGGCCAGGATCGTTTATTTTTTCTTTTGATCTCAGGCTTTAAAAATAAAAATAAAGCGCCCTTCATTCCTTTTCTGCATGCTTGCACACAGAAGCGAACGCATACGTACGTTACGCCCACATATGTAAATGGCGTTCAAACCACACATGTAAGGTATCGCCACGAACGTTAGAGTGGGAGTAATAATTCTAGCCTAAGACCTCCTCTCTAAACAGGTAACCTGTAAAAAATTGTAAAGCATCGCCTATGGAGATTTTTAAGTAAAACAGTTTGGCGCAATTCCACAAGTGTGCACAATTTTAAACCGGTAACTATTTATTCAGCATAACGTCATCTTTCACATTATACAAAAAAAAAAATGGGTTAACTTTACTGTTTTGTTTTTTTTTTAATTCATAAAAATCACTGCAAAA
Organism: Aquarana catesbeiana; assembly: GCF_042186555.1. Lineage (NCBI taxonomy): Eukaryota > Metazoa > Chordata > Amphibia > Anura > Ranidae > Aquarana > Aquarana catesbeiana. The sequence continues at coordinate 173,881,072 of NC_133331.1, read as the reverse complement.
ATACTGTGAGACATAAAAAGTTGCAACGGCTGCCATTTTATTCAGTTGCAATGGCTCCCTTAGGGAGCTTGACCTCAAACGGTCTATGGGAGCTCAATCTAATATGTGTAATGGTAATTGGAGACATTCTCATTCTCAGTGGGATTCCAACAGAGGTGGCATGACCACTTATGCTCCGTACACACGGTCGGACATTCCGACAATAAAACCCAAGGTTTTTTCTGACGGATGTTGGCTCAAGCTTGTCTTGCATACACACGGTCACACAAATCTTGTCAGAAATTCTTAATGTCCAGAACGCGGTGACGTACAACACGTAAGACAAGCCGAGAAAAAAGAAGTTTAATAGCCAGTGCAGCTCTTTTGCTTGATTCCGAGCATCGGAATTGTGTACACACGATCAGAATTTACGACAACGGATTTTGTTGTCGGAAAATTTGAGATCCAGATCTCAAATTTTGTGTGACAGAAATTCTGATGGAGCCTACACACGGTCGGAATTTCCGACAACAGGCTCCCATCGAACATTTTCCGTCTGAAAATCCGACCGTGTGTACGCGGCATTAGAGTGAAAATGTTTTGCAATATTACATTTTCTAACACTTATGTTGATGGTATGTAAATAAAATTTATTTTAAAGTATTATGTTGTATTGTCTTGTGACGGTACCAGGAAAATCCTATTTACCCCCCAAATTCTCTTTTTCTCAAATCTATCAATATTGGGATGTTGGTACCCTTAACTTTGTCTATATATACCTGAGCACTGATTGTTTAGGATAAAGGACTGGTATGGATGAATGAAATTCTCAGCTGATTTGTTTACAAACAAAAGTCAGTGGTTGAAGCTATCATTTCCCAGCAATTTCAGCAGCATTTTTTCTTTGTAAATGTCAGTTTTGCTGTAGTAGGTTGTATATATGTTACAGATGTGCCCCATGCACGGCACAACCTGTAGCGTAAGTTGATATGTCTATACAAAAAATGGTCATTAAGCGCTATGTATTTTTCATATTTGTATCTATGTGTGTGTGTGTGTGTGTGTGTATTGGCATATATTTTATTATAGATTTGATATTTCCTACATTTCATACAGCTGAGGAAGGAAACGTGTTGGGTGCTCCCATTTGGCATAATCTCAGATGAGAATAAAGATTATTTATGCTAATGGGGAATGTAGGACATCTATGTACTTGTGTGCTAGAATGTGATGCATGTATACACAAACAACAACAGCCGTAATTGGGTTTAAAGGATTTTATTGTCTTGTATAAATAAAGATGAACTTATATGTTTTTTTTAACACAGTTGAAGTAGATTGCCTTCAAAGCACCACTAGGGGGATTTTTGTTTGTCTATATTGTTGTTCGCAGTTTCAGGGTACACCTCACTATTTTGATTATAAACACACATAAGACATTTCTGAATTGTTAGAAACCCACTGAAATCATACTTTGTTGTGATCTTTCAGGAGCTTTGGTAATCACTTCTATGTATAAACATTTAGAGGCATTGGGGATGGCTAGTTCCTCAGTTCTTTTACAGCTTGTTAACCTCCCTGGCGGTATGATTATTTCAGATTTTTGAGTCTCAAAGCGATTATACAAAAATACAATTTTTTTGCATAGGAATTTGGCATTTTATATTGTAGGTCTGTAATTCTTACCAATAACACACTTAAATCTGTCCACCAAGAGTCTAATAGATATCCCGGGTATGATGAAGTTTGAAACACAAAATCATAAATTATAATATAATAAATAAATATAAATAATTAAAAAATATATATAATAATAATAAAATAAATTTCCCCAGGATTTACTATCGCTCAATTCTGCAAGTGTTCTAATTTACTATCGCTGTTTTCTAGCTGGTCTAAAGCCATTTTTGATGTAAAGGGACACTTTTTGGTTGCTATGGACAATCTCAAGTTTCCAGGCAGAAAGAACAGTATATATAATATTAAACTGCATGCAGGGCATGGGCCAAAGCATTGGGGACAAAAGGGAAGTGAAATGATTTTATACAGTACTGTAATCTTACAGATTACAGTACTGTATGTGTTATGATTTTTACATTTTTTGAATTTGCCGCCAGGCTCCGCCCCCGTGCGTCATAATGCTCGCAGGGAACGGAGCCTGGCACAGAGAGGCTTCGGGCAGAGGACAGAGCCCGCAGACACAGCGGGGGGACATCGCAGGATCCTGGGGACAAGGTAAGTACACTGCACCAGGATCCTGCAATGCATTCCCGAGTGTGGCTCGGGGTTACCGCTAATGGTGCTGAGCCACAGTCGGGAATACCGTCAGGGAGGCTACGAATATATTAATACATACATGTCTATAGTCTGATTTATTTCACATTACTTTCCACTGTAGTAAATAAAGCCTAGATTCAGATTAGTAATTGGCTACACGTCACACTCTAGTGTCAAATCCCATAGTTGCCAACCGTCCCAATTTTCCCGGGACTATCCCGATTTTGAGACCCTCGCCCCGATCGGAGGCCGTCCCAATTTGGGATTTTGGGTTTTGTCCATGGAAAAACGGGAATGTTTGGCTCCGCAGCAATTCTGGCTCCTGACTTCAACAAAATGGCCGCGGCACTGCTGCGAGAGCTCTTTCCCCCTGTGTTCAGCTACATCTCCTCTCATTCCTTGTGTTCAGTGTAGATGGGAGGGGCCGGTCTGTGCAGCCAATGAATCAGCCCCTCCCCTCTCCACTGAACAGTGAGTGAACACAAGGAACGAGAGGAGATGTAGCTGCACTGCAGCCAATCCTCTGCTTGCCCTGGGGACACTGATTTAAGATTGTGGGGTCCTGTGTGCTTCATGCATTGACCTGGCAGCAGCAAGAGGACCATGCTGGCCAGGGAGGAGAACCTGCACCCTGCGCCTCCTGGTCCTGTGCCTGGCAATTTTTCCTCTGCACCCACTTCATGGCTGAACTCAGAAGACAGTCCTGGCCACAGGCTGATCTGCTGCTTAAAGTCCAACCAAGAGAGCCTGACATCTTCATAGAGGGGCACGACAGGAGAGCAGAGGAGGTGCCCAGCAAGAGGCAGGTGATATGTCAGTAGGAGCAGCAGAGGTGGGGGGCAACTCTTACACACTTCAAATCTATTATTTGATCATTCAAAATGATCAAACCAAAAAATGATTGAATGCCTCTGATTGATTTAGAGGCAGTTTAGATCAGAGTTGATTATACTTGGTTAAACAGCCAGGATGAAAAATGAACGTTCAAATTAACTATCATTTTTCATCAGTCTGCAGAACTGATTTGGTCAATAATTTGATTGCATTTCCATTGACAGGATTATGAGGTTGCCTAGTGGAAATAGAGAAATGATCAATAACTTATCGTTAATCGTACCTTCCAGCTGTTGATCAAATTCCACTTCCCCATGTGTGGCATATCAGTTGTCTGTGTTGTCAACTATTGATTGATTATTCCTATCAGGAAAGATTGATCAGAAAGTAAATCGTTCATTTGTCAAAGCGTGTATGGTCACTGTTATAAACACTTTAATAAATGACGGACTCCGCTAATGGGGACACCAGATGTAAGGAGGGGCTCCGCTGATGGGGACACAGATGTAAAGAAGACTGATGGGGACACAGATGTAAGAAGGGCTCCGCTGATGGGGACACAGATGTAAAGAAGACTGATGGGGACACAGATGTAAGAAGGGCTCCGCTGATGGGGACACAGATGTAAGGAAGACTGATGGGGACACAGATGTAAGAAGGGCTCCGCTGATGGGGACACAGATGTAGGGAGGACTAATGGGGACACAGATGTAAGGAGGACTGATGGGGACACAGATGTAAGGAGGACTGATGGGGACACCAGATGTAAGGAGGGACTCTGCTGCAGGGGACACCAGATGTAAGGAGGGGCTCTGCTGATTGGGACACAGATGTAAGGAGGGGCTCCGCTGATGAGAACACCAGATGTATGGAGGGACTCTGCTGATGGGGACACAGATGTAAGGAGGACTGATGGGGACATAGATGTAAGGAGGGGCTCCAATGATGGGGACACAGATGTAAGGAGGGGCTCCGCTGATGGGAACACCAGATGTAAGGAGGGACTCTGCTGATGGGGACACAGATGTAAGGAGGACTGATGGGGACACAGATGTAAGGAGGGGCTCCAATGATGGGGACACAGATGTAAGAAGGGCTCCGCTGATGGGGACACCAAATGTAAGGAGGGAGGATCCACTGATGGGGACACCAGATGTAAGGAGGGGCTCCACTGATGGGGACACCAGATATAAGGAGGGGCTCCGCTGATGGAGACACCAGATGTAAGGAGGAGCTCCGCTGATGGGGACACCAGATGTAAGGAGGGGCTCCGCTGATGGAGACACAGATGTAAGGAAGGGCTCCGCTGATGGGAACACCAGATGTAAGGAGGGACTCTGCTGATGGGGACACAGATGTAAGGAGGACTGATGGGGACACCAGATGTAAGGAGGGGCTCCGCTGATGGGAACACCAGATGTAAGCAAGGGCTCCGCTGATGGGCACACAGATGTAAGGAGGACTGATGGGAACATAGATGTAAGGAGGGGCTCCAATGATGGGGACACAGATGTAAGGAGGGGCTCCGCTGATGGGGACACAGATGTGAGGAGGACTGATGGGGACACCAGATGTAAGGAGGGGCTCCGCTGATGGGGACACAGATGTGAGGGGCTCCGCTGATGGGGACACAGATGTGAGGGGCTCCACTGATGGGGATACAGATGTGAGGGGCTCCGCTGATGGGGATACAGATGTGAGGGGCTCCGCTGATGGGGACACATGTAAGGAGGGGCTCCGCTGATGGGGACACAGATGTAAGGAGGGACTCTGCTGATGGGGACACCAGATGTAACGAGGGGCTCCGCTGATGGGGACACAGATGTAAGGAGGGGCTCTGCTGATGGGGATACCAGATGTAAGGAGGGACTCTGCTGATGGGGACACCAGATGTAACAAGAGGCTCCGCTGCGGGGGACACCAGATGTAAGGAGGGGCTCTGCTGATGGGGACACCAGATGTAAGGAGGGGCTCCACTGCGGGGGACACCAGATGTAAGGAGCAGCTCCGCTGCGGGGGTCACCAGATGTAAGGAGGGGCTCCGCTGCGGGGGACACCAGATGTAAGGAGGGCCTCCGCTGATGGAGACACCAGATGTAAGGAGGGGCTCTGCTGATGGGGACAACAGATGTAAGGAGGGACTCTGCTGATGGGGACACAGATGTAAGGAGGGGCTCCGCTGATGGGAACACCAGATGTAAGGAGGGACTCTGCTGATGGGAACACAGATGTAAGGAGGACTGATGGGGACACAGATGTAAGGAGGGGCTCCAATAATGGGGACACAGATGTAAGGATGGGTTCTGCTGATGGGAACACCAGATGTAAGGAGGGGCTCCGCTGATGGGGACACAGATGTAAGGAGGACTGATGGGGACACAGATGTAAGGAGGGGCTCCGCTGATGAGGACACAGATTTAAGGAGGGGCTCTGCTGATGGGGACACCAGATGTAAGGAGGGACTCCACTGCGGGGGATACCAGATGTAAGGAGGGGCTCCGCTGCGGGGGATACCAGATGTAAGGAGGGGTTCCACTGCGGGGGTCACCAGATGTAAGGAGGGGCTCCGCTGTGGGGGACCCCAGATGTAAGGAGGGGCTCCGCTGATGGGGACACAGATGTAAGGAGTACTGATGGGGATACAGATGTAAGGTGGGGCTCCGCTGATGGGGACACAGATGTAAGGAGGGGCTCCACTGATGGGGACTCAGATGTAAGGAGGACTGATGGGCATACAGATGTAAGGAGGGGCTCCGCTGATGGGGATACAGATGTAAGGAGGGGCTCCGCTGATGGGGATACAGATGTAAGGAGGGGCTCCGCTGATGGGGACACAGATGTAAGAAGGGGCTCCGCTGATGGGGACACAGATGTGATGGGGACACAGAGATGGCATCTGGTGGCAGGTGACATGCTCAGGGCTCCCACTGATTCTGCATTATGGTGAGTTGAATGATTTAATTCTATATTACAATGTAATAATAGAAATAATGCACTTTAATCACTTTAATCATCCTGACACCACACGGGATGATTGAAGCGCTAACACCAGATGTTTGGAGTATCTTTGTCTGCTGATTGTTAAACTCTGGAATACACATTTCTATTGTGGTGTAGGATCTGGGCCTGCTGTCCCCCCTTTCCCCTTTCCCTCTCCATCCCTCATTCATCTCAGACTCCAACCACAACCCTTTGAGCCATGCCCATTTAAGCCACACCCATTATTTCACATAAACCACGCCCATCTTTCAGCGCGGCGCACGCCACAATTTTTTCTTATGACACGCCTACACATGCATGCCCCACCCCCTAATTATAATGTGACTCCACCTACAGCCCAAAAAGTGTCCCTAAAATTTTTTTTACAATGTTGGCAACTATGAATCCATGTAATCATCATGCCTGGACTGGCAATGTGTGGCTTTGCTAGAAATGGTTAAGGTTAACATATTGGTGTTAGGGTTGCCTTCATCTATCAAAAAAGCCATCAACCAATGTGGTGATCACACTGTTAGAAAACAAAGCTAAGTGAGTTTTTTTCAAGCAAATTTTACCTAAGCAGTCCACATAGTGAAAATTGAGGCAAACATCACTGTAATTTCACTCCAAAATCAATTTAGGGAAATCACCCACACACATCAGTGGCAGCCTGTAATGCAGGGCACAGGGGCGCCGCCCCCCCTAATCCATGTGTCTGGCCCCCCAATCTACATGCCAGACGTATGGATTCCAATGTTTTTTTTTTTTTTTTTTTTTCTTAGAAGCTTGTGATTAGAGCCAGAGGCTCTAATAGGCTTCAGAAAAAAGGGTGGGCTTGGTGCACAGAGCACTGCACCCCAAGCCCACCCATTAGTGTGTCAATAGCAAATTAATATTCGCTATTGACTTCCTGATTCTCCTCCCGGCCAATCAAGAAGTGGGTCCTGAGACCCGTCACCCAATTGGCGCAGAGGAGAAGCGATCCCTTCGGCCGCCAAGGAGGAGGAGGAGGGAGGAGATGCAGGGGAAGCTGCCAGGAGCACCAGGAGGACGAGACACTGCTCACCGCCCGGAAGAAGTGTTACCCGCGACCTAGATGGGGTATGTGTGGGGCTGGTGACCAACCGACCTACCGGGGGGTGCCTGTGACTTAACCGGATATTTGCCCCCCCCAAAAAAAATATACCACCAGCCGCCACTCATCACTATTGGTGACATTGTTAAACCTCCCCAGCAGGGATACAGACAGAATTCTGACAGGGTTTTAACTCTTTTACACTCTATGCAAAGCTTAAAGTTTTGTCTTTAAATAAAAAGGTATGCACTCACATTATATAAAATCATGGCTCATTATGCTGTCCCCCACTTCTGTCATTTTAACATTGACATATGACAAGTTCTTTTTGGTTAAAATCTGATAGGGATATTTACACCATTTGGCAGTTCTTTGCTTGTTTTAAATAGGAAGTGAAAGAAATGAATATGCAGTAAAGTGATTTTATCAGCTCAATTAGACTGAATAATAAATAGTTTTGTTCATAATTGTCAAACAGAAAGAGCTTGTGATGTATTTTTGTCCTTACAAAGGTAAGAGGCCCATCACTCGGAGACTTCTAGAAATTATTCATCCAAGTTATGAATACATGAATATATTGGACATTATTGGTATAGGGTAGGTTGGTGCATCTGTGAATTCTGAAGGAGCAAATGGTATAATGGTATTATAGATAGTGACTTAATAATATGTATATTTTAGTGTGTATCTAATAGAATGGGGAAGGGTTACTCCCTATGAAGGGATATCTTCTAATGGGGACACCTGTTCCAGGGACAGTTGTCTAAGTGGGGAAATTCCCTAACATTGACAGATTTTCTCTAACAATGAAATGTCTCCAATGGTACACAGATAGAAAAATAAAACAAATAACCTTAGATCAACTTTATCCCTTCCCTAATCTAACCAAAAAGATTAAAAGTTTTGACTATACATAAACTTTTCCACTAGAACTGCTTCTATCTTACAAAAAATAGGGGATCAATGTTTCATTGCAGTAGCAGGTATACCCTACCTGCATACATCCATATCATCCAAGCTCACCCTAATTTGAATGGTCATGAAAACATAATTGGGATTCATACATGAATCCACATTTAAAGTCCTCTTCATACCTGTACATTCTATTGAGGTGCTTTACCACACATCAATGTAGTATCTGTTCTTATCAATGTCCAGTAGGGGTGCCCCACAGTTAATTCTGGCCTTATAGCTTGGATGGCTGGTTGTATAGTGCTCCTGTTGATATCATGGGGATCCCAAGGGATCTATGGACAAGAAAACCAAATATATAGCGTGCACCACGTAAGATGTAGGTTGGAAGTACTTCCCTGGCATGGAGGGTTCCGAGGGTCCCAATGCCTTCTGATTTTAACAGTACTGCCTTGTCTGACAGAGACTGAGAAGGCAGAGAACCCATTGTGTCGAGCCCCCCCCCCCCTAGAAGTGGCACCCTGGGGATGCTCTAAGTATTATGACCACTGTGAGCATGAGTGCTAGGTTACAACACCTTTTTCTTCCTGCACTATACCTCATGGGCTAGGCTTTTTGGACAAGAGCAGGGCAATTTTTGTTACCAGGCCACAAGGCCTAGCCATTGAATTGCACTGACTTTTATTTATTTTGCTTTTATTTTTTCTTTCCAAATGTGTCACCTGCATTTATGTTTGTTTTCCCTTTCACTCAGGATGGAGGATGTGGGTCCTCTTCCTACCCTGAAGTCTAGGGGGAGGATGTGTGGCCCTCAGGTTCCTTCTTCCCCTGCCTTGAGAAGTTCTCTCTTCGGGAGAGCACCTCACCTAATATGCAGTGGTTGGCTTTAACTAATCAGGAGGCAAGGGGTCAACCAGGACTTTTGACTTAGCTGGTCCTGAGTGGGCCTTACACCGCCAGGAGCCTTGTTCCCCAAACAATTGTGAAGGGGCTCTTCAGTAAACCAAAACTTTTACTAAAAATAATAGCTATGCAAGTGATTTTGTAATTTAATGTTATTTAAAATTATCTTTGAATTTTAATCTGCAAATACTTTCATTTTGTAAAATTTTCAAAAACTGTAACATTTTTAACATCATTTCCTTTCCTTACGGAAAGCTACAGGTGTTCTGTACAAAATGGGGTTGATTTAAGCTGGGTACACACGGGCTGAAAATCATCCAAAAATGGTTGGTTCGGCAGGGACTGGGCAACTTTCGATCCAGGTGTACAGCTCCTCATCCGACAGAAGCTGGTCTCAGGACTGGCTTCTGTCTAAGGAGCATGCTGGAAAACCAGCATCCAATCAGTGCTCACTCTGCGCCAATGGCAGTGAGTGCTGATCACTGTGTTTGGGGGGGGCAGCCCCCCTGTTAGAACACAGTAGCTCAGTCAGAAGTGAGATTCCTGCACTAACATCGGATGTGTTGGTACAGCAATCTGTAAGTTTTTTTTTTTTTTATTTAACCCACTGGGTTGAACGAAGAAAGCTTCCCATGTATACCCAGCAGTACTAAGACTGCAAAATCTGATGCACCTCTACAAAGAAGCTTCCAGGTTTTTTGTCAAAGCTTGACTGAACAAGCTGAAGTTGGAAGCTGATTGGCTTCCAGTTAATCGGCTATCTGTTTTAGTAAATCAACCCAATGTGTATACAGGATGCCCCTGTTTTTGGTATTTGCTCACTGCCTTTCTCAGCAGTTTACATTTACATACTAATCAAATGTTGGGCTTTTCTGGGAATAAAGGTGGTTTTGAGGAGATACTCTGGGGTCCATTTCGATTTTTGCATTGCCTGTGGTCACATCCGATTTTCAGCATGTCAGGATACCCAAGCAGCCCATTCAGTTCAATAGGCTGCCCTAACGTACAACCTAACAAGCATTAATGCACCACAAATGGGCCCTAAGGCTCATCCTCGCATAAAGCAATGCAAACACTGTGGCTTTTCTTTTTACCACATTGAGATTGTAGCAGGTGCTATTAATGAAAGCAGAACCTCCTGTTCAGAAATATGTTTGATTAAGGAAACATGGAAGGATTGTACTTTTCTCAACAAAACCTGTTTAATTTGAATTCATTTTATTGGGATTACTGTTGTGCTATATGTTTTTCTTTTAAAAGTAAGTGCACTTTACTATTTTAATAGGGCTCAATTAATTGAAATCTTGGCATCACTTTTTTTTTAACCACTTCAGCCCCGGAAGGATTTACCCCCTTCCTGACCAGAGCACTTTTTCCAATTTGGCACTGCGTCGCTTTAACTGCTAATTGCGCGGTCATGCAATGCTGTACCCAAACGAAATTTGCGTCCTTTTCTTCCCACAAATAGAGCTTTCTTTTGATGGTATTTGATCACCTCTGCCGTTTTTATTTTTTGCGCTATACATGGAAAAAGACCGAAAATTTTGAAAAAAAATGATATTTTCTACTTTTTGTTCTAAAAAAAATCCAATAAACTCAATTTTAGTCATACATTTAGGCCAAAATGTATTTGGCCACATGTCTTTGGTAAAAAAAATGTCAATAAGTGTATATTTATTGGTTTGCGCAAAAGTTATAGCGCCTACAAACTAGGGTACATTTTCTGGAATTTACACAGCCTTTCATTTATGACTGCCTATGTTGTTTCTTGAGGTGCTAAAATGGCAGGGCAGTACAAAACCCCCCCAAATGACCCCATTTTGGAAAGTAGACCCCCCAAGGAAATTGCTGAGAGGCATGTTGAGCCCATTGAATATTCATTTTTTTTGTCCCAAGTGATTGAATAATGACAAAAAAAAAAAAAATTACAAAAAGTTGTCACTAAATGATATATTGCTCACACAGGGCATATGTGGAATTGCACCCCAAAATACATTTAGCTGCTTCTCCTGAGTATGGGGATACCACATGTGTGGGACTTTTTGGGACCCTAGCCGCATACGGGGCCCCGAAAACCAATCACTGCCTTCAGGATTTCTAAGGGCGTACATTTTTGATTTTACTCCTCACTACCTATCACAGTTTTGAAGGCCATAAAATGCCCAGATGGCACAACCCCCCCCCAAATGACCCCATTTTGGAAAGTAGACACCCCAAGCTATTTGCTGAGAGGCATGTTGAGTCCATGGAATATTTTATATTTTGACACAAGTTGCGGGAAAGTGACTATTTATTTATTTATTTTTTTTTGCACAAAGTTGTCACTAAATGATATATTGCTCACACAGGTCATGGGCATATGTGGAATTGCACCCCAAAATACATTCTGCTGCTTCTCTTGAGTACGGGGATACCACATGTGTGGGACTTTTTAGGAGCCTAGCCGCGTACGGGCCCCCGAAAACCAATCACCGCCTTCAGGATTTCTAAGGGTGTACATTTTTGATTTCACTCTTCACTGCCTATCACAGTTTCGGAGGTCATGGAATGCCCAGGTGGCACAAACCCCCCCCAAATGACCCCATTTTGGAAAGTAGACACCCCAAGCTATTTGCTGAGAGGCATGGTGAGTATTTTGCAGCTCTCATTTGTTTTTGAAAATGAAGAAAGACAAAAAAAAAAATTTTTTTTTTTCTTTTTTTAATTTTCAAAACTTTGTGACAAAAAGTGAGGTCTGCAAAATACTCACTATACCGCTCAGCAAATAGCTTTGGGTGTCTACTTTCCAAAATGGGGTCATTTGGGGGGGTTTTGTGCCACCTGGGCATTCCATGGCCTCCGAGACTGTGATAGGCAGTGAAGAGTGAAATCAAAAATTTACGCCCTTAGAAAGCCTGAAGGCGGTGCTTGGTTTTCGGGGTCCCATACGCGGCTAGGCTCCCAAAAAGTCTCACACATGTGGTATCCCCATACTCAGGAGAAGCAACAGAATGTATTTTGGGGTGTAATTTCACATATTCCCATGGCATGTTTGAGCAATATATCATTTAGTGACAACTTTGTGCAAAAAAAAAAAAAAATTTGTCTCTTTTCCGCAACTTGTGTCACAATATAAAATATTCCATGGACTCGACATGCCTCTCAGCAAATAGCTTGGGGTGTCTACTTTCCAAAATGGGGTAATTTGGGGGGGGGTTTGAACTGTCCTGGCATTTTATGCACAACATTTAGAAGCTTATGTCACACATCACCCATTCTTCTAACCACTTGAAGACAAAGCCCTTTCTGACACTTTTTGATTACATGAAAAAATTATTTTTTTTTGCAAGAAAATTACTTTGAACCCCCACACATTATATATTTTTTTTAAAGCAAATGCCCTACAGATTAAAATGGTGGGTGTTTAATTTTTTTTTTTCACACAGTATTTGCGCAGCGATTTTTCAAACGCATTTTTTGGGGAAAAAACACACTTTTTTACATTTTAATGCACTAAAACACACTATATTGCCCAAATGTTTGATGAAATAAAATAGATGATCTTAGGCCGAGTACATGGATACCAAACATGACATGCTTTACAATTGCGCACAAACGTGCAGTGGCAACAAAATAAATACATTTTTAAAAGCCTTTAAAAGCCTTTACAGGTTACCACTTTAGATTTACAGAGGAGGTCTACTGCTAAAATTACTGCCCTCGATCTGACCGTCACGGTGATACCTCACATGCATGGTGCAATTGCTGTTTACATTTGACGCCAGACCGACGTTTGCGTTCGCCTTAGCGCGAGAGCAGGGGGGACAGGGGTGCTTTTTTTTTTTTTTTTTCTTTTTTTTTTTTTTTTCTTTATTATTTTTTTGCTTTTTTATCTTATTTTAAAACTGTTCCTTTCATTTTTTTTTTTTTTTTTTTAATCATTTTTATTGTTATCTCAGGGAATGTAAATATCCCCTATGATAGCAATAGGTAGTGACAGGTACTCTTTTTTGAAAAAATTGGGGTCTATTAGACCCTAGATTTCTCCTCTGCCCTCAAAGCATCTGACCACACCAAGATCGGTGTGATAAAATGCTTCCCCAATTTCCCAATGGCGCTATTTACATCCGGCGAAATCTAAGTCATAAAATGCTCGTAGCTTCCGGTTTCTTAGGCCATAGAGATGTTTGGAGCCACTCTGGTCTCTAATCAGCTCTATGGTCAGCTGGCTGAATCACCGGCTGCATTCTCAGGTTCCCTGTTGAGACAGGAGAGCCAGAGAAAAACACGGAAGACGGTGGGGGGGGGGCATTCTCTCCCACTGCTTGTAAAAGCAGTCTAGAGGCTAATTAGCCGCTAGGATTGCTTTTACATGAAAGCCGACCGCTGGCTGAAAAGAATGATACCAAGATGATACCTAAACCTGCAAGCATCATTCTGGTATAACCACTCAAAGTCGTGAATGGTGTACCTGAAGACAAAAAAATGGTTAACAATAAAGCACAGTAAACGGTAAAGTATAAAAAATTGCATACCTGAAAAGCAAACATGATAAAACATAATAACAATAAAACATTGCAGAATAGAATACAGTAAAAAAGAGCAGAACAATAGAGAGAATAGAGAGAGAGAGAATAGAGAGAGAACAATAAAACGACAACTATTATTTTTTATTTTATATTTTTGTTTGTGTTTTTTTTTTTTTTTTACACTTTTTTTGTAGCTGTAACTTTTATAACTGTAACCGGTTCCAGGTTCGGGTCTCTCAAAATGCGATGGCATCTTGGGAGACCCTGTGAAAGTGTGTCCTAGTCTGTGCAATGCTGTACCCTACGCTAATACTGAACTAGTGAATGGTAGCGTTCAAAACATTCACCAATGCAAAGACCAGGATTGACAGGAGGGACAATAATAGCGGGTGTCACGCCTATATCTGCGTTTGCTGCAGACACAACATCTTTTTTGGGGGGTTCGTTGGGTAGGGGTACTCGGGAGGACATAAAAATGCCTCTCATGCAGCCGACTGCATTTGGTTGGGGATGTGAATGGGGGAAGTACGGGCGCTGCAGAAGTGGTGGGTTCCCAATTAGTAGGATTGGCGAATGCAGCAGGAAGGGCATTATGGGCACGATGGGCCTGTGTTTGTCTTTTTGGTGGCAGCGGGACACTATTTGTGCTTGCCACCTCACCAGCTTGAACTGCACTTATGGGACTCGCCACGTCACCAAGTGTTACTGCAGTGCTGGTTTGACTACGACCGGGGTGTACTAGGCCGCTGGCGCTTGCCAGTTCACCAAAACGCTACCAAAAAAACTGTTAGCGATTGCAGGGATCAGGCCTGACTCTGCGAACGCTGCAGTTATGCGTTTAGTGTTTTGTAAGTGACAGTGATCGATCGATACTGCACTTGGGTGGGCTGGGCTGGGCCGAGCAGAGGGGCAAAACGCAGGTGCTAGCAGATATCTGGGCTGATCCCACTAACACTGCGTTTTTGGGAACCCTAAACTGCTGGGGACGCCAGTATAGATCTGATTGGATCAGATATTGATCAGTTCAGATACTATACCACTAAGGGAGGTGTACGGTGCGTGCGTGGGTGTTAGCGCGACTGGCGCTAACCTGACGCTGCCTGGGGCTGGTGCTTGCCAGTTCACCAAAACGCTACCAAAAAAACTGTTAGCGATCGCAGGGATCAGGCCTGACTCTGCGAACGCTGCAGTTATGCGTTTAGTGTTTTGTAAGTGACAGTGATCGATCGATACTGCACTTGGGTGGGCTGGGCTGGGCCGGGCGGAGGGGCAAAACGCTGGTGCTAGCAGGTATCTGGGCTGATCCCGCTTACACTGCGTTTTTGGGAACCCTAAACTGCTGGGGACGCTAGTATAGATCTGAACGGATCAGATATTGATCCGATCAGATACTATACCACTAAGGGAGGATACGGTGCGTGCGTGGGTGTTAGCGCGACCGGCGCTAACCTGACGCTGCCTGGGGCTGGTGCTTGCCAGTTCACCAAAACGCTACCAAAAAAACTGTTAGCGATCGCAGGGATCAGGCCTGACTCTGCGAACGCTGCAGTTATGCGTTTAGTGTTTTGTAAGTGACAGTGATCGATCGATACTGCACTTGGGTGGGCTGGGCTGGGCCGGGCGGAGGGGCAAAACGCTGGTGCTAGCAGGTATCTGGGCTGATCCCGCTAACACTGCGTTTTTGGGAACCCAAAACTGTTGGGGACGCTAGTATAGATCTGAACGGATCAGATATTGATGCGTTCAGATACTATACCACTAAGGGAGGCGTATGCTGCGTGCGTGGGTGTTAGCGGTACTGGCGCTAATCTGACGCTGCCTGGGGCGACGCATATCACCGCCGGGCGATCAGGGGGCTAAACCTTTATTCGGTAATAAACGGCGGGTGCCCTGACACTATAAAAAATAAACGAACTAACCAGCGTCACCCGTAACGGTTATACGGTGATCAGTGGTGAAAGGGTTAACTAGGGGGCAATCAAGGGGTTAAAACATTTATTAGATAGTATATGGGGGTCCATGTCGCTATAAAACGCTGACGGCGAACCTAAATATTTACGTCCCTAACTAGCGTCACCAGCAACACTAATACAGCGATCAGAAAAATGATCGCTTAGCGACACTGGTGACGGGGGGTGATCAAGGGGTTAAAACTTTATTAGGGGGGGTTAGGGGGGTATCCTAGACCTAAAGGGGGCCTAACACTCACTGCCCTAACACTGTAACTGTCACAAACTGACACCAATACAGTAATCAGAAAAAAAAAAAAAAAAACCTGCTTGGTGTCAGTTTGTGACAGGGGGGGGTGATTGGGGGGGGGGATCGGGGTGCGATCGGGGGGGGGATCGGGGTGTTTTGTGTGCCTGGCATGTTCTACTGTGTGTGTGTGTGTTGGTGCACTCACATACCTGTCTTCTCTCCTCGGGCCGGAATGGAAATTACCGAGCCGAGGAGAGATGACATCATTTCCTCTGCCTCTGTGTACAATACAGAGGCAGGGAAATGATCCCATTAGCTGGGAGCGATCGCGAGGGGGGGCCACGAATGGATGGCCTCCCCCTCACCACCGATCGCCGGGGGAGATTTGCCGACCGCCGCAGGCACCGGGGGGGTCCGATCGGACCCCCCACCCGCGGGCAGGCAAGGACGTACCTGTAAGTCCTTTTGCCTGCCCGTGCCGCTCTGTCGACGTACATCGTCGTGCGGCGGTTGGCAAGTGGTTAATGTACAACATTAGATAAAAGTTTGGAGTTCGGACATCTGCTAGGGCTTGTGTATACAGGTGCTGATGTTAAATGATGTTTTTTTACACTGGAATGCAGCAATGCTAAAATGCTTGTGTTTAAACTAATACCACAGCAAAAGACTGTGCATGGCCTACTTTGCCTTCAGTCATCAGTGGGCTGTGGCCTGGAAAATGCAACACTGTTAGAAATTCTGTATATAGTCCCACATAACAGACAGTGCACAGTCCATTTAGGCTTTGCTGCTTAACTGCAGACAGGAAACAGAAACTTTATTACAGAGAAAAATACATAAAGTTTAACCATAGATGCATCTAAAAACTTATAAATGCTGCCATCTACTGGCTGAAGAATATATCTGTACTAAATACTGATGTATAGTAGTTGTTGCATAAAATACAAATGAACATTATATTCCAACACTCCCACTCAACAACTACTCCTTATTCTAGTCCCATTTCGGATCTTAGTTCTATGTTCTATGAATCCATTTCTTGTAAGCAGTTTTGTCAAAGCTTCTGATCCACGTTTGTTTCTCATGGGTTGGAAGTCTTTGCACCTCATCCCATGAATCTGGCTCTGCTTCTAATGCTATGTGAGCAACATAGGACAGACGCTTGGCTGGGATGCCTTTATTGCTTCTGGTGGATTTTCTTATTTCTTCTTTTACAGCATTTGGATTGTCTGTGTTAATTTCTATTTCTGTGCCACTTTGTTGCTTTTCTCTATGTGACACTAATGTGGAATTTCCTTCAATTTGAAGCTCTGGCATTCATGAAATTTTGAACACACTGAAGCTTCATCGACAATTACACTTCTACTGATGTTACCTTGTTTGTGTAGAATTCTGTATCCCTTTTGAGATTCACTGTACCCCACAAGTACATCTTCCTTTGCGCAAACATCCCATTTTGTACATTTTTATTTTGGGATGTGCACATAGGCTTTGCTACCAGAAATTTTTAGATGGATCAAATTTAGAGCTTTACCATTCCACAGTTCATATGGAGCTTTCTCGGTTTATTTTCCTGGTAGTCGATTTTAGAGATAGCTTGAGGTCATAATTGCCTCCCCCCAGTATGTGGTTGGCATATCTGCATCAAACAGCATGGTTCTTTCACTTTCACATTGAGTACAGTACATTCTTTCTGCAACCCCATTTTGTAATGGCACAGCAGTCATTTTAGAAGGTCACTACATTGCCTTGTTTTGTGAGCTTCTTCACTGACAAAAGATTTGTTTTAAAAGCAGGGACATATTCATAAGTATATTTCTGATGACACTCTGGGTAATAGGACAGTACAGAAAAAACCCATCTCCAATTCCTTCTGGTTCCGTTATTTGCCCATTAGCTGTGGTGATTGTTTTTGATTTTGTTTGACTTTAGTCAATGTGAATAAAGGAATTTCTGTCAATTGTCATGTGACTTGTAGGTCCTGAATCAACACACGATGCCTACATGCCCGGTGGTGTGACTTTTGGATTGAAAAACATTCATTATCTGAAGCAAAATCAGTTTCTTCCTTCACACATTTGGTTGTTTGTAGTTTAGTTTTGTTTTGCATTCTAGCTTTCCAGGTTTTGCAATCTGCTTTTAAATGACCTTCACACAAAACATTCACGTGTTTCTTGTTGTATGTTACTGTTTTCATTCCTATTTTTAGTCATTAAAGCAGACTCTGGGACAAAAGCATTGTCACGATTCATGCTTTCTGTTTTACACTTATATACATTCATAAGCTTGCCCTTTAACATATTCCAATATCAGTTCATCATCTGGACATGCATAAAGTGCTGTTACAAGTGTTTCATAACTTTCTGATAAGCCACTGAGTAAAAGTGCTGCGACATGAAAATCTTTTATTTTTTCTCCTATATGTCTCAGGCGTTCAACCATTTCCAAGGTGTGCCGTATGTAATCCTGCATATCCTGGCCTTTCATCAGCTTGGTTCGGTATAACTTTTGAATCAAATACAGTTTATTGTTGAGCTTAGCTGTGTCATGCACCTTTTGTAATCCATTCCACAATTCTTTATTTGTTTCAAACTTACATATACAGAATGCATGATTTGATCATCATCATCCTGACTTCATTTTCACATTTCCACATACCTTCTATTATTAGCAGCATTTTCATCCTGATTTTCCAAGACTGGTAGATCTGGTTTGTCAGATTTGCAAATGAAAGCTTGGACAAACGCAGCCCCTGAACTGTCATCTACCCTGACTGCACCATTGAGGTAAATAGGAATCTCCTGACCTATGTTTTATGTGTGATTAAATGCAAGAAAACAATGTTCATGTACACAAACCCTGCTATGTAACCTTGTTTATTGTCCACACTGATCTTATTCTTAGGCTCCATTCACACTTCAGGATTTGGAATCACTTTTCCATTGGTTAACAATAGTGATTCCAAATCACATGGCAATCACTGCACACAGATAATTATCCTTTATTAGCACCCCAAATGAGATGCCTTAAAAATTGTGTGAAGCTTTTCAGCCAAATGGGAACAGGAGTTATTTTTTTTTTTTTTTAGGGTGACAAATGTCCATAGGGCAGTCCATTCAAGTGAATGAGCTGGCCCTATGGGGTTTATTTACTAAAGCTAGAGAGTGCAAAATCAGTCTCACTTCTGCAGACAAACCAATCAGCTTTTAACCTCAGCTTGTTCAATTAAGCTTTGGCAATAAAACCTGGAAGCTGATGGGTTTCTGTGCAGAAATGAGACTGATTTTTCACTCTCTAGCTTTAGTAAATAAACCCGTAAGTGACATGCAAAATTGCATGAGAATTGCTCTTTGAAAATCACGTAGAGGGAACGCTAGTTTCCACTACGTGATCTATGAACGGTGCCTTAAAGAGAAACTTCATCCCCTCTTTAATTTTTTCTTCCACTCCCCTCTTACTTTGCCTGCTGGGTTATACTGAAAAAACATACTTCCAGCAAATCTAGCGCTGTCTGTTGTCTGGTGAGGCAATGCTCAACAAAAGTAGATCCCCCAGCTGTGTATTCATGGGTTTTGTTTTATAATACATTTCAAAAGTTTCAGAATTAATTACTTAGAATAAAAAGGAATTCTGGGTTAGCGAAGGTAGCTGAGCTTCACCAATGAAGTCAAACCTGGAGCTTATGGAAGATGATCACATTATAATATTGGTAACTGAAGTAGCTTATCCCACTGCACAGTATGCTCACAGGTTACATGTCAAGGGTTTTGGAAGAACAAAAGTTTCTAAAGAAGTGATGCCTGTAATTAAATGAATAATTGGTGTAAAAAGCACTTTTTGCTAGGCTTTCAGCACATATTAAAATGAAAAATATTAGTACTAATCAGTTTCTAAGGCTTGAAACCCAAGAAATAAATATAATAAAAAAGTGAATATAAGTAAAACACATCTGCAAAACCATAGATACATTTTCCATGTCACCCAAAAAAATAAAAAATCAGTTCACGTTTCAAAAATATAATGACAAAGATTTTGTCAAACATCGATATAACATTTTTAATTGCTATATAGCTATATGCAAATGAAAATATAGTTATAAGTGATTATGTGATATACTGTTTGTTTATTGTGCTGTCAGCCATGATTTTCTGAGATTAAAACACTATGAAGTGTGTGGCATCAATAGGGGCATTGAGTGCACTGGTTATACAGCACCTCCAAAATTGTCATTTACTGCTCAGATGATTGGCTGCTATTCCCAGTAGCTTTTTCTTATTAGAATAGTAGAGATCATGTAATTAGGATACTTCCACTCAGTGCAAAGTTAGTAGGAGGTGATTGTAATCCATCTGTTATATTTAACAGGCACAGCAGCATTAAAAAACTTGTGTAGTGCTATCCCCATGAGGGCCACTAGTACCCCACTGGTTGCCCCAATCCAGCAAGTTTTCCGTCTCCTCTGATACCCTGGGTTCAGACATT
This sequence comes from Aquarana catesbeiana, assembly GCF_042186555.1. Taxonomy (NCBI): domain Eukaryota; kingdom Metazoa; phylum Chordata; class Amphibia; order Anura; family Ranidae; genus Aquarana; species Aquarana catesbeiana. Next base: position 173,860,924 of record NC_133331.1, on the reverse strand, counting down.
TTTATCAATAACAATGATAATGACAGATACACTAAAATCTGATGAACCAATTAAGCTTTGTTTTACTGATGTGATCTAGACACTTATGCCATGTACACACGACCGGACTTTTCGACAGCAAAGGTCCGACGGAACAAATCTGCCGGACAATTCGATCGTGTGTGGGCTTCATCGGACCTTTGCTGTCGAAAAATCAGATAGACTTTAGAAATAGAACATGTTTCAAATCTTTCTGACGGACTTGAGTCCGGTCGAAAAATCTGTTCGTCTGTTTGCTAGTCCGACAGATGAACAATGACGCAAGGGCAGCTATTGGCTACTGGCTATGAACTTCCTTATTCTAGTCCGGTCGTATGTTATCACATTCGAATCAGTCGGACTTTGGTGTGATCGTGTGTAGGCAAGTCTGTTGCGTCAGAACTCTGTTGAAAGTCCGTCAAAAAGTCCTTCGGAGTTCAGTCCGTTGAAAGTCCACTCGTGTGTACATGGCATTAAAGATGAACAACATAAACTTGCACCTTAAAGAAATGCTTCAGGTGAAACGTCACCGGTGGCAAAAATAACAGCAGTGAATAATGTCAGATAATCAAATATAAAGAACAATCAGACATTGGCAACCCTTAGTCCAACATATACAGCCTATATTGACAGGCAGGAGGGCAGGGGAATGACTCTTAGCTATGTTAGACCACTCCCTCCTGTACTTCAACCCACAGGCGCAACCAATAAAAGAAATGTCATAACATTCAGTAGACTGTTATAAGTTGTGGAATTTTACCTGCTTCCTTAACCTCCCTGGCCGTTTTCCCGTGTGTGGCTCAGGGTTAAATTTCAGTACCATTAGTGGTAACCCCCGAGCCACACTCGGGATTGCATTGCAGGATCCTGTTGCGATATCCTTACCTTGTCCCCAGGATCCTGCGATGTCCCCCCTCTGTGTCTGCGGGCTCTGTCCTCCACCCGATGCCTCTGTGTGTCGGACTCTGTTCCCTGCAAGCGGCGTGACGCACAGGGGCGGAGCCTGGCTGCAAATTCAAAAAATGTAAAAATCATAACACATACAGTACACTGTAATCTTACAGATTACATTACTGTATGACATTATTTCACATCCCTTTTGTCCCTAGTGGTTTGTCCAGTGCCTTGCATGCAGTTTTATATGATATATACTGTTCTTTCTGCCTGGAAACTGGAGATTGTCCATAGCAACCAAAAAGTGTCCCTTTACATCAAAAGTGGTTTTAGATCAGCTAGAAAACAGCTATAGTAAATTAGAACACTTGGAGAATTGAGCGATAGTGAATCGTGGGGAAATTCATTTTATTATTATTATATTATTATCTTTTATAATTATTTATTTATTATATTAAAATTTATGATTTTGTGTTATAAACTTTATCATACCCGGGATGTCTACTAGACTCTTGTTTGGACAGATTTAAGTGTGTTATTGCTAAGAATTACAGGCCTACAATATAAAATGCCAAATTTCCATGCTTTGAGATGCAAAAATCTGACATAATCATACCGCCAGGGAGGTTAAAGATAGAGTTTCAGGTAAATTCAGCCTCTATGAGCACAGTAACAGAAATCCTTTAGAATGGGGAGAGGTCAGGTGTAATTCTGTGTTAAAAAGATGAAGTCCTTTGGTCTTCAGCTAGCACTTAGGAGAGCTGTATTAGAAGAATCCTGAATGGCAGAGCAAAGCAATTCAACTTGTATGGTTTTAGAAAGCAAAGAATGCAGAATCTTCCTGTGCTGTTTGAGTACAAAGGGATCACTGTGATTGTTTGCGTAGCCTCCCTGACGGTTCTCCAGAGTGTGGCTCGGGGTTAAATTTCAGCACCATTAGCGGTAACCCCGAGCCACACTTAGGATTACATTGCAGGATCCTGGTGCGGTGTGACTTACTTTGTCCCCAGGATCCTGCGTTGTCCCCCGCTGTGTCTGCGGGCTCTGTCTCCTCCAAAGCCTCCCTGTGCCAGGCTCCGTTCCCTGGGAGCGTTGCGACGCACGGGTGCGGAACCTGGCGGCAAATTAAAAAAAAAGTAAAAATCATAACACATACAGTACTGTAATCTTACAGATTACAGTACTGTAGGAAATGATTTCACATCCCTTTTGTCCCCAGTGCTTTGTCCAATGCCCTGCATGCAGTTTTATATCATATATATTGTTCTTTCTGCCTGGAAACTTGAGATTGTCCATAGCAACCAAAAAGTGTCCCTTTACGTCAAAAGTGGCTTTAGACCAGCTAGAAAACAACGATAGTAAATTAGAACACTTGCAGAATTGAGCGATAGTGAATCTTGGTGAAATTTATTTTATTATTATTATATTATTATTTTTTTTAATTATCTATATTTATCTATTATATTATAATTTATGTTTTTGTGTTTCAAACTTCATCATACCCGGGATATCTACTAGACTCTTGTTTGGACAGATTTAAGTGTGTTATTGCTAAGAATTACAGGCCTACAATATAAAATGCCAAATTTCCATGCAAAATAATTGTACCGCTTTCAGCACCTAAAATCCGAAATAATCATACTGCCAGGGAGGTTAAAGGGATTGTATCCTGTGATACTACAGGTACCAGCAAGGTGAATAAAGACAATAGTGTCTGTATACAGTGTCTATATAGCTGGATGGGCAGGTGCCTGCTCACTGGTACTGCAATTGATGATGATGGTAGCTCAACAGGATCTGCCTCGGGGTCCTCGCTCAGGGCATGGCGTCCGACCTCCATCGCACCATGCTACGGGCCACCCAGATCAGCTGAAAATGTGATGTTAATGGAGCAGAAGCAGCCTTCAGGTTGCTGCTGGACAGTAAAGCGATGCTGTCTGCAGATGCCTAAGATACATGTGTGATGACTGTTCTTTGCACAGGCCGCAACTCAGCCGCAGCACTCCCAGACACAAGAGTCCATGCTTGCAGATCCAGTTTGGGGCCCCAAGAGAGTGATCTAGGCCTAGCAAAGCCTTTTTATAAGCTCTCTCAGCAGTCTGTTCTTCTTTCCCAGATGGCTGGTAGTTGTAGTTCCAAACAGTCCAGCTAGAAGTGACATCCCATCCCTTTGCTTTAGAGCTTAGTCACTACATTCAGGAAATGACAGCACAGAGTCCAGACTAAACACTAGAGAGAAACAGCTCCACAACAGTAATGCCCCGTACACACGGTCGGATTTTCCGACGGAAAATGTGTGATAGGACCTTGTTGTCGGAAATTCCGACTGTGTGTGGGCTCCATCACACATTTTCCATCGGATTTTCCGACACAAAGTTTGAGAGCAGGATTTAAAATTTTCCGACAACAAAATCCGTTGTCGGAAATTCCGATCGTGTGTACAGAAATCCGACGGACAAAGTGCCACGCATGCTCAGAATAAATAAAGAGATGAAAGCTATTGGCCACTGCCCCGTTTATAGTCCCGACGTACGTGTTTTACGTCACCGCGTTTAGAACGATCGGATTTTCCGACAACTTTGTGTGCCCGTGTGTATGCAAGACAAGTTTGAGCCAACATCTGTCGGAAAAAATCCTAGGATTTTGTTGTCGGAATGTCCGAACAAAGTCCGACCGTGTGTACGGGGCATAAGGCTGTACAACGTCACCTGATTGCAGGTAAAGATAGCCTTCTCCTGGCAACACTTGCAATGTATATAACTGTTATAAGATAACTATTTACTTTACTTTTGAATGGGAATCTGTATATGTGCATGACTGTGGTTAATGCAAAGCTGTAAGCTATACTCAGACAAGGGCTCATATCAATAGCCCTATGTACTGAGTTGAAGTTGTGTAAATAATCATTCCTCACGGCCATATTAAATTTAGTCCAAATGCAGTGTATCCAATAGAAACCTTTCCTGGGAGAGTCCCATGTTCAAGTTCCATGCTTTTTGGTTATTGCTTTCATTCAGCGATCATTAAAAATTGCAACATTATCTTTTCCTGTTAGATTTTTGAGCACTTACATTGGGAGGAAGAGGCAGCCAGGTGGGCTGATGGCAGCCAGATGAGCTAGCCTTTCTGCAGGAAGTAGAGCTGGGACCAGTGTCTACAGGAAACCAGAAGGTGATGCAGGATGCAGTTCACTCCACATGTACTATTTTTCACAAGGGACAGAGAATGTAATGGGCTGTTGCTGCGCTAACGAAAGACTGTTAGCTCTCAGGAGAGTGAACCCAGCAGAGCTGTTCAAAGGAGCATGTTTTGTGTAGGAGGAAGGAGAGGAGTGGTAAATAGGGAGGAAATTGTCCCTGGATTTTCTGTTTTTGTCAAGTTGGGCATCCCATAAATCCCTAACCCCATCCAAGTTATCATACCTGCAATAAAAACCCAAAACAAAGCTCAAGGACTGTTTTCCTGTGTCTGGATGCATGTTGAAAATGCTAAGTGACTGGCTGTGCAGCAGTGGGGAACCCTGACATTTTCAACTCCTACGGGGTGTACTATAGAAGAAAACAAATCTAAAGAAATATCTCAACATATTAAGGCAAACAATTAATTTGCTAAAAATAACTGAATGAGCCAAATCTGGGTTGGAACTTAAAACCTGCAGAAGTTGTTTCCCCTGAAATGTAAATAAAAGCATTTTTTCTCCACATCTTTAGTTACATTACTTACCTGTAGTTAAGCATGAGTCATAAATGTACAGGCTGCTGGATTCTGTAGAAATCTTCAATGCAGGGCTACCCTGTCCTCTTCCTGCTGCTGTGGGGGTTAACAGATTTGAGTCTCTCAGCTCACCAGCACTAAAGACTCCTTCATTGAGAGAAGTTCTTTCACTGATTACAATGCCTGTAACAGGATCTGTGTAAGGGTGAAAGGGTGATCAGGCAAAGGATTTTGTCTCTCATTGGCAGGAAGTGTAATGAGTGAAAGAGCTTTTCTCAATGTAGGAAAGGTCAGGAGGGGTGTCTCCCCATTGAATCATCTTTAGTGCAGCTGTAGTCCCAAAGCTGTTAAAGCTGTTAACCCTTACAGCACTGAGAGTTTAGTATAGGAAGAGTACATGGCAGCCTTGCAATAAAGATTTCTACAGAATTCTGCAGCCTGCACACGATGGTGCATACTTCATTACAGGTAAGTAATGTAACTAAAGCTGTGGAGAAAAAACATTGTTTTTAACTAAGCTTTAGCTTTAAAGCCCAACTTAGGGCTTACCAATTCTACCCTCAAGTAAACACATAAATAATTTTTACTAGCCCACCTTTATATAAAAGATCTATGTATTTTACTAAGCCATCATAGAAATAACATTACCAATCAATGTTTGGAGACCTCACAAGGCCCCGTTCTTAAGGCATTACTTTACCTTGAAAAAGGGGCCCTGGGAGGTCCCCAAATATTGGTGGGTGACATTATTTCTCTGATGTCTGAATAAAAGACATCTATCTTTCATAAAATACAGTGTGCTTGTGAAGTCTATTTACCAATGAGATCAGACGCTCTGTCCTCAGATTTAGTTCACAGTTCATCCAGAGGTGATATTGACCTGCAGCTGACTTCTTTCTAAGTCAGATGAACCTGCTTCATGCTAATGTTGCATCCCCATTGGCTTGTATGGAAATAAAAGTAGTTATGAGAACAAAAGCCCATGTACACAAGTCTCCACAGCGAAGAAATTCCTAGCTCAACTCACCAGCCAGCTTGCAACAAACCGAATTATCCCGTCTAACAGTTCATGGTAAAAACAGAGGTTTAGTTTTTACACATTTGCAGATACATGTGTAAGTTGCAGAGGCCATGTCACCCCAGTATTATCTGCAGTCCTAGCTCTATACATTTTGAGAGCTTCCATAGTAGGAACACATGTATAATAATGGATAGATTGAGGACAGGTATGCTTGGAGGGAGCCCCCAGGGGTGCACTGGACACCCAGCAAACAGCACAATGGCAGCGAAGGTGTTCAGTGCACCCCCTCATTAAATGGCCAACTGTACAAACAAACAGTAACTGCCTCAACCTATAACTGGTTTTAACAACAAGGAGCACATGGAACGGCAATCCATGTAAAACAAAAACAAAAAGAATTCCCAGCTTAACTTACCTTACCAGCCAGCCTGCAACAAACCAAATTGTCCTGTCTAACAGTTCAAATTAAAAACAGGGGTTTAGTTTGCACACATTTGCAAATACATGTGTAAGCTGCAGAGGCCACGTCACAAACTCCGGTATTATCTGCAGTCTTAAATCCATACATTTTTTTCCTCTTACCTCTATAGATTTTCTTTTCCTTGAAAAGGGGGCCCTGTGAGGTCTCCAAATATTGGTGGGTGACATTGTTTCTCTGCTGTCTGCATAAAAGACATATATCTTTCATTAAATACAGTGTGCTTTTGAAGATTATTTACCAATGAGATGAGACCAAGACACTCCATCCTTAGATTTAGATCACAGTTCATCCAGAGGTGATATTGACCTGCAGCTGATCTCTTTCTAAGTCAGATGAACCTGCTTTATGCTGCTTTTGCATGCCTGTTGGCTTGTATGGAAATAAAAGTAGTTATGGAGAGAACAAAAGCCCATGTACACAAGAGTGCCTCAGTTGATTTAAAAGGAAGAACAAAGGAAGGAAGCTATCTGAGAATAATTTATTTAGATCAACAATAAATCAACAATAAAATAATTGAAAACTGCTATAGTACAATCATAGAATTTTGAGCTAGTTTGCTTTGCACTTAACGTATTATAGAAAAAAAATGACATAAGTAGCCAAGCATTGATTTGTGCAATACAATTACATTTTTTTTTAAATACTAAAAAAATATAAGAAATTATTCTCCGCATTTTACATTGACAGTGCTGAAGGTGTCTGATGCAAAAAAATTTAATAAACGTAATGTAAGTTTTTTAGCAAATAATTGCAATGATTGCATAGGTTTTGGCTATCTGTAATATGCATGGTTTGTAATGATCACACGTATAATGTGTGTGATTTTTCATGATCTGTAAGTGTTCTAAAACTATGATGACCTTTTTGGAACATTAAAACTCACTATCCACTTAAAGGAAAGGAACCTATAAAGAAAGATTGCATTTCAGCTCAAATAATGGCCATGACCGTGAAGAGAAAGAAAATATAGATCCTACAAGGCATAGGTTGGCGGCTGTTGTAGTTAGTATCTCGAATTTGGTGACTTTACGACTTGGAGATTGTCAAGAGTACGATAAATTTCCACACCTTCCACTGTGTTATCTGAAGGAGCCCTTGATTCATTTCCCATAATAACTGTCATACCTAATTTTTGATGTTAATAGTTTTTAAGTGTGTGAGTGGCCAGACTAACACACTATCACAGCTCCACTACACTGCCTGGATTTATTGATATTGTACTAGAGAGTAATATTTATTAGACAGAAATATGTGTCCTGCTGTCACAGCTTGAAATAAAAAGCAGTTCTACAGCATAAAGAAGCAAGACTATTGGAAAAGTGTCTTAAAAGGCTAGGAGAAATACAATGAATATTTATATTTGATTTAAGTTTCCATTTACTGTGACAGTATTTTATCACCAGTAAAAGGAAACACCTGTAGCACTGAAGAGAGCAGTATGAACAATTTAAACATGGGACAATGTTCAACTTAGAATATGTGAGTTTAGCGGATTTGGTCAGATTTACTTAAAGTGTATGCAAAGCTAAAACTTTTTTTTCTGTTTTAGTTTTTGAGAGTTGAGAGTGAGAAAGGGTTAAAACTACTATGAGTTTTTTGTTATTGTTTGTGAGTCTCTTTTTTGGGGAGATTCACCCTCTCTTGGGAAAGCAAATATTTTAGAGTTGTCACACGAACAAGAGATAAGAGTAAATGTTCCAATAGGGCAACTGTGCATTGTGACAATGGATTTCTGCACACTTTACGATGATTATTTTTTTCTTATTTTCTATTTTGTCCCCTTGAGTGAATATGAAATCTCCCTGATGGGACACAGACTACCATAAAAAAATAAATAAATACTGGCGAGGCCTTAACCATTCTCTAATATATCATCGGCTAAAAAAAGCTTTGGCTGTATATCCACTTTAAAGTACATATGTCCTGGCTTAACCACTTCCCGTCCAGCCTATTATGAGATGATGACTGGGTGGAACATTATTTATTCCGGGTGGACGTCATATGATGTCCTCTCAGGATACAGCAGATGACTGATCTGTGTACTGGCCCACTACTGGTACCATATGATCATTGTGACCAATCAAAGCAGATCACATGACAATTGTAAACAATGGATGGCTTCCTTTCATGCCATTCATTGTGAACAATTGTGTTGCTAGGTGTGATTGGTCACAGTGATCACATGGTACAGACAGGGCCAATCACATACCGCCTGTACTATGGGATTATCTGTGGCCAATCACAGCAAATCACAACAATACACACTGAATAAATCAGTTTCTTTCAGTAAAAATGGTTGCTTATAACAGTGAAATCCCCCCCGCGCTGGAGATGGATGGGAATGCGGGGATCCCCCCTCATGGGTAATGGACAGGATGCAGCGGTGATAAGAGGCCTCCTTACCTTAGGAAGGAGGCAGAGCAGGCAGACATGGATCTGGGCTGTAGCTCTGATCTGGTGCTTCCTGATTGGCTGGGAGGAGAATCAGGAAGACAATAGGGAATATTAATTTGCTATTGTCACACAAGTGGGTGGGCTCACCCTTTTTTGAGCCTCAGGCTCTTATCATATGCTTCGAAAAAAAAAAAAAACATTAAAATTCATGCGTCAAGTGCCCTGCGTGTAGATTAGAGGGCCAGATGCATGGACAGGGGGGCGGTGCCCATGCGCCCCATATTGATGAGCCAGCACTGTAGGTTGTCAGTACATTAAACATATATAAAGGGATTTCCAAGCTCAAACTTAACCAGCCAGCGACCAACCGAATTGACCTGTCTAACAATATGCAATAAGAACAGGGGTTTAGTTGCACACATTTGCAAATACATGCGTAAGCTGCAGGCCTCGCCAAGACACCCTGTTTCCTGCAGTCCCTAACTATTGAAAGTTTCCATCTTGGAAGCACATGCATTTATAATGGATAGGTAGGGGGCAGGTGAGCCTGAAAGGAGCCACCCCTCCTTAAAGGTACAGGGTCACACTGAACACCTAGCACATAGCACTATGACAGCAAGGGCGTCAGTGCATTGCCTGACCAATATATTCAGGTACAAAAAAGTGGCCACTGCCCCCGCCTATGACTGGTCCTTGTAGCAAGGAGTACTGGAATGTACACATGTACATGTATATATATGTATACACATAAATATGACAGGGGGACATACTTATAGTGTTGAGGGGTCTGAACGAGGAATAAGGAAGTTAAAAATCTTCCTCCTTCCCCCTCAGATCCCCTGAGATTTCCTCTTCACTCCCCGATTCTCCACCTTTGAGCTGGTGAATCGGGGAGTGTGAATTCTGACTCAGATCGCCAGTGAAGCGCTGAGATCGCAGCTTCTTAAACTGGCCGTTACTGTGTCATTCAATGAGGATTCTCCGTGTGCAGAGATCATCAGCGGGAGAACAAGTTCAAACACTTCTCCCCCCGATTATCTTTGTTTCATAAACTGTTTATGGACTGTGATCAGCGGCGATCCTTGGGATCACTGCTGATCACTGCTTCATAAACGGACACCATACTGTATACCATAGTTCGTGGACTCTATAACTTTTCTATAGATTAAATAATAAACACTGATTTGGGTTATTTTCACCAAAGAAACATAGCAGAATACAGTTTTGCCTAAATTTATGAAGAAAGTGTATTTATTTATTTGCAAAATTGTATAACAAAAACAAAGACAAACTTTTTTTTTCAAAATTTTCTATCTTTTTATATTTAGCAAAAAATAAAAAACCCAGGGGTGACTAAATACCACCAAAAGAAAGTTGGTGGTAAAAAAAACCAGAAAACTTTCATACGGGTGCAATGTTACATGATTGCGCAATTGTCATTCAAAATGTGACAGCGATAAAAGCTGAAAATTGGCCTGGGCAGAAAAGGATTAAAACTGCCCAGTATTGAAGTGGTTAAAAAGCACATGAATTAAATATGTTGCTGGTTCATAGAAGTACCCTTGTTAGTCTTCTGGTCCATCTGGCCATACCTGTGGAGTGGCTTGATAGGAAAGCAGTTGTGATTTGGAGCTTACAAAGGGCTAGGGACTCTTGCTTGATCCCATGTGATTAGCATTAGCACTGACAAGTGGTAAGGGAAATGAGTCACTTGGCCTTCATATCCCAAGGTACCAGGGATTGTGAGCGATTAAATGCAAAAAGAGCATACAACCAACCCTGTATGCAGTCAGTGTGTGTCCGGGTTTGGCATTTCAGTGAAGTTAATCTGCCATTTTGTGTTCAGCCACAGCAAAGAGCACCACTGCATCCAGAGATTGCATTGTGTAAAACTCATAATTGAATGGACAGATATACAAATCTTTGACAGGTAAAATAGCTCCTATGTATGTATTTTCATCTTTTTTTTTGTCAAACCCTAATTAAACAAGCTGAAGTTAGAAGCTGACTGGCTATCATGCAAAAAATACAAAATATTTTACAGCGCACACATACAAGAATGACATTTCTTGCAGGGCTAGTTAAGAACACCTGAACATATTCAAAAAATATGGGGGTTTGGTCACACTATATGGTCATATAGTGCTAAGCACACTTACTGCGACAAATTACCCCGAATTAGTGGGTCCTACACTAGTAATAGAATGGAAGATCCTTTGTCTCAACCATGGGAGCTGAACTCCTCTATGTGGGAGAACTGAAATGGATACATCCTAAATACTGGTGGCCACTAAATAGGAGGTAATGAGGAGGGGGAGGGGTGCTCATGGCTACCATGCAAATCTGCACCAGATGTGGCACTCTCCAGTTTTAGTAAATCAACCCTTATATATTAGAGTCCTTAGTACAATACTTTGCTCTTAACTAAATAAACCTAATTCTTTTCTTCTCAGCTAACAAAAAGTTCAATCCTTAATCAAGGAATCTGAAAATGTTCTCACAAATAAGAGTTTTGCCATTTGACTTGTTTGTCTTATTGTTGCTATAACAATAAATTAATTGAAATAGACATACATATCTGTTATTCTGGAAATTAGCCAGGCATGCCTAATTAGCACATCAAATTTGAGCATATTCCTGATCTATGATCTCTTACGGGTCTAAGTTTTTGCACAATTAATAGAGAATCTGAATCCTAATGTATTACTGCCCCTATGTTGTGTAATCAGTTGTCAAACATTTCCTTCCTTTTCTTCTTTGACAGTTTGGTGGCCTACAAACCACCAAAGTTTGGTGGCCTATTTTACAGCTTAGTGAATTTATATTATTTCTTGCCCACTTCACTCACCCATGTTTATCTTCCCACGCTCACCTGATTTTCCATTCACTACAGGTTGGATTAAGTGGAAAAACGGAAAATTGTATACTTACCTTTCCGTAATTTTCCTTTCCTGTCGCATCTTCATGGCAGCATACACTTTGGGCTGTGACTCCGCCCCCACAACCTGATAGGACCACATAGCTATAAATTGTAGAGAGGGCCCCCTCCCCAGTATTCTCCGTATATATCACCTCAGAAGGGTGGGAGATTGTATGCTGCCATGAAGATGCGACAGGAAAGGAAAATTACGGAAAGGTAAGTATACAATTTTCCGTTTTCCTGTCGCATCATGGCAGCATACACTTTGGGGAATAACTCGCAAAACTGGGTGGAAATGCAAACTAAGTTTATTAACAAAGAATAGAAGAATTGGCCTGGATAACAGATCTTCCGAAATCCACCGTGGATAAGCGAGCGGAATCCACCTTATAATGAGACATAAAGGTTTCCTGGAAGACCAAGTAGCCGCTCTGCAAATTGTCTCCGCTGAGACTCTACAATATGCCGCCCAGGAGGTTGCCACTGCCCTGGTGGAGTGTGCCCTTAAGCCCTCAGGTATTTGATGGTTACTCAGTGAGTAAGTCCTCTTGATGGTCTTTACTAGCCATGAAGCAATGGTGCATGAGGATGCCGCTTGACCTCCCCTGAATCCATGTGGAATGATTAGGAGGCTCTCCGACTTTCTGATGGATTTGGTTGCCGAGAGATATTCCAAGACGTTACCTTTGACATCTAATGGGTGAGGATCTCCCTGATCCGTGCTGAGTGCTGGAAGATTAATCTCCTGGTTGAAATGAAAAGATGAGGATACCTTGGGGATGAAACGATCCGAAGGTCTTAGGACTAGCCTGTCTGGAAAAACAACCAGATATGGTTCACCAACCATATCTCTGACACCCTCTTTGCAGATGTTATGGCTATTAAGAATGAAACTTTCAGCGTTAGATCCCAGAGGGATATGCTCTCCATTGGGAAAAAGGGTTCCTTGGATAGTGCCTCCAAAACGACTGAGAGATCCCAGATTGGGAAGGACGGTTTTCTGGGGGGCCTCAGTTTTAGACAGGCCCTTTGGAACTGAATCACAAGAGGATCTAGCGCCCATTTAACTCCTGTCAAGGCGGACAGGGCCGACACCTGGACCTTCAGGGTGCTTGACCTAAGGCCTTTCTCTAGGCCTAATTGAAGAAACTCCAAGACCTGAGACACCCACGGGGAGGACGAGTCCCAACCTCGCTGTTGAGTGAAGGAGACAAATTTCTCCCAGACCCGTCTGTATGTGTTGTTGGTGGTAGGTCTTCCTGGCCTGGAGTAAGGTATCCACCACCTTCTGGGAACAGCCTTGCTCTAGGTACCTAGCCCTTTCAGTCTCCAGGCCATCAAATGTACTTTCTCTGGGTTCGGGTGAAGAAGATGACCCTGGGAGAGCAGGTGCGTCGACAACGGGAGAGGCAGGGGATCTGCCGTGTTCAGCTGCATGAGGGTAGTAAACCATGGCCTCCTCGGCCAGAAATGAATTACCGCTACCACCAATGCCGTTGACTTCTTGAGCCTCAGGAGGAATCTCGCTATGAGAGGAGTCGGAGGGAAAATGTACCCCAGGTGAAAATTCCAGGGGTGTTGGAGGCAATCCGTCCCCTCCGCCGAAGGAAATGGTATCCTTGATAGAAATCTCTGGCATTTTGTGTTTTCCGGAGTTGCAGCTAGGTCTATCTCTGGTGTACCCCAGGTCCGGGATATGAGAGCATAGGCTTGGGGAATCAGAGACCACTCGTTGTTGGAGGAGAAATTCCTGCTCAGCGAGTCGGCCAAGATGTTCTGGACTCCCGGAACATAGACCGCCCTTAGGTCCAACAGATTCAGCTGTGCCCATTCTAGAACAGGACGGACCTCCTGCATTATGGACCTGCTTCTGGTGCCCCCCTGCCTGTTGATGTAGGCGACAGCCACCTTGTTGTCCATCCTCAGAAGGACATGCTTCTCCCTCAAGTGAAAACTGAAGGCCAGGAGAGCCTGAAACGCTTCTTTCATCTCCAGAACATTGGACACTGAGTCCCATGTCCTGAAAGGCCAGCGGCCCTGAGCCATGAAGTCCTGATAGTGAGCTCCCCATCCCTGCAGACTGGCATCTGAGGTCACCATCTCTTGATGAGGAGTGATTATATGCTTGCATCTTCCCAAGTTGTGAGGTCGTGTCCACCACCTCAATGATTGTTTTACCTCCTGAGAGATGAAGATTGGCTGGGACATTGATGTACCATTCCACTGGCGCAGGAAGGAGATCTGGAGAGGCCTCGAGTTCCATTGTGCCCATTGGACCATTAGAATGGTGGATGCTAGGGAGCCCAGGATACTGAGACATGTCCTGGCCGGAAGCACTGTAGTCGAGATTGCCCTTTTCACCTTTTGTATTAGGAGGGGAATTTTTTTCCCGTGGAAGTTCCACTGTGTTTTCCCTTATGTCCAGTTCGGCCCCCAGAAAGACCATTCTCTGTGTGGGATGGATGTTGCTCTTTTTCCAATTTATCAGCCACCCTAGGGACTGTAACATGGAGACCAGAATTTTCCGATGTTGGACGAGAGAGTCCTGGCCGTCTGAGAGAAGTAGGATGTCGTCCAGGTAATGGTGGACCCTCAGCCCTTTTTCTCTCAGGTGGGCTATTACAGGTAATAGGACCTTTGTAAATGTCCTGGGTGCGGTAGAGATCCCGAACGGGAGGCTTTGGAATTGGAAGTGCCGATGGTTTAGGGTAAAACTGAGAAATTTTTGGAATTCGGTATGGATAGGGATATGTAGATATGCGTCCTGGAGGTCGATTGACAGCATCCAATCTCCCAGGTTTATTGCTTGGAGGATTGACTGAAAAATTCCATCTTGAACGTTTCTATTTGTATTGACCGGTTGAGGTTTTTTAGATCCAAGACTGGACGAAAGTCCCCTGACTTCTTTTTCACTAAGAAAAGTGGGGAATAGAAACCCTTGCCTCTCTGAGATAGCGGTACCTCCACTATTGCTTGTTTTTGGAGCAGGTCCTGAATATACTGGACTAATGATAGTCTTTTTTCTTGAGAAGGAGGAAGTCTGGTTGAGCAGAATTGATCTCTTGGGGGGCGACCTCTGAATGCCCACCTGTGCACGAAATGAATGGTGGACACCGTCCATGGGTCTTTTATCATTCCCGCCCCAAACCAGCTTGAACTTTGTGAGTCTGGCACCCACTACCGCTGGTTGGGCGGGCAAACCTTCAAAAGGACTTCTGGTCATTGGAGGCAGGGGTTTTGGGCTTCTGGAATTTGAGGAAGGACGTCTGGGGGTTCTTCCAACTCCTTCTGTATTCTTTCCCGGGTCTATAGGATTTTGCATCCCTGTATCTCTCCGGGAGATTATGCTTAAAGGGAGGCGGCCTCTGTTGTTTCGGCCTTCTGTCTGATGGTATGAGACCCGACTTCCCGCCTGTCACCTTAGAGATTGCAGTATCCAGCTTCGTCCCGAAGAGGTTTACCCCATCATACGGAATCCTGCACCAGTTGGATTTTCAGGCAGGGTCAGCGGACCAGGGCTTAAGCCATAGCGCCCTTCTGGCCATTACAGTAGCTAACATGGACCTTGATGCGGATCTAATAGTATCCACGGAGGCTTCTGCCACGAAAATCTCCCGCAAGGCTAAGTTCTTGTAAGGCCTTAGTGATCTGCTCTTGATCTGCGCCCTCAGTGACGAGTTTTGCCGTAGCCGAAGACCAGCTGGAGATAGCTTTTCCGACCGCAGCTAATGCCACCGCTGGTCTGCAGGCACCTCCTGCGAACAGGTAAGCCCTCTTAAGGTCTGTATCAACCTTCCTGTCGAGCACGTCTCTGAACGTCACTGCATCTTCAATGGGGAGCGCCACGTGCCTGGCTAGACGCATCAAAGATGCATCTACTACTGGAGGAGAAACCAAAGGGGATACCTTGGGTTCCTTGAGCGGGTACAATTTGGTAAGTCTGTTGGAAAGACTAAATTTATTTTCTGGATTCTGCCACTCCTCCTTAATCAGCTCATCTAACTCATCGATGAACGGGAAAGCCTCCGGAACTTTCTTGAGATTTGGGAAATACTTCCTCTGTTTCTGCTGTACCTCCTTAGGCTCCTCCCAGTTTATCGCTTCCTTGACCGATCTAACGAACGGTTCTATGAGCGCAAAATCAAAGCCAGCTGATGCTTCCAGCTCCTCATCATCCGACGGGAATTCTTGATCTCTTGATGTACTGGGATTGGTAGGTGAGGCGCTATGGGCCGTAAACTCCACATCAGGAGTTGAGACTTGGGGAGTAGAGACTCCAGTGGGTTCTATGGAATCCAGCTCTTTCTCCCTGGTGGCTTCATCCATGCACCTGCGACAAGCCAGTTTTTCTGGGAGGGCTGTGGCCCCGCATACCCAGCAAGCATTCCCGGCTGGGCGGGAAGGATGCGCAGAAGATTGGTGTCTTCGTGCAGGGGACCTTCTGTGGTAGGAACGGCTATGTCTTGAATAGGATCGACTCCTTCTACGGCTTCCCCTGTGGCCTGAACGACTTCTTCCGCGTGAGCGGCTGCGTCTATGGCCGGAGCGGCTTCTCCTGTGTGAAGACTCTCTTCACCTTGACTTGGATGATCTTGCGGACCTGACAGGGCTGACCAATTAGGCAGCGTTAGTACGATCCTGCTTTTTCAATCTTCTCTACTTACCACTGGAATCCCCCCCTTACCTATTAGGCTGATGGTGATCTGCTGGGGCAGCGGCCTCCATAGGAAAGGAAGGTGAGCACCTGAGAGGGATACAGGAAGGTAAGAGCATGCAAACAGACCCAAAAAGACAGTGCATAGGTAACAGACACTTACCCAGAGGGGGGTACTTCAAGAATGCAGCAAGTTTGAAAAAACAGCAGTCAGGAAGCAAGGAAAGCCCAGAATGACATACAGAGCTTTTTAAAATTGCCGCCATGGCTGCCGAGGTCATGTCCCACTCGCGCATGCACAGTAGCGGCGCTCGGCGCCAACCAAAAGGACGCCCTGAGGATGCGCACTGCGCATGCGCGGAAGCGCCGAGATGCTCGGCGAGCCATAGACAGTCCCAGAGGGACTACAATGCCCAGCAGAAGACCAAAAGTGGAGCAAAAGAACCTGGAGACCGCTGCACAACAACTAAGCCTGTTTAAGGCTTATACTGGAGCCGCAACATACCCCCGAGATCACCAGAGCTGGGTTCCTTCCATCTAGCTCGTTTAGAGGCTGTACAGGTAAGGACTTCCACCCAGGAGAGGCTAGAACCTGGCTGGGGCGAATGCGGTAAGGGGGTGCTTCTTAATCCGTTCGGTCCTGACAGGTGAGGAAAAATAAGAGAATACTGGGGCGGGGGCCCTCTCTACAATTTATAGCTATGTGGTCCTATCAGGTTGTGGGGGCGGAGTCACAACCCAAAGTGTATGCTGCCATGATGCGACAGGAAATAGTATTTTAAGCCTGAAATCCAAATTTTTATTCTCTCTGCTGTTCTTGCTGCATATTTACAGTATGCTATATATGTAATGAAAGCAAATCTGGGCAGGCTGAATGTGCTTTGATTTGCCTGCGCTTTAGAAATACACCCTTATGTGTATTCAGTACTGTTGTGGAAATACTGGGCTGTGTCAGTTTTGCTGCAATACGCTCCTGCGAGCGTGTCTGCACGTACAGGCATTGGTGGGTGGCATAACACAACTAGCAGGGGTTTTAGCTGTTTCAAAAACGAAAAAAAAATCGTTTAGATACTGTATTTGACCTTTTAGGACTATTTATATTGACCTAGCTATAGTAAGATGAGCGCTATTACTATTGTTCTAAAGTACAGTAGACTGCTTTTTATATTTTTTTTTTGTTAAAAAGCAAATTTACGTTATTGTGTGGCAGGTTTGTTTGATCCGTAGTTTCATCATTGTTTTGTTGGCAGGTAGAGTGTTCTTGATTTAAGTACATGTTATTAATCTTTCCCCATACTGCCTTTTGTAATGTGTACCTTTACCAACCACTGTGTCCTCCTTGTATTAACCACTTAAGGACCACCCTATAGCAGATATACTGATACAGGGCAGCGGCCCACCTGTGCAGAATCACATATATATATCCGATTCTGCACAGGAGGGGAAGAAAATCCATTACTTCCCTAATTAAAAGCAGCACATACAGTACACAAAAACACTGGCTAGGCACACAGTTAACCCTTAACTCTGATCGCCCTAGATGTTTGCCCCCTTCCCAGACAGTGTCATTACAGTGACAGTGCATATTTTTAGAACTGATCACTGTATTAGTGTCACTGGTTTCCACACAGTGTCAAAAGTGGCAGTGTCTGATTTTCCAGCGTAATATTTCAGTCCCGTTATAAGTCGCTGATCGCCACCATTACTGGTATAAAAAAATTCAATAAATAAAAATTCCAGTATATATCCCAGTTTGTAGAGCTATAACTTTTGGGCAAACCAATCAATATACGCTGCTTGGGATTTTTTTTACCAAAAATAAGTAACAAAATACTTATTGGCCTAAAATTTATGAAGAAATTCGATTTTTTTTCTTTTTTTACATTTTATTGGATATGTTTTATAGCAGAAAGTAAAAAATATTGTTTTTTTTTTTTAAATTGTCGGTCTTTATAGCACAAAAAATAAAACTTGCATTGGTGAACAAATACCAACAAAAGAAAGCTCTATGAGTGGAAAAAAATGACATAAATTTTATTTGGGTACAGTGTTGCATGACAATTGTCAGTTAAAGTAACACAGTGTCGTATCGCAAAAAAATGGCCTGGTCATGAAGGGAGTAAACCTTCACGAGGTCAAGTGGATAATTAAACTGTAAGTACTCCACAAAACCTGTGCTAAGGTGATACAACAAAAGAAAGGCAGCAGATATGAAGACAGAATAAGCTAAGGTTATCAAAACACACGATTACTCACCAATTTTGATCCTCACCCAAATCAAAAGAATGTATGCACTTTCTAGATAAAAGTTTGCATAATGAGCAAAGTATATCAAAATAAGAAATTCACCAATGCACAGCATTGTGATGAATGTTGTTATAAAAATAATAAACCAAAAGCAGCTCGGATAGTGGCACTTAACATGATTTCTAACTGTAATAATAGTAGTTATGTATCAATACAGTGCAAAAACAGACTAGAACAGTAGCACAAACTGTATAAATTATGTGATTTCTATCCAATAAGATATGTAAGTGTACTTCAATTCAATGGCCTGTCTGTATATACCTTTATGCATGCAATGCCTAGAAACAAGACAAATATGAAAAGACAAAGTAGAGTATGACATGCCATCCATCTGCTATTTTTAGCAGTGTGCACTGTTGCAGTAATATGTTTTTTCATAATTATTTTCTATGATTTTCAACTGCTTTTAGCCTTATTTTTTTTTTATCTTAATGCATTCTATACACTAAGGTAAAAAACCTTCTGTAGAAGAGGATCCCCCCAGCTTCCTTTACCTGAGCCAGATCTCGACCCAGATGTGCATGAGAGTAGTGGAGAGTAGTGGCTCTAACGCCTGTCAATCAAATCCTATTATGAGGGAGCAGGGGTGGGGCCGAGCCCTGCTGTCTGTGTCAATAGAAAAGCGGCTTACTTTGGGGGCACTCGGCAGAGGGGACCAGCCAGAAGCATCAGTAGGGGACAGGAGAAGAGGAGGATCGGGGCTGACACTGCACAGAGCAGGTAAGTATGACATGTTTATTATTTTAATAAAAAATTAGGCTTTAATATTACTTTAAATCATAACATTTTTATTTTACAATTATTTTATTAATTCCAAGAACATGGTCGGTTACAAGTATTTGTATAGATACAATCAATTGCATAGTATAAACATCTGGGTACATACAGTCAATTGCATAATACAGCATCATTACTATAAACTATGTTTGGAGACAATTTACGACCTTTGAAGGACATACTGATAGTCTGCCCTCTGTGATGTCTCCAATGTTCCTAAAGCATGAGCGTAGACTATCAACTTATGCCACTCCAGTTGAAGTCCCAGACCAGTCCTAAACTATTTTATAATTTTATATATTAGAATATCTGGAGCTCAGGGAGCCCAGGCTCCTGTTAAACAAAGAAGAAAAGAGAGGAAAAAAAAAGACTGGAAGAGAACAATAAGTGAAGGGGGAGGAGAGGGGAGGAAATGGGAGAAGAGAAGGGGGGGGAATGGGTATGGGGATGCACCCAGCGTAATCTCGCCGAACGCAGGAGAGTGACAGGGTGAGCACTGTAGGTGTACCATAGCCAGTAGGGCCCTTGATTAAAGGGGTAGATATAGACATTCAAGTCGCTGACAAGCCGTCACCAAGGAGAGTTTGTCCCTCCTCCGAGAAAAAGAATACGTTCCATAGCGGGAGTACTGTTCCTGGTGGTGTCTTGATGAAAGAACCAAGTCTTCCATTTTGCTAATTTCTCTTACTTTGTGTATCCACATCCCTATTGTTGGGGGTTGGGGAGACTTCCACTTAAGAGGGATGCATGCCTTAGCGGCGTCAAGGAGGTGGCGAATAATAGATTTTTTTGTATCTCTTCCCTGGTATACTAGAGGCATGGAGGAGGAAGAAGGCCGGGTCATCTGGAATTACATGTTCCGTGAGTTTTTGGAGGATGCGCTTGACCTCCTTCCAAAATTGTTCTAATTTGGGGCAGGACCAGAAAATGTGTAGTATGGTGTCCTTCTCTCCCCAGCATCTCCAACACCGATCAGAGGTGTCAGCGAAAACTTTCTTCAATTTTGCTGGTGTTCTGTACCACCTAGTAAGGATCTTGAAGTTGGTTTACTGCGTTTTTGTACAAATTGAGGATGTGTACGTAAACCTGAGTATGTGTCGTCTCTGTGGCGTATTGAAAGTTTTACCCAGGTCTCGTTCCCATTCCGTAATGCATTTCAAGTCATAGGGTTCTGTAGGAATGATTAGTAATTCGTAACAGGCGGATAGCGTGTGGTGCATCGCACCAGTCTCTGAACAAAATTCTTCAAAAGTGGTAAGGGGCCTGGCAAACAATCTCGGAGCCGAGAGAGCCCTAAAAAAGTGAGCAATCTGGAGGGCATTCCAAAATCCCAGTCGGAAAACACCCATCTGGTCCGTCAACTCCGAAACCGTCGGCCATGTCCCGGTTGTTACATAGTTGGAGGCTTGCATACAGCCCGCTCTCAGCAGGCTCCGGAATTCCACACTGCTCATTCCCGGGGGAAAGAGCGGGTTCCCCAGTATCGGGTAGAGGGGAGAGGTCTGCGAGGATATGGAGGCAGCTGAGACCAGGACTGAGCAGAGTTTGGCCATATTGCCTATTATAGGGTGATCGGTCATCTCCCTCGGCAGGGAGGAAAAGCACCAGGGGGCCCTGCCAAGAGGGATGGCCGACTGACCCTGTTCAATAGGAACCCAAATCTTAAAGTCTGCATGTCTGTTCCAATCAATCAGTCTACTCAAATGTATAGCTAGGTAGTACTTACGCATGTCCGGAACTGCCAACCCCCCATACTGCTTAGGGAGCATCAACTGATCACGTTTTATTTGTGGACGTTTCTGTGCCCAGATAAAGTAAAAAAAGTCTTTTGGACCTGTTTAAAATATGAGGATGGTATATGGATTGGTAACGCCTGGAGGAGGTAGAGTAACTTGGGGAGGATGCTCATTTTTATAATGTTGCAGCGACCAAACCAAGAATGGAGGCCTGTTTTCCAGTTATTTAAGAGTAGTTTAACTTTTTGCAACAGTGGGGGGGAAATTCATCTTGAAAATTTTGGCTATGTTGGATGGAATCAATGTGCCTAAATAGGTCAGTGCTTTGTCCATCCACTTAAATTGAAAAGTTTCCTGAAGTTGAACAATCGATAATTGTGGGAAGTTGATCCCCATTGCTTCAGATTTGGTGAAATTAGTTTGGAGATTGGAGAGAACTCCATATCTCTCAAATTCTCTCATCAGATTAGGGAGTGAGATCAGAGGGTTCATGATCGAAAAAACATGTCGTCAGCATAGGCCGAAATTTTGTGTTGGTCGTCTCCTATTTTGATTTCAGAAATGTCCTGATTAAGTCTGACTGAGCAGAGAAAGGGTTCCAGTGACAGGGCGAAGAGGAGGGGCGACAGTGGGCATCCCCGACGTGTCCCGTTTGTAATTTTAAAGGGGTCAGATAATATCCCGTTAGCTCATACTCGAGCTGCTAGTCGGGAGTAAATCGCAGAGATCCACTGTAGCATTCTGTCGCCAAAGCCGGCATACCGTAAAACTACTATCATAAAGTTCCAATTCACCCTGTCAAAGGCCTTCTCCACATCGGTGCTAAGAAATACGCTTTGTGTCCAGGATTTGTTTACTTTGGTAGTGTTGTCCCTAGCCTCCCGTGTAGGAACAAAACCCACTTGATCTAAGTGGATCAAGTTAGGGATAAGGTGTTGAATCCTGTTGGCCAATATTTTTGTAAAGAGTTTTAGATCCAAGTTGAGCAACGAGATTGGCCGGTAACTTCCATAGGATGCTAGGTTCTTCCCTTCCTTAGGGATCACCGAGATGTGTGCTAATAAGGTGTCAGACACAAACGTTGCAGACGAGCCAAGTGCATTGAACAGCTTGACCATGTATGGGGCGAGAGAAGGGAGTAGAGTCCTATAATATTGGCCCGTCAGGCCGTCTGGGCCTGGTGCTTTGCCCTGCTTAATGTTACCGACCGCTACTTGAAGTTCCTCAATGGTAATGGGGTCTTCAAGAATGTCTCTATCCACCCCAGATAATTGAAGCATAAGTGACAATGAGAGATAGGAGTCTATCTGTTCTTGGGTGGGGGGTTTGGACGTCAGATTGTACAGAGAGTTGTAAAATTCCCGGAATTCCCGTGCTACGTCGTGGGGTTTCGTGACTTTGGGTCTGTTGGGCGGAACTATATGTGGCATGTAAGTCGCTAGTCTCTGCTCTCGCAGTGTTCTTGCTAATAGTTCCCCACATTTATCTCCAGATTCATAAGAGAACCTCCTGCAGACCTGCAGCGCCGCCTTGGCCCTAAATTGGAGAAAATCTGCAATTTGTGTACGTTTGGAAATGAGGTCCCTCTCTAAAGAGAGGGAATGCCCCCTTTTATGGCGGCTCTCCAGCGCGGCAAGGTCCGCAAGGAGCACCCTAAGCTGTTCAGTGCGTTTCCGCTTGATTCTGGATCCATGTTTTATCAGCACGCCTCGAATAACCACCTTGTGTGCTTCCCAGATAATACCAGGGTCACAGTCAGGCATGTCATTAGCACGAAAATAAAAGTCCAGTTCATTTGTTACATCCGCCAATACTTCCTTATCCTGGAAGAGACTTGCGTTCAGTCTCCATTGATTGGTCTTGGTCGTCAGGGAATCGTGAAGGGCATATGACAGAAAAATCGGGGCGTGATCAGACCAGGTAATGGAGCCAATAGTGGAGGCTCGCACTGCGTGCAGTTGGGCATGAGGGATGAGGAAATAGTCAATACGTGAGTAGGTCTTGTGGGGGATAGAGTAGAAGGTAAAGTCCTTTTCAGTGGGATGTAAAAGGCGCCATACATCAATTAGTTGGTTGGTATGTAGGGATTGTGTAATGCGGTTACGAGAGGAGAAGGGAATAGATGACAGACCAGAGGATGTGTCATCTTTTGGGGCCAGTGGGACGTTCAGGTCTCCCCCCAACAATCAGATGGCTCTCTGAAAAGATGGTCAAATGTTTAAGCGTCTTACTCAAGAAGACCTCTTGGTGATCATTGGGGGCATATAAATTAGCCAGTGTCACCCTGACGTCGCCCACCATGCCCTTCACAAACAGGAAAGGACCTCCAGGGTCTGTAATTGAGTCTACATAGGTCCATGGCACCCTCTCCGAGAGGAGGATGGACACTCCCCTCGACTTAGCCGACTGATTAGTGGAATGGTATACGGTAGGGAACGATCAGCTCTTAAGGATGGGCAGTTTGTCGTCAATAAAATGTGTCTCCTGTATAAAGGCTGCATCTGATTTAAGACGATGTAGGTCTTGTAGGAGCATCTGCCTTTTCTCAGGCGTGTTTAGGCCTTTGGCGTTGAGCGAAATCACATCTAGGACCTCCATGGGGGGTGATAGGGTAGGGTGGGAAGGGAGGAGGGGGAAAAGAAAGAAAGAAAATACAAAGAGTCAGAAATGAAAGAGAGCAGAAAGATCGGTGTAGGAAATCAGAAAGCAGAAAAGAACCAGACGGCTGTGCTGGGCACAGCAGTCTAGGGTAACCTAAAAGTGAGGCAAGGTTTTGCCAAGGCGCTCACCAGCCTGCAACTGGGAATTGAGCGCAAACCTACTTGGGAGAGAGGCTAGACAGGACCGGGGAGAGATTCCTCAGCCCACCCCACCCACCTCAGCAACAGAAAAATGGTCAACCAAACATAACATAACAGCATGAAGACATTACAGAAATAGTGCAACATGTGTGAATATAGACTAACCATCATATCAATTGCGCGTAAACAAGAAACTAATGCCATTGTGAACACGTGTCCCCCGGGACCTCCCATCTCTGGTATGAAGGTGGTGTCCAAGCCGTTCCTCAAGAGGTCGGCTCCGGTCTCTTATACGCTCGTGTGGGTCATTACTGCATGTAGTTGCTAGGGCTAGTCTGGAATGTAGCAGCACAGTACGGGCCCCAGGTGTTTTGTACTGCCCAACTTGAACCTATCCTTCCACTTGGGGCGTCACGGTCAGGCGTGCCAATTTTCCACAGTAGTCGTATAAAAAAAACCCACAGGCAGGCCACTACCATTAGGCTAGCACTCCAGGGGTCACCCATAAGGGTCATGTTCCCCGTTTCCCTCCTACCTGTGATGATGAGGGGTCACATCTCCCGCCCCCCTCCCTGAAACCACCGTGAGGAGGTGCACCCCTACCAATGTAATATAAAGTAATGTAGCCTCCCACGGCATGCCCCCATCTCAAACCTAGGGAGAGAGGAACAACAAACAATGATTGGCAGAGAGAGAAGGAATGTCCCTGCCCCACCCCAAGAGCGGCACCCCGTCTAATCAGCAAGTTAAACAGCCCCCATTTGCAAGGCATCACTAACATATACATACATTATTAGTATGGGTATCTAAAAATCTAGCACACAACATACTGTGTATGCTCTGCTTTGGTGGGGAGGGCCTGTAGCAAGAACCGAATATATTGGTCTAACTGACCAGACAGCAGGGGATGAAGGGGGGTCGATGGGTCAGGTCGAAAGGCCGCCGGGGTCCCCGGGAGGTAGGCTGTTGAGGCTGAGGAACTGGGGGATGGAGGCTGGGAATAGGGAACTTGGGCTTCCTGTGAAGAGCCACGTGCCACCGCCATTGTAGCGATCAAAGACAATCTTTGGAGCTGCGAGAAAAAGTGTTGAATATCGTTCCTGGAGACACTGGAGCGGGTCACCCTAGTTGTTGCTCTTGTTCTGTGATGTTTTGCCGAACACATGCCGGTGATAGCAGGTTGAAAAGCCAAGGTAGACAGGGGAAGGCCAGGAGCTCACCAGAAGTGCAACTTCACTCAGCCATGTCCAGGCCACGCCCCCTCTAAATCATAAAATTAACCAAATGTGTTTGTGACAGATCTAGCCGGGAGAGAGACTTTTGGAGGGGACTGTATGCTAGCCTCTTGCCGATCGATCGTGGGCCCTGGCATTTGGGGGAACGGTGCTCTTTGTGAGCTGTATGCCTGGGGACCCTTGAGGCGGTATTACTTTGGATTCGGGTCCTGGTCCCCCAGGACACACAGACTCTGTAGACCCTGGATTTGCCATATTGGAATAGTGACTGATTAATACTGTTGGGACTCCTACTGTTAAATGCTAATGTCATCAATTCCAGCTACCTGTCTGTTGTCTGCTAAAATGTGTATTGTAAATAAGTCTCTAGTATGGGATCTAAGAGTCATTAGATCCCCATTGTTATTTGTGTTTAATTAACTCTGCTATTGTAATAATGTTGATTGGATTTTCTGAACTACAAGACGGCCAGTCTGACCTAAAGGTCATGTCTGAGTCATCTAGGCTGTCTAAAGGGATTACTTAATTAGCTCATTTTAATTAGTTTAATTAGGTTACAGGTGTATTGTTAGAGTAATATGCACCTCCACTTTTAGTGTATAAAAGAGCCTGTATATTGCAATAAAAGAGATTCCTGTTTGAACTTACATACAGCCTGCCTGGTGTTTGTTCTGAGCTACCACAATTGGGTTAGAACGGCACATAGCTGAAGTTCTAATCCCAGAGCATCGGATGACCGAACCATCAGACATTGCAATCTGATTCAATAGCTGCAGAGGAGTGTCGGGAGAGTGGAACCGGGCGAGCAAGGGGCTCGTTATCATTACAGTGTTAAAGTCCATATTTGGGCAAATGTTGAACTGGGTTGATGTTTTCCAAATAAAGGCCATCAGAAAAACTTGCAGGCTTAGGAATGATTTATGTAAACAGACACCAAAATGCATGACTCTATTGCTAGGTCAAATAGCCAGGTATTTATCTACACAAATCAAACTAATGGTTTACTGTATTGTACAATTTTAAATACACAATACTGTAAACCAGGCATGTCCAAAGTCCAGCCTGTGGACCTATCACGGCCTTCATTCCGGTTTTGAACTGCCCGCCTGGTTATTTGGACATATATATCTTTTGTGGCCCCCAACGATCTCTCAGCACCGGGGCCACAAAAGATATACATGCTGGCTGCCTTGGAGGGGACAGGGAGGAGTATTTCCTAGTTACACGGCAGCCTCTGTAATAGGAAGTCCCGTCTTCTGTGCTGCCATTGGACGACTGTTCTGTCCATCATAGGAGGCGGGACTTTCTATTAAAGAGGCCGCAGAGAAAACAGAAGTTTCTCCTGTATGTAATCTGTTGGCGCTCGTCCCGAACCCCTCCCTGTCCCCTCAAAGGCTGCAGATGGATGGACATCAATCAGGCTGCACTGATAGCAATGGTGGGTCTGCATTCCTGGCAATGGGGTTGCTGCATTCCTGGCAATGGTGGGTGCTGCATTCCTGCAATGGTGGGTCCTGCATTCCTGGCAATGGTGGATGCTGCATTCCTGGAAATTATGGGTGCTGCATTCCTGACAATGTGGATGCTGCATTCCTGGCAATGGTGGGTGCTGCATTCCTGGCAATTGTGGGTGCTGCATTCCTGGCAATGGTGGGTGCTGCATTCATAGCAATGGGGGTGCTGTATTCCTGGCAATCGTGGGTGCTGCATTCATAGCAATGGGGGGTGCTGCATTTATAGCAATGGTGGGTGCTGCATTCCTGGCAATGGTGGGTGTTGCATTCCTGGCAATGGTGGGTGCTGCAATTGTGGCAATGGGGGTGTTGCATTCCTGGCAATGGGGGTGCTGCATTCCTGGCAATGGTGGGTGCTGCATTCCTGGCAATGGTGGGTGCTGCATTCATAGCAATGGGGGTGCTGCATACCTGGCAATCGTGGGTGCTGCATTCATAGCAATGGGGGGTGCTGCATTTATAGCAATGGTATAGCAATGGTGGGTGCTGCATTCCTGGCAATGGGGATGCTGCATTCATGACAATGATGGGTGCTGCATTCCTGGCAATGATGGGTGCTGCATTCCTGGCAATGGTGGGTGCTGCATTCCTGGCAATGATGGGTGCTGCACTGATGGCAATGGGGGTGCTTCAATGATGACAATGGGAGTGCTGCATTCATGACACTTGTGAGGCTGCAGATGGGCACTGACCCTTATTTTGCTTCACAGTTCTTTATTTAAAATTTAATTTTATTTCCTGAAACTTCCCTCTTAAAGTGGAGGTGCGTGTTATATATATCCAAATAACATGCCCAAGCTCATCTCTTTACCCTTTACTACACACAGCCAGAAAGGCAAGAGTTGTTGGGCAGTGTATTGGTGCTCGAACGAACACACTTAGACCGCATTTAAATGGTTCAAAGAATGTCAGGCAAAATGGTCGGCCCTCACTCATGTTCACTTCATCAAATCTGGCCCTCTTTGAAAAAAGTTTGGACACCCCTGCTGTAAACCATTTGAACTTGTACCAATATTATTCCCCACTCTCACCACTAGTTCACTAGACTCTTTATAAGCTGGGTTCACACCTAATATGGATGCGACTCACAGCCTGAATTTGGCCCTGAAACTGAGCCAAAGACACATAGGACTCTTGTGCAATCCACTCAGCCACCCCTGAGAGATGAGAACCGCTCCATAGAGAGCCAGTCACAATCTCTTGTCATGCGAAACCCGCATCCAATTCACACTAGTGTGAACCCAGCCTAAAGGTTTCTGGATCTGTGCTCAGGATAGAATAACACAAAAGAAGTTTTATTTAATAGCTTGAATGCAAGTTTTTCTATTTATTGTCACTACACCATAATGCGTATTGATGTTTACATTACTATTGAGTGGTTTTCCACTCCAAGTCTATTACCTTTTCTATTTTGTATATATTATTTCCTGGATGATGTGAAGATGCACATTGTCTGCTTATTGCTGACTTCCTATGATGCATGTTTATCTTGATGCTGTATGTAACATTTAAATGAATATTGTTTACCCTTAATAAAAAATATAATTCATGGCTGAATGTATTTTTTTCTAAGCTTAAAAAAAATATTTTACAGAAAAAAAAAATAATTCATGGTTTGAAAACAGATGTAAACATGTAGAATAAAATTAGTTTCTAGTAAGGTGTAGTGACAATAAATAGTAACATACTTATCCCACTACAATATCCTAAAACGTCTAGCTAGCCTAACATTTACCAAAAGATGGGATTAATTGCCTTTGGTGACTCAAGCAATGAAAGCTTGTTGAAGTTACTAAAAAATTAGGTGATGAAAACCAGTACCAAAGGATAATAGAGCGAGTGACCAAAATAGTTGGCACAGATAAACAAGAAGGATGGATTGGTGGCAAGGGATATCACATTTCTTGATCTTTACATGGCATTCAGTGAGTGGTGTGTTTTCACACTGGGCAGGAGGCTCACACTTACAGAAGGATTTATAGGAATACCTTGGGATGTAACCAAAAAGACAAGAACTGTGAGCTAACAACAAATAGGTGTTCAAATATCACACTTTTTTAATTAAAACAATTTGTTAAATTGTATTTCCAATGATGAGCGGTTGACAGCAGCAGCACTGGCATTTGATCTGTAGAGTGTGTAAGTCTGTAAGTTGCTGTTGGTTGTACACATTGGGGTTCATTTACTACAGGCAAATAGACTGTGCACTTTGCAAGTGCAGTTGCTCCAGAACTTCGTAAACGAGGCGAAGCTTCACTGTGCAAAGGATACCCAATCACATGCAAGGAAAATAAAAAAACACATTTTTGCTTGCACAGATTGGATGATAGAAGTCATCAGAGCTTCCCCTCATTTACTAAACTCTGGAGCAAGTGTACTTGCAGAGTGCACAGTCTATTTGCCTTTAGTAAATCAACCGCATTGTGTGCAGGCAGCATTTAGTATCGCAGGCAAGAATCTACTGATTCCTAGCTGTGGTCACCCCGTGCAGCTATATGAATGTAGGCTTAAAGGTAGAGGGGAAATTAGAAAAGAGGAGGAGTAAAGGTCTTTACCATGAAGTGCAAAATATAAACTTTGTGTCACTTGTTAGCATGTGAGCACTGAGGCTCAACTAACTGAATCCCAGCCCTGCCTCTCCCTCATTCAGTCTGATCCCTGCTGTAATAAGATTGAAAGAGGCCAATACAAAGTCATAATCATATACTTACACTATTTACATTAAAAATACCATTATTGCGTTAATAAGGCATACAGAGGTGCATTCATTTGTGTTTTTTTTTTCAATATCTGCCTGAAGTTTAACTTTAAAGGGTAAGCCCTTTGCTTCAGAGAAATTGGAAAAGAAGCCTAGAATCAAGGGAGAATTGGGAACAGGAGAAAACTCTGACAAGAACAGGTCTCTCAGACCCAAAACCACAACAGAAACACAATCATTCTACCTGTGCATAATTGGGATACAGGGTTGTTCTTGCTAATGGCATTGCGCTATTTACAAGGAAAAGGTGTAGCTACAATGGCTTTTCCTCATAGCCAATCTTTGTTTTTTTCTGCAGCTGGCTGAAGAGAACTTGGGTTTTAGGCTACTTTCACACTGGGGCGTTGGGGGCGTCGGCGGTAAAGAGCCGCTAAAAAGCGGCGCTATTTGTTATTTTAACCCATGCTAGCAGGCGAAAAGGGGTTAAAACTGCCCGCAAATCGCCGCAAAGCGCCGCTTTGCCGGTGGTTTGGCGACGCTGCCCCATTGATTTCAATGGGCAGGGGCGCTTTAGGAGCGGTGTATACAATGCTCCTACAGCGCTGCAAAGATGCTGCTTGCAGGACTTTTTTTACCATCCTGCAAGCAGACAGCTACAGTGTGAAAGCACTCTGGCTTTCACACTGGAGAGACAGGAGAGGCTCTTTACGGGCGCTATGCAGGCGCTATTTTTAGCGCTGTAGCACATGTAAAGCACCTCAATGCGGAAGTAGCCTTACTGTTGAGTGGGACAAGACCAAATTATATTGGACTATGTTTTCTCTTCAAATAACTCCCCTAAAGCCAAGAAGGCAAGAATCTATTGAATTGTGTGTCTGCTTTTTTTTTTATACTTTTTAAATCACTGCAGATATGTAATAACAGTCATATATAAGGGTATTCATGATTACCTAAACAAAGGCCTTTCTCTTAAAGGTCATACATCCTATAGTGGACAAAAAATATCACAATCTACAGTATGGTGTGGAAAATTAAAATAAAGCTTTTTTTCTGTGCTAAAACAAGTAGGTTGTAATATATGAATGAAGTATTTTTAGAAATATCTATGTGGTGTAATACATTTTTAATTGCTATTTAATATATGAAAATTACATCATTTTACCATAACCATGAAAAATATAATGTCTGAATGAAAACTCAACAAATGTCAGAATATGGAACATATAAAAATGACGTGCCTGTGGCAAGCTCTAGGAAAGCACAATTCTCACGTAATATGTCACCACACTTTCTACTGTATATAAAAAGGTACAGATATTGGAATTCACCCAAGAACTGCTATCTTTAGGCATGTGATATTAATTAAACCCAATGAGAGATTCTGTGCATGAGTAGCTGTGAGACCAATATACAGTAGAGTTATAAATATATCTATTTGCTCAGGACAAAAACCTTTTCGTTGTTATGTTTGACATTTGTCTCCTCTCTTTAAGACTGGTGATTTGTACACATATTTTTAAGACATTATACTGGAAAATGGCTAGAGCTGCTAGTGCCTATATTTTATTATTTTATATTTTAGAGTCTCTCCCACTTACATCTTCATGTGTACTAATCACAGCGGACGTCAGTTCCTTATACACGATCATTAGCCATGTAGATGCGTTAACCTCAGTACAGTGGGCATTTGGATCAGCAGATCTGACGAAAAGACAAAAAAACGTTATCTTGGATTGTTTGAGATTTTGTTTAGCCAAAAACTATTTTTGGTACAATAGACGGTTTTTTCTCCAAACAAGGGGAGTGGCAATGGGGGCTCGTTTTGCTCCCAGTGTTGCCAACCTATTCATGGCACACTGGGAGGAAGAAGTGATCTATAAGAACACACCCCCTGAACTCATCTGTTATCAACGGTACATCGATGATATCATCATGATTTGGAACGGTGACCGATCGAACCTAGACATCTTCATGAAAAGATTGGATGAGAACAATAGAAATATCGTCCTCTCCTGGAATGTGGGTTTTGATCATGTCACGTATCTGGACCTTGATATCCATCTAAAAGATAACGGGTTAGAGTTAAGAAATCACTTCAAACCCACTGACCGTAATGCGTACATTCCCCTCGGAAGTTGCCACCATTTACAATGGTTGTGCAACATTCCTAAGGGGCAATTTGTACGCATTAGGCGGAATTGTACATATGAACAGGAATATCTTGTACAGTCTGAAGTTCTTTCAGCCCGTTTTGTACAAAAGGGATACAACAAACTAGACATTACAAAACATATTGAGACCGTCCGTAAGATGGATAGAACCACACTTGTTTCCAATGGCCCTAGGGTTAAACAAGATAAAACAGGGAATATAAGGATTGTTTTGGACTATAATGCCCAATACAAGAAATTCGAAAAGATCATCCGGAAATATTGGCCCATTTTAAAGCAAGATAAAACACTTGGCCCTGTTCTTCCTGAACGCCCCCAGTTTGTTTACAAAAGGGCCCCCTCCCTCAGAGATAAGCTAGCTCCGGGGGTTATCGACCCACCTCTTGCTTCTGAAAATAGGATATCCAACATCCTGATAGGTTTTTATGCATGCGGACGTTGCCCAGCCTGTAAACAAGCTAGGGGGAATATTAAAAAAAGCAAAGAATTTACTGCTACAGCAACTAAGAAGATTTATAAGATCAAAGATTTTATTACATGCTCCACCGCAGGGGTGGTTTATATTATGGAATGCGAATGCGGCTTACAATACGTGGGAAGAACGTCTCGCCCCTTGCATGTCCGCATCGGCGAACATATTACTAATATTAAAAAAGGATTAGACTCACACAATGTCTCTAAGCACTTTAAAATGTGTCATAAACGCAGTCCCGCCAAATTGAAATTTTGGGGAGTTGAAAAGGTTACACCCCACTGGAGAGGGGGTAACTTCATAAGACAATTGAGCCGCCGAGAGTCCTTCTGGGTTTATGAGACCCATGTGGGAGTACCCACGGGGCTCAATGTTGAGTTCGATCTGAACTGTTTTTTATTTCTGATAGATAATTTATTTTTTACATTAGGGACCTTTTCAATTAATTACACTTGT
Organism: Aquarana catesbeiana; assembly: GCF_042186555.1. Lineage (NCBI taxonomy): Eukaryota > Metazoa > Chordata > Amphibia > Anura > Ranidae > Aquarana > Aquarana catesbeiana. Next base: position 173,828,661 of record NC_133331.1, on the reverse strand, counting down.
TAAGTATCTATTATTTACTGATTTGAATTGCGTATGATGAATTTGTTGTAAAAGGTGGCTGCAGGGAAGTGTCTTTTTAATTATTTAATTTTTTAATTACTTATTTATTTATTCTTTTCCTTTTTCTCCCAGACAGCGGAGTAAGGAAAAGAAAAAGCAGAGAGGAAGGAGAGGAGGAAGGAGAACTCAAAAGAGTCAAACCTCGGTAAGAGCGGGTATTTATAACCTTAGCGGCTCTTCCCTAACTGAGGATGAGATTAAGGTTTTAGATAAGGGCCTAAAGTATGCCCCCACCCGCAACTTAAATAAATTCCAAACCTACATTAGTTTGCAAAAATTTATGAGGACCCTTAATATCAAGAAATACCACCTTTCGAATGCTATAGTGCGAAATTCAACCAATATCCAGAAATCTTCGATTACGCACTCTACTCTCCGCAATAAATCTGTCTTTAACCCCCCCTAACCGAGATAATAAACATATGGAAGTGTTTAGGAATATGGTTAACAAAGATTTGGATGCACTAAAAGTCCGGAAAGTTAACGATCCTTTACATATTAAAAGAGGTATTGAGTCTTTGACAGAACGTAAAGATCTGGTAATACGCCCAGCTGACAAGGGCGGGGGTTTGGTCGTCTTAAGTAGAACATATTACAATAATGAAATGGAAAATATGCTGGCTGATTATAATACTTATGTTTTACTTACTAAGGACCCGATGCTCCAATACAAAGAGGAGCTACACTATCTTATAGCAAGAGGAAAACACATTGGTGTCCTTAGCTTAAAAGAAGCTTCGTATTTGGATCCTTTTTTCTGCCGTACTCCTATTATCTATTTTTTGCCTAAAATACATAAAAACAGTACCCACCCCCCTGGTCGCCCCATAGTCAATGGGATCGACTCAGTCACTTCCAGACTGGGTCAGTATATTGACTATTTCCTACAGCCTATGGTCATGAAAACCCGCTCTTTTGTAAAAGATACTAAACATATTATCCATATTTTCTTGGCTCAAAAGTTCCTGTGTGTGTAAAACCAACATCATTTTAATTTTTGGACATCAATCACAAACACTTTTCAGGTCATGACTTTTCAATTTGGAATGTGTCCAAATAGTAAAGATTATTATTATTCTGACTCCAGCATTTCTCATTCTTGTCCTAATCCTTTTGGCCACTACTGTATATTGATATGGAACACACTTTTTTAAGACAACAAATTACTATGCATACTACCATCTAATTAAATCATTTATATTTTTTAGCCAAGCTTTTAAACAATGCTATACCTGGGTCAAGCTGAGCTCCTCCTCCTCTTTATCCTGTGTAGGATCAGGCTCAGTATTGGTGGCCTCAGCTGATGTGGAGGGTAGTGTAGAGAGAGATCTGCGTGGTACAGTTTGATCCGCCAAAAATTGGAGGCTGTTGGAATACCACAGCTTGGGAATATAGATATCTTCAGCTGCTGCTCCTGATTTTTTCGATTCATCAATCTTCTTTCATTCCCTGTTATACATGCTTCTGAGGCCCCCAATTTTGGTCTTTATCAAACTGTAGGTTGCTCTGGGGTACACAGTCTTCGCAAATTCCACCAGTTTCTCAATTGCTGCCATGCTCTTGATTTATTGCAATAATCTTTATGTTTGACTTGCCACAGACAGGTGAGCTCCCTGTATTGTTCGATAAACTGGCTAAGGAATTTGTGTGAATTCAAACCTGACTTAATCATTGTGGTGACAAGAATCAGATGTCTGCAAAACAGAACACAAGACAAACCATAATGGGTGGCGTATAGCTCATAATCTGGTTACAATATAGGCCTTTATTTAAGCAGTAGGGATGGGCTGTATGGTCGAACATGAGTTTGACTTGAACATTGGCTGTTGGCCCATTCGCTGAATAGCAAACCATTTATGTTGTTTGTGGTAAATTCGAAAGCCGCGGAACACCCTATAAAAGTCTATGGGAGAATTCAAAAGTGATAATTTTAATGGATAATAAGCAAGCTTTTGCCATAAAAAGTGTTTGGGGACCTGGGTCCATGGACTTTAATAATGTTTAAAAGTAAAACAATAAAAGTGAAATATTCCTTTACATTTCGTAACTGGGTCGGGGGGTGGGGGGGTGGGGGGCGTATGTCTATAGTATGCCTGTAAAGTTGTGCATGTTTCCCGTATGTAAAAACAGTTCGAGAGCAAAATTACATTTCCAAAGCAAAAAACAGTCATTTAAAAGTACTAGCGGTAGCGACAGAATTTAGAAACGTACCTTCTTTTCGTGGCTACTTTCGGCTTCTGTTCATATAGCGCCTAATCTGAATGTTACATTACATCACACGTTCGTTCGACTGATATACACTGCCTATGTGTGAAAACTCCACTCTCTGAGCGTCATGGCGCCTACGTTTGTACCGCGTGTTAGCTTGACATAGACTGCGCATGCGTGAAACTCCGCTCGCGTCATCCGCCCCTGACATTCTTTTTCTGTAATATTCCCAGCCCCTTCTCTCTTCGGTGCGCAGTAAGGAGCAACATGGCATAGACACAGATGTGTGATAATGTGTCATCTAGTGGGGAGGAAAGGCCAGAGCCACAAACATCATGATCCAGGAGGAGGAAATGTAAGGCCATCAACATGTCCTTTGATGAAATGGTGGAGATAGTGGATATTTTACACAGGGAGGATTATGATGGGAAACATGCTCCATACGCCCATCCAAATTTAATTAAGGACCAAATCCTGTCTAGTGTTGTGAGGACTCTGGAATGCAAGTTTGGGGTACGACAGAAGAAAGACCAATAGAGGAAGCGCTGGTCCGACATAAAAAACACGGAGCCGGATCAGTATCTCAAAATAAAGAAGGTGCTTCGAAAAAGTAAGTACTTGTCATGTGTTTCTATTTATGATTATTAACTTGCATGCTGCTCCATGTGCTTTTCTTTACTGTTGTACTTAATCGTTCGTAGGTAGGAAACACCGTTTGTAGGGACAAACAGCGATCGTTTGCCAATAAATACAATGTCTTTAGCTGATATAGGGTTATGACTATGTTTTGGTCATGATAATTTGTCTGATTGATCGAAGTTTAAGACATTGTTGTCTAGATGTCTTTTAAATCTGAATTAATTGCTAAATAGATTCAGTGGAATGTAAGGAGAGGACACTCAGCAGCTGTTTACACATCTGGACACAGGAGCACTAGCTCAGGAGCACTAGTGTGGGACACCAGAGAAACTTGGCCAAAAAAGGTAAGTATTGCATTTTGGTTAAAAGGGAATTTTAATCATGTCTTCTACTTGGATCTCTTTCTAAACAGACAATTGTACACCACTTCAAAGCAATGTTTCATATTCCTATTTTTGGCCACAATTATCTGTGTGCTAAGTATATCTTTTGTTTCTTTCTCATAGGGCAGAAAAGACACAGACAACAGGGTCCCAGGGACCCCCAACCTCGCTGGGACCCCCAACCTCGCCAGTACCCCCAACCTCTCCAGGCTGAATGTGAACTGAGCAGCAGCGTCACTGAGGATGTGGAGGAAAGAGAGGTGGAGGAAGTGGGAGAGTGTACCCCACCAGGTGAGTGTCTGACACCCCAGCTTCTGGTAATCTATGTATGTAATTGCTGGACATCATGCAGCAGGAAATGAAGAACATGATAGATGTTTTGGGAAGAATCGAATCCCTTTTTACGTAAAAAAAAAAATGTATCATGTTCTTCATTTCCTGCTGCATGATGATGTCCACACTCCAATTTTAATTATTTTGTAAAGTTTTTAAAGCCAAATTTTGAAGATGCACATGGTGTGTCAACATGTGCTATCTGCCATCATGGGATCTCAATGTATGCATTTTGTGGATGCAACCCCTTCCTCAACCCCTTCTTCATAATGCTAGTAGGTGAGAGGAAGAGATTGTACCCACAAAACACATCAAATGATCCCCCATGATGGGAGATAGCACATGTTGACATGACCTATTTGGACTCCCAATTTGTGTGCATCTTAAAAATTTAGCTTTTACAGATAAAGACATTTTTGTCAGTATAATGTCTGATATTGCCTTCAAGGTGTATACGTTGAACTTTGTAAGTACCATAGTTGTCTATGTTATCTTTTTAAACATGCCTATTTAAAAAAAAAAATTATATATATATTTTGATGCAAAAAAAATATTGATGACTAAAATAATATTTGCATACAGTTTTTTTTAAGTTGAACTTTGTAAGTTCCAGAGTTATGCAAGTTATGTTTTAGAACATGCCTGTTTCTTAAAAAAAAAAATTCTAAACGCACGTCAATGCGCACAGATAAAAAATTTTGAACAAAAAACAATGTGTGGCTTCTTATTTCAATGCTCAATACCATTATATTTGTTAAGTTGGTGTAGTTACATTGACAGTGTACTCTAAAATGTGTGTAGCCGAGACACAACAAAATATAATAGTTAGCTCAAAGCGAGATTGTCACCTCATGTTGCACATCAGGTTGGTTTGCACTAGTGGCAAAAATGACAAAGATCAAGGCTATTTGCAAACCTAGTAAACAAAGACAACAGTAGTTCAAAGGAAATATGATTTTATTAATAAGTCAAATAATTAAACAGCAAGTAAATTTTGCTGCCAGGGCACTGCCCCTCTACCGACAAAGTAGTCCATATATTGTTCACGGACAAGACGGGCATTCTGGGAGCCCAAACCAGCAAGCGCACTTTCTAGAGCTGGCATCACAGCCTCTTCAGCTGGTAGGGAAAAAGGCTCAACACTTTGCCCTGAGGCAATGTAGCTGGAAGCATTCCTCCTTAAAAAATTATGGAGGATGCAGCAGCATAAAACCACATGATTAATTTTATATTCTACCAAGTTTATGGCAATTAAAAAGAGCATACATCTACTCAAAAGGATGCCAAATGCATTTTCCACAACCCTTCGGGCATGAGAGAGGTGATAGTTGAAAATTCGTTGTTCTGGGGTGAGGTTCCTGATTGGAAAGGGTTTTAGAATATGTTTCCCCAAAGAAAAGGCCTCATCTGCCACAAAGACAACATTTAGTCCCTCAATATTGTCCTGAGCATGTGGCAAATGTAAGGTCCCTTTTTGTAGCCGATCATAGAATTCTGTATGCATCATCACACCTCCATCAGAGTGGCGTCCATTCATCCCAACATCAACGAACATAAGTTGGCTGACACCACAGCAAGCAGAACTATGCTGCAAAACCCTTTATAATTCAAATAATATGATCCTGAGTTTGGTGGTGGAACTATCCTCACTAGGGATGAGCCGAACACCCCCCTGTTCAGTTCGCACCAGAACATGCAAACAGGCAAACAATTCGTTAGAACACGCAAACACCGTTAAAGTTTATGGGACACGAACATGAATAATCAAAAGTGCTAATTTTAAAGGCTTATATGCAAGTTATTGTCATAAAAAGTGTTTGGGGACCTGGGTCCTGCCCCAGGGGACATGGATCAATGCAAAAAAAAGTTTTAAAAACGACCGTTTTTCGGGAGCAGTGATTTTAATAATGCTTAAAGTGAAACAATAAAAGTGTAATATTCCTTTAAATTTCATACCTGGGGGGGTGTCTATAGTATGCCTGTAAAGGGGCGCATGTTTCCCGTGTTTAGAACAGTCTGACAGCAAAATGACATTTCAAAGGAAAAAAGTCATTTAAAACCACTCACTGCTATTAATGAATTGCCGGTCCGACAACACACATAAAAGTTGATAAAAACGGCATGGGAATTCCCCACGGTGGAACCCCGAACCAAAATTTTTTTTAAAATGGCGTGGGGGTCCCCCTAAATTCCATACCAGGCCCTTCAGGTCTGGTATGGATATTAATGGGAACCCCGACCAAAAGTTAAAAAAAAAATGGCGTGGGGGTCCCCCTCAAAATCTATACCAGACCCTTCAGTCCTGGTATGGGTTTCAAGGGCAACCCCGCGCCAAAATTAGAAAATAATGGCGTGGAGTCCCCCCAAAATCCATACCAGACCCTTATCTGAGCACGCAACCTGGCAGGCCGCAGGAAAAGAGGGGGGGCGAGAGAGCGCCCCCCCCTCCTGAACCGTACCAGGCCACATGCCCTCAACATTGGGAGGGTGCTTTGGGGTAGCCCCCCAAAGCACCTTGTCCCCATGTTGATGGGAACAAGGGCCTCTTCCCCACAACCCTTGCCCGGTGGTTGTGGGGGTCTTCGGGGCTTATTGGAAACTGGAAGCTTATTGGAAATGACTCTTGTCATTTTTAACATTTTTGACACTTTTTTGTGAAATGGTAGGGGTACTTTTGTACCCCCTTACCATTTCACACAGGGGGGGCAGAATCTGGGTGTCCCCTTGTTAAAGGGGGCTTCCAGTTTCCGATAAGCCCCCTGACCGCAGACCTCCACAACCACAGAGCAAGGGTTGTGGGGATGGGGCCCTTGTCCCCATCAACATGGGGACAAGGTGCTTTGGGGGGCTACCCTAAAGCACCCTCCCAATGTTGAGGGCATGTGGCCTGGTACGGTTCAGGAGGGGGGGCACTCTCTCATCCCCCCCTCTTTTCCTGCGGCCTGCCAGGTTGCATGCTCGGATAAGGGCCTGGTATGGATTTTTGGGGGGACCCCACGCCATTTTTTAAAAAAATTTTGGCTCGGGGTTCCCCTTAAAATTCATACCAGACCTAAAGGGTCTGGTATAGATTTTGAGGGGGACACCCACGCCTTTTTTTTTTTTGATTTTGGCCGGGGTTCCTCTTAATATCCATACCAGACCTGAAGGGCCTGGTATGAAATTTAGGGGGACCCCCCACGCCATTTTTTTAAAAATTTGGGTTCGGGGTTTCCCTGTGGGAAATTCCCATGCTGTTTTTATCAATGAACTTTTATGTGTATTGTCGGACCGGAAATTCATTAATAGCCGCGAGTAGTTTTAAATGACTTTTTTTCCTTTTGAAATGTCATTTTGCTGTCAGACTGTTCTAAACATGGGAAACATGCGCCCCTTTACAGGCATACTTTAGACACCCCCCAGGTATGAAATTTAAAGGAATATTACACTTTTATTGTTTCACTTTGAGCATTATTAAAATCACTGCTCCCAAAAAAACGTCTGTTTTTAAAACCTTTTTTTGCATTGATCCATGTCCCCTAGGGCAGGACCCAGGTCCCCAAACACTTTTTATGACAATACCATGCATATAAGCCTTTAAAATTAGCACTTTTGATTTCTCACATAGACTTTTAAAGGGTGTTCGCGGCTTTCGAATTTACAGCGAACACCCCAAATTGTTCGCTGTTCGGCGAACTAGCGAACAGCCGATGTTCGAGTCGAACTCTCGAAGCTCATCCCAAATCCTCACATGTTTGCCATCAATGGCACCTCCACAGTTGGGGAAATTCCATAAGTTGGCAAACGGGGCCACCACATCCTGCCATTGCTGGGTGTTTGAAGGAAACTGTGGAATCAAACAAAGAAAAAAAAATTAATACTTGAGCACATAAAATTGCAACCATATTTGACACAAACATTGTGGGGCAACATAATATTATAACATTTAAATGTGTATTTACCAAAAAGGATAAGTTATAATTATATGCTCCCTCACCCCCTCTGGTGGCACATTCTAAAAATGTTAGGGGGGAGTTGAAATAGGTAGATGTTTTTGACAAGTAAACCTCTACACTTCCATGAGAGCTAAATGCATTAAAGATTAAGTTTTTAATTTTGACTGACCATCCATCTTTACAAGATTGGCAGGCCAGTGGACAGGTAAGAAGTGGCATAATCCAAAAATAAGAATGCACATTGTCCAAATCTATACACATTTTGACATACATCGGACAATATAATAACAATGTTCGTTAATTATCATTATTCGTTATAATGAAGTTAAAAACCCAGTAAGTCAGCACAGCACAGGGATGGTGGGAGCCCCTCATAATGAACACTGCACAGGGATGGTGGCAGCCCCTCATAATGAACACAGCACAGGGATGGTGGGAGCCCCTCAAAATGCTAAATTCATCATAACGAACGTATAATTTGTACCTTTTGAAGGTAATCAGGCAGGCCCTTGCACTACATGTTTTTGATAATTTATACAGCAATCTTAACTCAAAAAATAAGGTTTACTGTGTATGTGTTTATCAAAATCAGCAGATAGAGTAGTTGTATCAGTTGACTCTGCTTTTTTTTAAATTTTTATTTTTTTTGGGGGGGTTAAAAATAAGTGTTTGCACCACCAAAAAGGGACTCTTGCACTCTGCATGAATTTAAGGACAGGAATAAGATTGGGACACATTTTAGGGGGTGTTTAGGGTAAACATAAAAATGAAGCATAAAAAATACAGTGTTAAGTTACTAGGCTAGGTGTGTATGGGCCCAGGGTAGCATGCTGGGGAGGTTAGTGAAGGAAAATATGCATGTAGGCCACGAAAAAGGTTACAGCATGCATGAGGACAAAGAGGACATTCATTCACAGCATATTACAAAAATGGGAAGGATGGAATATAAAAAATATAAAATACATTAGAAAACATGAAGGTGATATTAAAGCCAAAAACTTACACGAATATAGTCCTTCTGCAGGACTTGGATAATAACACTACATGTCTCAGGAATAATGACTCCCAGAGACTGGGGAGAGATACCAGTGGTAAACTTTATATCCTGGTGACTCCTCCCCGTCGCCAAATAACGCAAGGTGGCTATGAGCCTTTGCTCTGCTGGAATAGCAGCCCTCATGCAGGTGTCCTGCTTCATGATATAGGGGGACAGCAAGGACAATAGTTGCTGAAAGCAGGAGTCTGTCATCCAGAGATAATTACGATAATCATTTGGATTATTCTCCTGCAGCTGACGCAGCAAGGGCATATGGCTAAATTGGTCACGATTAAGTAGATAAGTTTTGGCCCAAATACTCCTCATCCTACTACTCCGACTATTTCTGGACCGGGCTAGAGTCACAGCAAGAACTCCAAGCCCATAAACAGCATGCTCTCTCCTAGGATTGCGCAACATGGCTGGTTGCCCTACGAACGGTCGGAAATGCAAAGAAACGCATGGAACTGAAAACCGCGAATCAGCACTGACCAAACGTCTACTAATTCGAAATTAGCAGGAGCCCAAAGGGTGACGCCGGAGAATTGAACATCCTCTTTTGAAGTGTCATCAGTACGTTGTAACGTCACTACATTCGTGTTTGTTGCCTAAACGTCCGATCGTGTGTATGCAATACAAGTTCGTGGACAACGCCCTTTGTACAGAAATCCACGGGAAAGTTTGTACAAGGTCCGATCGTGTGTATGAGGCTTTAGAAGAAAAAATGTTAGTCTGCAAAAGACTTGAGACTGGGGCAGAGGTTCACCTTCCAGAAGGACAACAACACTAAACATACAGCCAGAGCTACAATGGAATGGTTTAGATCAAAGCATATTTGTGTGTTAGAATGGCCCAGTCAAAGTCCAGACCTAAATCCAATTGAGAATCTGTGGCAAGACTTGAAAATTGCTGTTCACAGATGCTCTCCATCCAAACTGACAGAGCTTGAGCTATTTTGGGAAGAATTGGCAAAAATTTCACTCTAGATGTGCAAAGCTGGTAGAGACTTACCCAAAAAGACTTAAGCTGTAATTGCAGCAAAAGTTGGTTCTACAAAGTATTGACTCAGGAGGGCTGAATACAAATTCATGCCACACTTTTCACATATTTATTTGTAAACAATTATGAAAACCATTTATAATTTTCCTTCCACTTCACAATTATGTGCCACTGTGTGTTGGTCCATTACATAAAATCCCATTAAAATACATTTATGTTTTTAGTTTTCAAGGGGTATGAATACTTTTTTAAGGCACTCTATACACTACATGTATTGAGGTGCTGGCTATGTGTTATTTTTTACAGACATCATAGGTGTGTATGTGGATCCATACAATCAATGTGGATCACAACCCAATAAATGACTATCAACAACAAGTAAATGAATTCCAAAAATGCCATATGCAAAAAACTCATATACAAAAAACTCTTGTGACAAAAAAATCAAAAATACCATATGAAATAAGACTCATATGCAGAGAAACTCGTGATAAAAAAAAACAAAGTTTTAAACAACATTAATAGTAAGCCTTTGTGACTATATGTAATATGTCTCTTCATATCCACGTGTATATTAGTGATACATGCTATATACTTCTTTTGAGGATTTGGTCTTTGTGTTTGGTGTATCCTGGACACCCACTCACTTTAACCTTCAGTATTTCCACCAGGAATATACCAGAATGATAAAACAATACTCAGTAATCATGCAATATGTTTATTAAAATAGGCTAATAAAATAGCAGAGCACTCACATTTACTTGTGCCCTGGAGCGGCACACACTATGGCCCTGGGCAGGAAGGGGGTAAAATTGTCTGGTATTGAAACAGTTAACAACAGTACTTTGAAACTATTAAATTTAAAATAGATTACATTTATTGTTCAATTTTCAGCATACTGTATATTTGATAGTATAAGTGATTTTTTATATAAATATCTTTGACACTCATATATGTTGTTAAATGTGTAGGCACAGGTAATGTGGAACTTTACCCATAACAACTAGATAAAAATAATGTTCTTTAGCAAGGAACATACATTTTACATTAATAATCTTACTACCAAAATGAGTATGTGCTGTATACTGCCTTCAGCATTGTTCTTGTTTCTCCTGGCTAGAGGCTGCCATTTTGCTGAAACCCATAGTCCCTGAACAGCAGCAAATCTCTAGGCTGTCAGCAGATTGGCCTAAAAAAATTCAGCACAGTGCCTAAAAATAGAGAGCAACTGAGCATGTGCAGAGCAGGGTGAAACAGTGTATTACTGGATTTTAAATAGCATAGGCACTTATATTATGATTTCTTATGTTTTACATAGCTATACCTGCACAAAGGGCCAGCGTGAAGTGATCTAGCAGGACTTAATTTTCTGACTAAAGTTCTACTTTAACCACTTGCCTACTGGGCACTTTTACCCCCTTCCTGCCCAGGCCAATTTTCAGCTTTCAGCACTGTCGCATTTGAATGACAATTGCGAGGTCAAGCAATGCTGTACCCAAACAAAATGTTTATATTTTCTTTGAGACAGATAGAGCTTTCTTTTAGTGGTATTTAATTGCCACTGGGTTTTTTATTTTTTGCTAAACAAAGACCAAAAATGGGGGAAAAAAAAAGGTTTTTCCAAGTTTCAGTTATGAAATTTTGTAAGTAAGAAAATTCTCTCCTTCACTGATGTGCACTGATATGCTGCACTGATGAGGTGGCATGGATGGGCACTGATTAGGCAGCATGGATGGGCACTGATGAGGAGGCACTGATGAGGCTGCACTGATAGGTGGCAATGATCACTGATGGGCATTGATAGGCGGCACTGATAGGCGGCATAGACAATCACTGATAGGCATCACTGATAGGCACTGACAGGCAGCACTGATGGGCACTGATTGTCAGCACTGATTGTCAGCACTCGTGAGCACTGTTGGGGCTTGTCACCTGTTTAATAAATAATTAATTGCACCTGTAGTTGAATTCTTGTTAGTTAGGTTTTTGTTGTCTAAAATTTACCTTTGCTCCTAAAGCCTCGTACACACGATCAGATTTTCCACCAACAAAACCGTGGACTTTTGTCCAAAGCGCGTTGGGCCAAACTTGTCTTGCATACACAGGGCCACACAATTGTTGGCCAACAATTACGAATGTAGTGACGTACTACGTCGTTTTTCAGCTCTTTAGCACCACCCTTTGGGCTCCTTCTGCTAATTTTGTGTTAGTAGAAGTTTGGTGTGTGTTGATTTGTGCTTTTAATTTCGCACTTTTCAGTTCACACTTTTAATTTCACACTTTTCAGTTTGCGTTTTTTATTTAGTGTTTCCAGTTTGTTTGGGAGCAGCCGTTCGTCAATATGAAATGTTGTAGAATCGGAGGAGATAACGTGTTATTTATTATTTGAACATGAGGCAAAAAGGAAGTTCTGGACAGCCACACTCCAGAATATAGCCTTTATTAGTAAAAAGTCCAACAGATACAAAAAATGGTACAAACGACTGACGCGTTTCACACTTAACAGTGCTTAGTCATAGCTGCCCTTCCACCAAAAACCAAAAACAGTGCAATATATATATATACTAAAATGTTCCAACTATGTGACTCCATGTGTAATTAATTGAGTCTAATTACTCAATTAGATCTTCAATTGGAAGAAACCCTTGATTAACAAACGTGTTCAACGTGTGTGAGTTGGGGGAATACACATGAATATGGGAATTCAGTGCAAAAATGAAGTAAATGCTTTTATAATGAATTAAATTGAATTTAAATCAACTAAAATAAAGTGTCTAAATAACCTATTTTGTTGTAATGGATTGTTTAAATGAACTGTGAGCTGTAAATATGTCCAATAAATATGTCAACACCTGAATAGTTGGTGAAAAAGTGAAATGAAATGAAAAAAAAATTAATAAAATGTGTTAAGAATTAGCCATTTAAATACAATAAATAAAATGAGTGACTATATGATAATAATAAATCTGTGTTAATGATAATAGTGAAAAATATATACGTATATATATATCCCGTGTGTATACTTTTATATGGGATCCACCAGATCTCTGTTGTTGTATATGCAATAGGTATATCATGAAGTCACATATGTTCCAAAGGATGTATACATGAGCCTATGTACATATATATACACATATAAACATACTAACTGTGAAAAATATATATGTATATATATAGGTGTGCCAAAACATACTTAATCACAGAGGTATATGTAAATAAATGAATGAATAAGTGCTGTCTAACACCAACTCTGTGTAAGGAACGTGTACTCATATATATATCTTGTGTGTATACTTTTATATGGGGTCCACCAGATAGCAGACATTTCAGTTTGCAGAGTCTCTATTTCCTTTTTCTTGGATGTTACTATAATGTCCGTGAGTTTGAGAGAGCAGGTGGTTAAACTGACTGTCCATTCCTTTTTTAAGCTCTCATCAAATAATTCCGACGTGGGGAATTTTTTAATTCTTAATCCACGTGGGATCTGTGCTAAGGAGATGTATTCCGAAAGTTAGCGTCCCAGAAGGCCCTGATTTCTTTGGCCATGGAGTTATTGCTTTTGACATTATTTTTTTGGTTGAATAATGATTTGATTTAAGTATATTTTCTATATTTGTGGATGCATAGAATGCACTTTTTGATTAAGTTCTATTGCCAGATAGCATGTATAATTTTATTTGTTTTCTTTTTTTAATGCACAATAATAAAAAAACAATGTGTATATTAATACTTGGCTATGTGTTTTACTTCAAATGACAGTTTGGGAGTAGGCAGTAGGCATGTGCATTTCGTTTCGTTCCGAATCGAAATTCGGACGAATTTTTCATTATTCGGAAATTCGGATGTATCCGAATTTCCGAATTACAAAAGTAAAGAATTTAAACGAATCCGAAAAAAAAACGAACGAATTCGAAAACTTATTCGAATCGAATTCGAAAACATATTCGAATCGAATTTGAAAACATATTCGAAAACATATTCGAATCGAATTCGAAAACATATTCGAATCGAATTCGTAAACATAATCGAATTCGAAAAAAATAGAACACATTTTTCTAAAAAAGAACAATAAGATAGAATATAAAATAATAAAGCAATAGAATATATATATATATATAAATATATATATATATATATATATATATATATATATATATATATATATATATATATATATATATATATATATATATATATAATTTTTTTTTTATTATTCTCTTCTATTGTTTTTTTATGCTTTTCTTTTCTATTATTTTATATTTTATAATAGTCTTTTCAATTCAAATTCAAATTCATTCTATACGAAATTCGAATTTCGGTACATGGCTTCTGAAGTTTGAATTTCGTATAGAATGAATTCGAATTTGAATAGAAAAGATTAGAACAGAAAATAATAGAAAAGAATAGACTAGAAAAACAATAGAACAGAATAGAAGAAAATATAATATATATATTATATTTTCTTCTATTCTGTTCTATTGTTTTTCTAGTCTATTCTTTTCTATTATTTTCTATTCTAATCTTTTATATTCAAATTTGATTTCGGTCTATATGAAATTCGAATTTTGGAAGATGTTTTATATATATATATATATATATATATATATATATATATATATATATATAATTTTCTATTCTGTTTCATTGTTTTTCTATGCTATTCTTTTCTATTCTATTCTAAACTTTTCTATTCGAATTTGAATTTCGGTATATGGCTTCTGAAAATGGAATTTCGTATAGAATGAATTCGAATTTGAATAGAAAAGATTAGAATAGAAAATAATAGACTAGACAAACAATAGAACAGAACAGAATAAAATATAATATATATAATTTATTCTATTCTGTTCTATTGTTTTTCTAGTCTTTTCTCTTCTACTCTATTCTAATCTTTCCTATTCAAATTCGAATTCATTTTATAAGAAATTCAAATTTCGGAAGATGGTTATTTATATATATATATATATATATATATATATATATATATATATATATATATATATATATGTGTATATGTATGTATGTATGTATATATGTATATATATATATATATATATATATATATATATATATATATATATATAAGATTAGAATAGAATAGAAAATAATAGAAAAGAATAGACTAGAAAAACAATAGAACAGAATAGAAGAAAATATAATATATATATTATATTTTCTTCTATTCTGTTTTCTATCTTTTCTATTCAAATTCGAATTCATTCTATACGAAATTCAAACTTTAGAAGCCATGTACCAAAATTCGAATTTCATATAGAATGAATTTGAATTGAAAAGACTATTATAGAATATAAAATAATAGAAAAGAAAAGCATAAAAAAACAATAGAAGAGAATAAAACAAAAAAAATTACCGTATTTATCGGCGTATAACACGCACCGGCGTATAACACGCACCCCAAGTTTGGAGGGAATTTTAAGGAAAAAAAAACTTTTAGGAGGGAAGTTTAAGGGAAAAAACTTACATTTAAATGCCCATCATTGCAGCCTTCTCAGTGCAGCCTTGCCCCAGTGCAGCCATGTCAGTGCAGCCTTGTCAGTGCAGCCTTGTCAGTGCAGCCTTCCCCAGTGTCCATTGCAGCCTTATCCCAGTGCAGCCTTGCCCCAGTGCAGCCTTGCAGCTCGCAAAATCCTGTGATCCCCTGCGATCTGAGCTTCAAAATCGCTGTCCGCGATTTGAAAATGGTGCCGCCGGAGCCAAAATACACAGAGCCGGACCTCGGCTCTTCTCGGCGGCTCTCGTTCACTTTCGGCTCCACTCGTAGTCCCGTCCGGGATGGGCGTGACTGTGAGCGGAGCTATCCGAACTTAGCCGAGTACACTCGAGTGAAGCCGAAAGTGACCGAGAAGAGCCGAGCTCAGGATAGCAATAACACGCACCCGTGATTTTCCCCTGATTTTAAGGGGAAAAAAGTGCTTGTTATACGCCGATAAATACGGTATATATATATATGTTTATTTATTTTATTTTATTTTATTTTTTTCTATGCTGGTCTGTTGTTTTTCTATTCTTTTCTATTTTATTCTAATCTTTTCTATTTGAATGCGAAATCATTCTATACGAAATTTGAATAATATAAAAGAATAGCATAGAAAAACAACAGAACAGAATAGAAAAAAATATAAAATATTCTATTCTAATCTTTTCTATTCAAATTCATTCTGTACCAAATTCCAATTTTTTTATTTATTTATATATATATATATATACACATATATATATATATCTATATCTATATATATAGATATAGATATATATATATATCTATATATATCTATATATATATATATCTATATATATATATCTATATACATATATATAATATTTCTTTCTATTCTGTTCTACTGTTCTATTGTTTTTCTATTCTATTCTTTTCTATTAGAATTTGATTTCATTCTATTTCTATATAACTATTTTCCGAAATTTGAATTTTGTATAGAATGAATTTGAATTCAAATAGAAAAGATCAGAATATAATAGAAAATAATAGAAAAACAATAGAACAGAAGAGAATAAGATATAATATATATATATATATATATATATATATATATATATATATATATTATATTTTATTCTCTTCTGTTCTATTGTTTTTCTAGTCTATTCTTTTCTATTCAAATTCAAATTCATTCTATACGAAATTCGAATTTCAGAAGCCATCTTCCGAAATTCGAATTTCATATAGAATGAATTCAAATTCGAATAGAAAAGTTTAGAATAGAATAAAAAAGAATAGCATAGAAAAACAATGAAACAGAATAGAAAAAAATATAATATATATATATTATATTTTATTCTCTTCTGTTCTATTGTTTTTCTAGTCTATTCTATTTCTATTATTTTCTATTCTAATCTTTTCTATTCAAATTCGAATTCATTCTATATGAAATTCTAATTTTAGAAGCCATCTTCCGAAATTCGAATTTCGCATAGAATGAATTCAAATTTGAATAGAAAAGTTTAGAATAGAATAGAAAAGAATAGCATAGAAAAACAATGGAACAGAATAGAAAAAAAATATAATATATATATTTAACCATCTTCCAAAATTGGA
The DNA here is from genome assembly GCF_042186555.1 of Aquarana catesbeiana. Lineage (NCBI taxonomy): Eukaryota > Metazoa > Chordata > Amphibia > Anura > Ranidae > Aquarana > Aquarana catesbeiana. The sequence goes on along the minus strand of NC_133331.1, from coordinate 173,811,993 downwards.
ATTTGGTATAGAATGAATTCGAATTCAAATAGAAAAGATTAGAATACAATATATTATATTTTTTTCTATTCTGTTCTATTGTTTTTCTATGCTATTCTTTTATACTTTCTATTCTATCCTAATCTTTTCTATTGGAATTCGATTTCATTCTATACGAATTTCAAATTTCGCAAAATGGTTATATATAGTTTACTTTTTCAAATTCAGTTATTGTTTTTTTCGAATGTGGTAGAATTTTTTCGAATTTGATATTTTTTTCGAATGTAGTAAAATTTTTTTTGAATTTGATAGTTTTTTTCGAATGTGGTAGAATTTTTTCGAATTTGACAGTTTTTTTCGAATGTGGTAGAATTTTTTCGAATTTGACAGCTTTTTTTGAATGTGTTAGAATTTTTTCGAATTTGATAGTTTTTTTTCGAATACGGTCGAATTTTTTCGAATGCGGTTGAATTTTTTCGAATTCGAATACGAAACGAAACAAATTCCGAAAACGAATGTAATGAATGCAACGAATTTAACTAAACGAATTTAGTTAAATAACGAATCGAAACGAAACTAAACTAAAGGAATTTTTTCATCCTGCACATGTCTAGTAGGCAGTTACATTTTAAAAAATACAATGCAGAATTAACAAGGGACATCAACATAGTTGTATATTTGATCTTAAAAACTAGGGGATAATGGTGTTTTGGTAACTTGCCCAAATAAAAAAAAAAAGCATAATAATATTATTCCTGATATCACTAGGAAAAAAAAGCCTTTGAAAATTAGTTTGCAATAACTCCATCAGTATCACCAGCAAAGCAGCTTCATCATTATCCCAATAAAGAAGAGAATTGTGGGGGGGAGCATGCGCGAGGCTTTACATGGCAGACGCTTCTCTGTAAAGCTCCGCACTCCCCGCCGCACACTCGGGACTCTTACGCCTAACTGAACCGGCGTTTCGGAGCCGCTATCACAGGGATCGCATCTCCCCACATCAGTGCCCCTTCCGGTATGGTGCTAATGGGTCATCGCGGAAAATCCAAGCAAAAACCTATTAAAGAAGCGCTGGCCCGTGCTTCCTCCAAGATGGCGGCGAAGGCCCGGGCTCTGGCTGAACTTTCAGCATCATCTCCTGCTCGCTCTGATATGCCTGACAGTGAAGATGAGACTGACATACAAGAGAGCCTCGGCGGTTCCCCATCCGTTCCAAATACAGGTATGTCACAAACTGCCTTCATGAAACTTATGGAGACTATGCTTCTCAAGGCCCTTAAAGTAACTTCAGACCAGATTACCAATAGCCTGACACGCGAGATACGCGAGATAGGCCAACGCACAGCAGACCTTGAAACAAGGGTTGATGACATGGAATTAACCCTTCAAAAGCAGGCACAGGAGCAAATTGCCCTCAGGGAGGAGAACTCCATGCTTTTGTCCCACCTCGAGGACGCGGAAAACCGCTCCCGCAGATCCAACCTACGCCTCAGAGGCATTCCAGAAACAATTGATGACTTGCAATCTTTCACTACAGCACTATTCCAAGAGCTGGCGCCCTCCATACCTATCGAGCGCCTTGAGTTTGACAGAATCCACAGAGCACTCACCAGGCGCCAGACAGATGGACCACCAAGGGACATTATTATCAAGCTGCATTTCTTCCGCATGAAAGAACAGCTCCTGGCAGCCGCCCGTAACAACAACGCCCTTCAATTTCAAAGTCACACGTACCAATTGTTCTCTGATTTAGCACCCCTCACGATTGCTAAACGCTGTGCTATGAAGCCTCAACTGCAGGTACTTATACAACACCAACTTAAGTACACGTGGCGGTTCCCATTCGCGTTACAATTCTCCTATCAAGGACAGCAGCATACCTGCACCACCCCAGAATCGCTTCAAAGACTGCTGGAATCACTTCACCTGTCTCCCCAGACCAACCATTCAGATACATCCCTTCCTCGCACACCAGCCAGATCTGCTTCTCAACCATACACCACGACCCCTAAACGGAATAACCCTGGGCCACCATCCATCCGGAAAGGAACCCCAGCCAGATCATCCGAATATTCCTATCTCAGCCCGAAATCCCGAGCCCCACGCTGAAGACAAAGGAACTGACTTTTTTTTCTTATCTACCCCTCTTTTTTGAGCACACAGGTACTCGGTTGCACTTGCAGTGATTGACTTCACATCATTTCAAGAGACCCTCCTTGTGACCGAGACCTGTTGGAAGACCTCTGTCGAGTACGGACACTTTGCACTCTGAAGGGCTCACAGGCCACTTAAGGACTCCTCGGGTTCAGTTGTTTTGTTCTACTTTCTTTTACTGTTTTAAAAGTTTTTATTTGATACTATAGCCAAGCTGTTCTCAAATACACATTTGCGTAATGTACATACCTAGCGCGTGCTTGACCTGGCCGCTACTCTGCCACTTTCGAGTTCAAGTATTGGTAATGAAACAGTTATACAGCTTTTGCACTTTGGTTAAAAAGCCACAATTATCAGGTACACCTTTTTAGTAAGCATCCCATGCCTCTCCCCCCCCCTTTCCCCCCCTCCCTTTTCCCCCCTCCCCTTCCCCCCCCTTTTCCCCCCCTTTCCCCCCCTACCCCTCTTTCCCCCTTTCTTCCCTTCACCCCCTCTCCTCCTGTCTACATCTCTCCCCTCCCCCCTTTTCCCCTCCCCTTCCTTCCCCTCCTATCCTTTCCTGTAATCCTAAGATATTGACCCCTCATGGGAATGACACTAACCGAGAACTCACACACGTACCTATCAGCTACTGAAGTGAACTGTACCTTTCGTTCTTACATTCCCCACCCTCCACTTTTATTTTGATATTTTACTGTTATATACATTACCTGGGGGCAATAGGAAATAACTTGCATTTTTTTTTCCCCCTTTTTGTTTTATTGTTTGTTTTCCACTTTATTTAACTTTAAATTGTTCTTACTATCCCTGTTTGCGGCGGGGAGCAGTCAATGCTCACCCTCTCTACAGTGCACTCACTCTTTGACCGGATTTTCGGTTGCAGAGCCGGTGCACACATTGGTCGGGCACTACTGACTTACTGCCTCCTTATTAGGGGGATCACTCAGTACTTCGCCCGACACCCTATGCTCTCCCTCTCCTTCCCTTCTTTCCTCCCCCTCTTTGATTCTACACTATTACTCTCTAACTTTCTCTGTGTTGGTCGGCTCGAGCGGGCCTTGTACTTTTTGTTATTGGCTTCCCATACACCCTATAATGGCCCCACTTGAAATCCTTACCCTAAACGTTAAGGGACTAAACTCACCACATAAGCGAGTAAAGGCATTTCAAACCTTTGCATCCCTAAAGGCTAAAGTCGTAGCCCTCCAGGAAACCCATTTTTCCACACGCCAAACCCGAGCTTCTTTAGCTCTAAATACCCACAAGTATTTACTGCTTCAGCAAGCACAAAACATAGAGGAGTTTTGGTAGCTTTCCACCACAACATGCCATTTACCCCCCTGTCTGAGATAAAAGACCCTGAAGGTCGCTATCTCATCCTCGTGGGACTATTGCAGGACATAACCACAACCTTCGTCTCCTATTACGCCCCCAACACAAATCCGAACCCCTTTTTTTCACATTTATTACAAGTTGTGAAAACACACTGCAGGGGAACCTTGTTTCTGTGCGGTGACTCCAACTCAGTGTTGCAGCCACACATAGATAAATCGCCCTATGCCCCAGAACATTACACTCCTTCTACACAATTTCGTAAACTAATACAGATGGCCTCCCTCCTGGACACTTGGAGAGAATTCAACCCCACTAAGAAAAATTATACATTTTACTCACACCCACATAAAACTTTTCCAGGATTGACCATATGTTCATTTCCATAGCATCTGCCCCACTCCTCCTCCACTCACACATCCAACCAATTACATGGACAGATCATTGTGCTGTTATCACCACAGTGTCATCCTTAATTCCACAAGCTACCAACAGATCATGGTGCATGAATGACTCTCTATTGACCAACCCATCATACTGTCTGGATATCCAGGTAGCCCTTAAGGACTATCTTACACACAACGCCACCCCTGACATCTCCCCCATCCTGCTCTGGGAAGCACATAAACCCGTGATACGAGGCACATGCATCTCAGTGGCGTCACACCTTAATAAAGACAAGAAACACAAATTACGTCAACTTGAATCAGATTACCACGATAGTTTCCTTTTATTCCAATCCAACCCAACCGAAACACACAAATTAACGTTAGAAAAAATTAAACTAGAACTAGATTTACTTCTGGCTGAGACGGCTGATAAGGCTATCCGTAGGACTAGCCACACGATCTACACCAAAGCGAACAAACCGGACACCTACCTGGCTTTACGTCTACGCAGACCAGACCGTACTCGTATTCCTATTAGACTCAGACTGGCTAAAGACATAATCACTAGCAATCCTGTTAAGGTTCTCTCGGAGTTCCGTAAACAGCTAGCAAATCTCTATGATTCTAAAACAGCATTTCCATTGCGCCAAGCAGAGAAACTGTTTCATAATTTACCTATCCCAACCCTGTCTGAAGCCAGTCGCGAGCTCATGGAGAGTACGATCACGACAGATGAAGTTTTAGCAGCCATCAAAACCCTCAAACCTCATAAGCGTCCGGGCCCTGATGGCCTTCCCAGTCTCTATTATAAAAAATTTGCTGCAGAACTATCTCCCCTTCTCACCAATACTTTTAACACCATACTAAAGCAACACTCTTTTGGCAGAGACACATTGACAGCCCTTATCTCAATGATCCCCAAACCAAACACTGACAGTACATTATGGTCCAACTATAGGCCAATTTCACTTCTCAATGTAGATATCAAGATCTTAGCCAAAATCCTTGCCCTACGCCTCAATCCCATCATTGGAGGTTTAATACACAAAGACCAGGTTGGCTTTATACCCAAACGACAAGCGAGTGACAACATCAGACGTGTAATTCTTCTGCAACACCTGGCCCGCTCCCGTAAGATCCCTATGCATCTCCTCTCCCTAGATATACGGAAAGCTTTTGACACAGTCTCCTGGCCCTACCTATTTTATATCCTCCAGCGTTGGGGCTTCGGCCCAAATTTTTTAAGTTGGATCAACGCCCTCTACAACCACCCACAAGCATATGTGCACTATTCCGGATTTAGGTCGGATCCCTTCCCAATCGCACGGGGGACTAGACAGGGCTGCCCCTTATCTCCCCTGCTGTTCGCACTCACTATCGAAACCTCTAGCAGCCCTGATTAGATCTAACCCTGATATTCGAGGCTTGGAAGTAGCATCAGTTTCCCATAAATTGTGCCTCTTTGCTGACGATGCACTAATGTTTATTATGTCACCCCACACTACATTACCAAACCTTATGAGCACCTTAGATAAATTCTCTCGCATATCTGGACTTGAAGTCAACCAATCCAAATCCAAGGCCCTTGATGTGTCTCTGCCACAAGCCGATCTTGAAACATTACGTAGAAATTTTCCCTTCCACTGGTCCTCCTCATCTATTCCCTATTTAGGGATCAAGTTAACTAAAGACCCATCCAACCTGTTCCAATCTAACTACCTCCCAATGCTCTCCCAATTATCTTCACTACTTAATTCTTGGCTGCCACTATGCGTCTCCTGGTTGGGGCGTATCGCAGCTGTAAAAATGTCTCTATTACCAAAGCTTTTGTACTTGTACAGAGTGCTCCCTACTACAGTCCCACCCTACTATCATAGGATTATACAAAACAAAGTTTTCAAATACATTTGGAGTCCTATTAGACCCAGAGTGGCGAGACCGGTTCTCCTCCGTAACAAGCTCTGTGGCGGCCTGGGCATTCCCAACTTTTCACATTATTACCATGCAGCCCGTCTAGCCCAGTCAATATTATACCATGCTAAAACGGAGACACCGCTTTGGGTTGCCCTCGAGGCCATAGACTTACACCCGATTAATGTAGCTAATTTACTGTGGCTCCCTACATCAGCACGTAGACCCATAACTAATCCACTAACACAACACACGCTTAAATTATGGGACAGATTGAAAATCCCCTTTAAACTAATTTCTCCACACTCCCCACTTCTATCTTATCTAGGCCACCCCCAATTCTACCCAGCTCGCACAGAGCCAGCTTCATTCCATGCCTGGGTCCAGGCGGGTCTGACTTGCATTTGCGATCTAGTTAGTGGAGACTCTGTAAAATCATTCCCAAATATCCAGGAACAAGCACAACTCCCCAACAGAGAATGTTTCCGCTACCTCCAAATTAAACATTTTGTGCAAACAATCATAAAATCTAACTCTGGGCTAGACACTCTAACTGAGTTTGAGCATATGTGCAACTCGGACCCGCATGACCCAGGTATCATTACCCGTCTATACTCCCACCTTACATTACCGCCCCCAGATCTCCCCACCTATGCACAGCGATGGTTAAGGGACCTCGATGTTACCCTTGAACTGGATGACTGGACGACCATATGGTCTAACACAAAAAACTCATCCCAAAATGTTGTTGCTTCAGAAGCGAATTATAAAGTGTTAATGCACTGGTATCTTGTTCCAGCTAGAATCGCTAAATTTCTACCTGAGTCCTCTCCAAGCTGTTTTAGGGGGTGTGGAGACAGGGGCACGCACCTACATATTTGGTGGACATGCCCCCTGGTGCAGTGCTTTTGGGCAACGGTATTCCAGATGGCATCCACCCTCCACCAAATTACCTTATCTCCTTGCCCTACAGTGGCCCTCCTTAACCTTTTTTCGCAAGATTACACCATAACACAACTCCGTCTCCTCCTACACTTATTTACCGCAGCCAAACAGACGATTGCTAAGGCTTGGAAAACACCCACTCTTAACATAGTCGAAATGAAGAATAGGATTACCCAAGCAATGATACATAGCAAAATTGAAGCAAGAATTCTAGATAAAGTCCCTCAACATTCCAGAACCTGGCAACCCTGGGTTGAACATTTTTTACCAGCGGATATTGACGAAAGCCTGGTGTTACTTTAGGTGGGACTTAACATCACCTGGAAACTCTGGAATGGTTCCTGTGCCCGCGCGGGCTGACCCATACCTCCTCCCTCTCTGTTTCTCCTACCCACATCTCCTTCTCTTAGCCCCCCTCTTTACTACTACTTTTCCTCTTTACACTCTTCTACCCCACACTACCCTCCAAATTTAAATATTGGTAATGTACTCTGTTACATGCAATAGTTTTGGTGGCCTCCCCGCCACTGTTCTTGGGGAATGGTCAACACCTTATTGTAGTAAAACTGGGAATGTAGCTCCCTTTAATCTTTCATATATCTAATTATACTGACCTAGCAGTAAATTAACAATTCTTGGTTGCAATCAATGGCCCACATTTGCAGGAGCATTTTGTAGAATAGTGTCCCATTGAAAATGTTTCTGAAAGGAAAGTAAAGGTTTTCTGACAAATGTTGGGGTGTACTCATTTATGCTGAGCACTGTACCTACATTGACTTGGCATCAGCCTCTTGCAATCCCCTTTCTGTGAAAGGAAGGGGCAAGACTGGGAGCTGATGATGTGGGCTGAGTTATGTGAACAAGGAACATGTTGCTGGAGGGTAGAGCCAAGTGAGCAGAAGGACTACCTCATTAGTCTGCTACTGTTGCTCTTTTATTGTCTGATCAGAAGGCATACCGTTATATATCTTAAAGTATAACTAAAGGCAATTTTTTAAATTGTTTTGGACGGAGTAGAGAGGGTTTAGAAATGCTATGTTTATTGCTATCTGTGGCCCTTTTAGAGAGATTAACTCCCTTTAATTGTCATGCTTACCGTTATCATAGAAAATAAAATAAAAATAAAATCCAACATTTTTGGTTGTCTTCAGAACAGTAAGGGGAATCTTCCAGTGGGGATGCTAGTTCTGGTGACCCTGTTGGCAGCCAGATATCCCCTCACTTTGGAGGGTTTCCACTCACTTCCTACCTTGGCTATAGGACAGGAAGTTTTTTTTTTTCTTTTTTTTTTTTTTTAACCACTTCAGCTTTAACTTTTGAGAGACTCATTTCAACTTAACGTTCAAAAACGGTCCCTTCTCGAGTTCACATCACCGTGGTTACTTTATATTTTAAATTAAGACAAAGAGGAATTCCTTTCCTTTATTTATACAATTGACTTTAAGTAAAAAAATAAGTATTTTTCCCTCCCTACCCCATTACCGTAATACTTTCCCACTTCTAAATTCCACCCCCCCCTCTCCCCCACCTCACCATTAAGACTCTCCCTACCTTTCCCAGATGTTATTTCTCCTTAAGATCCGTTGCTGCCCTGCAACTTCTCCCAATAACTGTCCAAGGTTTTGTATCTTTCCCACTCCTTCCAGACAACCATGCATTTATCTAGTTGTCCTTCGTCTTTATAACAAAGTATTTCCATTCTGTGGTAGTCCTCCACCTGCTTAAACCATTCTCCCAAGTCTGGGCTTTTGCTCCTTAGCCAATTTTTTGGTATCAGTCCCTTCGCCGCGTTTAGTAGTTTTGATGTTACTTTTCTCATATATTGCTTTTTGGGAATTTTAGCATCGTGGAACAGACAGGTCATTCTATTATTTTCTATCTTCTCTCCCGTGATCTCCTTTACACATGTAATTACTTCCTGCCAGAATACGCTTATTTTTGGGCAGTCCCACCAAATATGTATCATCGTGGCTTTTTTTCCACAATTTCGCCAACATAGTGGTGACTTTTCTTGAATGATTCTGTGAAGTCGCTCCGGGGTCATATACCACCTGACCAGGAATTTATAGTTCATCTCGATAGTGTTTACATCCCAGGCTTGGTTATATCCCCCTGCAATCATTTTCTCAATTTGTTGCACTTCCAAATCTGTTTCCAATTATTTTTCCCATTTTTCTATGAAGGAGGGCCTCTTCTGACCTTCAATATCCGAAAGGAATTCATAGACCTTCGAAATCCCTCCCTTCAAAGGCGTTGGTGTCATGCAAAGCTTTTCCAATTTGTTCAAGTCTTCTGCGTCTCTGAACGGATGTGGAGATGTAGTAACTAAGTGCTTTAATTGTAAATATTCCCATTCACGCAATTTCCCACCGAATTCAATCTCCATTTCTTGTGCAGATTTCATCTTCCCTTTTCTTGTGATGTCTTTAATTTGTGGGTTCTTTATTCTTAATCTTCGAAATATGTCCTCACCCGGTGTGAAATATTTTGTTCCCGTGAGGGCAATTAATGGTGAATTGTGTACCCATTTTTGTTTCCAATAAAGTGCATCCCAGATTCTGAAAATGTTTATTGTCAAATCATGTGAATTGGAATCTAATGTTCTATATTTATTTGAAATCCAAATATTTTTGTGAAGCGTGGTTTTACTTAAAGTGTTCTCTATCTCAATCCATTTTTTTTCTTTGTTCTCTTTCGTCCACTCAATCATATGTGCTAGGATTACTGCTTTGTAATACCTAAATATATCAGGTGCTGCTAAACCCCCGTGCTGTCTTTTCCTAGAGATTAGTGCAAATTTTAATCTTGGTTTCTTACTTTGCCAAATAAATTTTGTCAATATTTTCTGTAAAGTATTGAAGAAGCTCCGTGGGATCCCTATTGGTAACATTTGGAATTTATACAAAATTTTTGGTAGTATTACCATTTTAAGCATGTTAACTCTTCCGATCCACGATATTGATTGAATATTTATCCTTTTGACTTCTGCCCTAATTTCGTTCAATAATGAGATGTAGTTTGCAGGATAGATCTTCTCGAGTGATGATGTTAATTTAATCCCAAGGTAGGATAACTCTCCTTTACCCACATAAAAGGGAGTTCTCTTTGCAGAGCAAAGATGTATTTTTTTCCTACTCCAAGATTTAGTATCTCCGTCTTTATGGGGTTTATTTTAAAATTTGAAAGTTCACTGTATCTATCCACTTCCGATAGGATGTTTAACAGAGTTTCTCTAGGCTTAGTCACATACATTAGGATATCATCGGCGTAAGCCGCAATTTTATGTTCTTTTTCCTCTACCCTCACCCCCTCTATCCCAGGGTTGTTTCGCAGAGTCGCCAAGAAAGGCTCCAATGACAACACATATAGAAGAGGCGAGAGCGGGCATCACTGCCGCGTTCCGTTGAACATTTCAAATTCAGGTGATATCTTCCCGTTTACCTTTACTTTTGCCGTAGGCCTATTATAGAGATTGTTTATCCATTTATCCAGGACAGGAAGTTAGGGAAAATCTCCCCAATGAGACACAGATGGAAAAAAAAAACTTACAGCGGTCATGTCATACCCTTCCCCTACTCTAAATAAATAAATAAAAAAGTTTTGCCTCCTTCAATAGTATTTGTGACACCCTCCTGGATTTGTAAATATCAGGATTAAATGGGCAGAAATAAAAACATCTTTCATCTGTGTATTTAGCTGTCTGCTTAAAGCACAGCTTTAAAGCACAAAATAAATGTATTTAAAACAGACAATACATATACAAAAAGACGGATGACATACTTGAAGAGGTTTTATTAGAACAAAACTTACTGATAAAGTTTGTATTACAATAAGCAATTATGCGCATATAATAACTGATTGACAAACTCCATATGTAATTACAACATATTTCCTCCTGACTGATTTTTTTTAATCTTGTTTGCATGTTGTGAGTACATTAAATTGGCATTTTAAAAGCTCCACTTTTGCAGCACTGTCACTTAAGCATCTTACAACTTGCCTGTTATCTTTTGAAGGTTCTCTTGTTCAGTTCTTTTCTGCTCCCACAATTGCCTGCCATCCATGACAGATCTTCTCATAACCTATCCTCATAACAGTGCTATAAATGTTTCTTTACAAAACATTTATTACAGCACGGGTGATGTGTCTCTGCTTGGCTAAGTCAAGTTGGTTTTTCTGATACTATGTCTACCCCACACATTGTGATGGATAAATATGCAACAAAGGTAAAAAAAATTGCCAGTCCTCAAAACCTTAATCCCATTTGTCTCAACAAGAATGTGTTTTTCCATAATTAAATTGTTAGTTTGATATGAATTAACTTACATAGGACCATTTTCATTTTTAGGATCACACAATCACATAGATCCCTGCCATTCTGGGATACCTACCGACAAGGACGAGGAAAATTAAGAGGTTTAATTTCCCCCAAATTTTGACTTAATTGAAAACAAATATCACTATCTCACCATTTGTCAATTCATTGGAGTCACTGTGGAAAGCAAAAATAAATGTAATAATTAAAGTGGTTGTAAACTCTCTCATATACCCAGTGAAGTGAAAAGCCTCAGGTGATACACAGAGATTAAACAAAGCCTCTTATATAAGTTGTACTTATTTATCTGCAGTCTTCTCTTGTCTACATCCCTTCAAAAGAGTACAATTGTGATTAAATCCTTCTGCATCTGTGAGGAGCACAGAGAAGGGGGTGTAGAGATGCAGTTACAGCTCTTATACACTATGTGAGAGCTCATTGGAGAAAAGGGACCTCCCCTCCACACACTGCATGAAGGAACATGCAGAGCTGTGTTCTGATTAGATAAGCTATGTGCTGAGTTCTCCTTCCCATCACAAATTTATTTAATGTGTCAGGAAAACTTGTCAGAAGTGACACAGAGAAACAACACATAATCATGAGTAGGGATGAGGTTTTTCATGTTAATGTCCCATAGACTTTAACGGTGTTCCGTGGCTTTCAAATTCGCCGCAAACACTGCATTATGTTCATTGTTCGGCGAACAGGTGAATACCCGATGTTCGACTCGAACATTGGGTGTTCACTTGTTCACCGAACAACGAACATAATGCGGTGTTCGCTGCAAATTCGAAAGCCACGGAACACCATTAAAGTCTATGGGACATTAACATGAAAAACCAAAAGTGCTCATTCTAAAGACTTATATGCAATTTATTGCCATAAAAAGTGTTTGGGGACCCGGGTCCTGCCCCAGGGGACATGTATCAATGCAAAAAAAATTTTTAAAAATTGATATTTTTTTGGGAGCAGTGATTTTAATAATGCTTAACGTGAAACAATAAAAATAAAATATTCCTTTAACCTGTTGCCGCCCGCCCACCGTCATATGATGGCGGAGCGGTGCGGCTCTTGTTCTGGGCCACCGTCATATGATGGCGGCTGGCTTACACAGGGCATGCGCGCGATCGCGCAGCCCGGCTCTGTCGGTGTCGCCGTGTCCCCGGGACACAACGCGTCGCCGACAGGGGTGAACAGCCATTGGGCATGGCTGTTCACCATGTGATTGGCCGCGATTACGTCATGGCCGATCACAAAGGGGTATTCCCCGGTTTAGACCGCGCATGCGCGCGATCGGCGTGTTCCCAGGAACACTGCTCGTCACCGACAAGGGTAAACAGCCAATGGCTGGTGGCTGTTTACCACGTGATCGGCTGTGATCCATTCACAGCTGATCACTAACTGTAAACAAAGACCAGTTACTAGCTGTCACCGGCTCTTCTCTCCTCACACACCGTTTCCAGTGTGAGGAGAGAAGAGCCAGGAGCAGTGAGTGACCGATCTATGTGTGTTCTGTAGTGTACTGCACCAACACCACAAAGAGAACCTGTCACATCGCCCCCCCCAATTACAGCTGTCACCCAACAGTCACCACATCAGTACTTATAAAAGTGCACCTGTCACCCATCAGTGCCCACAAAGTGCACCTGTCGCCCGTCAGTGCCCACAAAGTGCACCTGTCACCCGCAGCATCACACCCAAATGCCAGCACAGGAACTCCAACTACCAGCACTGGAGTGCCACGTGCCCCAAGAGCCAGGGACACTACATATCTCCCAGATGGTCTTGCCAATCCAACATGGCTGCCTTCCAACTCAGGATCAGCAAGAATTCCCCCTTTCACCGCACAGCCAGGTGTGCAGGCCAATACCCAAAATTTTTCTGAAATTGATTGTTTTAATTTATTTTTGCCCAACACTTTGCTGCAACTCATCGTGGACCAGGCCAATTTATATGCCCAGCAGCATATTGCCAACAACCCCCAATCTTCTTATGCCTGTCCATTCGAGTGGAAGGTTTTGACTCTGGAGGAGTTCAAAATGTTTATGGGCCTCACCATAAACATGGGACTTACAAAAAAAAATGAAGGACATGCCTATTGGTCCACCCACCCCATTCACCACATGCCCATTTATTCTTCTGTAATGCCCAGGTCCCGATACGAAATTATAATATGCTTCCTTCATTTCAGTGACAACACCCAGTGCCCTCCCCGCAATCATCCAAATTATGATAAATTATATAAACTTCGCCCACTCATTCATTTCTTTTCCCAACGATTTGCAGAACTCTATGTCCCCGCTAAGCATATATGTGTAGATGAGTCCCTGGTACCCTTTTCAGGCCGGCTAGGAATAAAACAATACATTCCTAGCAAAAGGGCCAAATACGGAGTGACATTTTATAAGCTTTGCAAGAGAGTCACAGGATATCTGTATGCGTTCCGCATATACGAAGGAAGAGATTCCCAGCTTCAGCCCCCTGAGTGCCTGGGCCTACATGGGCACAACTGGTAAAATTGTATGGGACCTGGCCTACCCACTGTTGAAGAAAGGTTACCACATATACCTGGATAACTTTTATACAAGCCTGCCCCTTTTCAAACACCTATACCTCGCACAAACCCTGGCCTGTGGAACCTCCAGAAAGAATAGGAAGGGCTTCTCACAAGCCATAGTAAACAAGAAATTGCGAAGGGGAGAAAGAGCAACTTTGAGATGCAACGAAGTGCTGGCCTTGAGGTGGAAGGATACCAGGAATGTGTACATGATGTCCACCATCCATGACGACACTACAGTTGAAGTTCAGAGAAGACAAGGTCCCATTGTAAAGCCAAAATGTGTATAAGATTACAATCTGTACATGGGGGGGTGGATTTCAACGACCAAATGCTTCAGCCCTATTTAGCAATAAGGAGGTCCCGTTTCTGGTACAAGAAAGTAGCACTCTATTTAATTAATTTGGCCATTTATAATGCCTACATAATTTACACCAAATCCACTGAAAGCCCTGCCCACTTCCTAAAATTCATTGAAGAAGTTGTCACGTCCCTCATCTACCATCAAAGCCCCCCCCAGAAAACCTTCGCTCTGATGTTGTTAGCCGACTTCATGAACGCCACTTCCCGGGCCACATTCCCCCATCTGAAGCAGGCCGAAGACGCCAAAAAAGATGTCAAGTATGCAGCAGTAAAGGATTTCAAAGAGATACCAGCTACCATTGTCCCCAGTGTCCCTTTGAACCCGGCCTTTGCATTGGTAAATGCTTCAGACTATATCACACATCCCTTAAATATTAGCCCATATTCTTAACCACTTCCCCATTTTCATTATCTGTGCTGACCATTTCCCATGCTTCCTCAAATAACCATTCCACTGCCTTCTACGTGAACTGACCCTGGCCTGTTTTTTGACTATGCCTCTGTCAACCGTTTGGACTGCTTACATGTGAACCGACCCTGGCCTGTTTTACCAACTACGCTTCTGCCTACTGTTTGGACTGCTTACATGTGAACTGACCATGGCCTGTTTTACCAACTACACTTCTGCCTACCACTTGGACTGCTTGCATGTCATCTGACCCTGGCCAGGTTTATGGACTTTGCTTTTGCCTACCGCTTGGACTGATCTGTTGCCCTGCTACTGTAGGACATAGGGGTCTCACATGTGAGGGGCTCCAGAAATGTTTTTCCGGATGGAGAAAACAATTTTTTTGTTGTCTCCGGGTTTCATAATTACCGGATTAGGGTCTGGAGTCAGGAGGCTTCATAGAAATTTGGGTGGATCAAAGCCTCTACCCCTGTGCCCCTGTGCACAGGTCTTACCTGATTGCGGCCCTCAGCCTGCTGCTGACTTACTGCCGCCATCCCCCTGCCTGCAGCATAAACTGACCACACCTCTGCCTGCTACTTGGACTATGGAAATAATTAGCTGTAGCAAGAGGCAGTATGTTTATGAAGGGCTGGAGAGCAGTACAATAATGAGTGCAGGGAGGTAACGGTGTACCAGGACCAATATTATGGCTGTGTTGGCTGTCTCTGCCTGGACAATTTCTATGGACAAATGCTTTGGCTGTGCTGACGATATCCTTGTGCTGACTATAGACAATATTCCTGCCTGCTGCCTGGATAATTACTATTGTTGCTAAGCACATCCCTGCCTGCTGCCTGCTGCCTGCTGCCTGCACCAATTCTCTCCTCTGGGGACACTACTAAAACCACAGGTAATACTTTTTTTTACCCTTTCCTCGAAAGAATTTATTTTGGAGTGTAATTTTTGGTATGTAAATGCAATGTGTTAGAAATATAAGGGCCTTCAAAAATAATAGGCTGTCAGGAAATTAGATGTGTAATTTATGCTTGAAAACGCATTTTTTTTTCCACATTTTCCAAAAACTTCTGGAAAAAAATGAACCGTTCAAAAGACTCATTATGCCTCATAGATTATACTTTGGGGTGTCTGCTTTCCAAAATGGGGTCATTTTGTGGGCGTTTCCATTGTCCTGGGGCTCCAGGGCCTTCAAAACTGTAATAGGTGGTTGAGAAATGAGATGTGTAATTTATGCTTGTAGAACACCTGAAGGTGCTAATTCCCTGGCAGGCCTCTGTATGTGGCCAGGCTGTTTAAAAGTCTCACACATGTGGTATCGCCATACTCATGAGGAGTAGCAGAATGTATTTTGGGGTGTCATTTTTGCTATGTACATGCTATGTGTTGGAAATATCTTAAAAATGGACAACTTTGTGGAAAAAAAATGCGTTTTCATTTGTTTTTCCACATTTTCCAAAAACTTCTGGAAAAAAATGAACCGTTCAAAAGACTCATTATGCCTCATAGATTATACATTGGGGTGTCTGCTTTCCAAAATGGGGTCATTTTGTGGGCGTTTTCATTGTCCTGGGGCTCCAGGGCCTTCAAAACTGTAATAGGTGGTTGAGAAATGAGATGTGTAATTTATGCTTGTAGAACGCCTGAAGGTGCTACTTCCCTGGCGGGCCTCTGTATGTGGCCAGGCTGTGTAAAAGTCTCACACATGTGGTATCACTGTACTCAGGAGGAGTAGCAGAATGTATTTTAGAGTGTCATTTTTGCTATGTACATGCTATGTGTTGGAAATATCTTAAAAATGGACAACTTTGTGGAAAAAAAATGCGTTTTCATTTTTTTCCTCATTTTCCAAAAACTTCTGGAAAAAAATGAACCGTTCAAAAAACTCATTTTGCCTCATAGATTATACGTTGGGGTGTCTGCTTTCCAAAATGGGGTCATTTTGTGGGTATTTGTACTTTCCTGGTTTGTTAGTGTCTCAAGAAATTAGATAAGTCTTCGGTACATCAGGTGTGATAAGGTGTGATCAATTTTCAATGATTTGCACCATAGCTTGTAGATTCTATAACTTTCACAAAAACCAAATAATATTACACTAATTAGGGTTATTTTTACCAAAGATATGTAGTCGTATAAATTTTGGCCAAAATTTATGAAGAAACATTACTAATTTGCAAAATTTTATGAGAGAAACAAAGAAAAAGGCATTTTTTCACCAAATTTTCAGTCTTTTTTTATTTATAGCACAAAAAATAAAAAATCCACTAGTGATTAAATACCACCAAAAGAAAGCTCTATTTGTGTAAAAAAAGGACGTAAATTTCATTTGGGTACAGTGTTGCATGACTGAGTAATTGTCATTCAAAGTGTGAGAGCGCTGAAAGCTGAAAATTGGTCTGGGCAGGAAGGGGGTGAAAGTGCCTGTAGGCAAGTGGTTAAATATCGTGCTTGGGGGGTGTCTATAGTATGCCTGTAAAGTGGTGCAGTTTTCCTATGTTTAGAACAGTACCACAGCAAAATGGAATTTCTAAAGGGAAAAAAAGTAATTTAAAACTGATCCGACGCTAGGATGGCTCCATGGCTGAGGCTACGCGCCCATCTTGGAAGCTTCTGCGCATGCGCCTTGGAGGCAATTGCACCTTATTTTTATTCTACTGATTATGTGCTTTCAGAAAATATATGGTTTGGGGGGTCTTTCACAAATTCTGAAAGCTACAAGTGAAAAATAAAAAAGCAAAGGAGAAATTGCAAAAATGGTCTGGCCACCTGAGTGTACAAAATAAAGCACAGGGCCTGGCAGCGAAAGGGTTAATAATAAAATACTTGTTTTTGTGAAAAATAACTATTTGTAAAATAATAAAATGACAATTAACCAGTAGTAAAAACAATGCAGCCTCTTATGACTGCAGACAGGACAACATAATTAGGTAATCATTAATATGAACAAGTCAGATTTGGGCTGCAAGGACTGTAGCAATCTGACAGCGTTGTAGGCCCTCCAGCTCTTACTGTACCCAGCTACTTTGATGAGTTCAAGCAACATTTAATGCTGAAGCATTTATTAAACTGTTCTTTATAGCAACCACAAGCAAGCTGACCTTATTATCTTTTTTAGCACATATAAATGTAACACTGGAATATGTGGATAAATCTTAATTATTATTTTTCAATCTTTCTAAAGTGTAATAGCTACAGAACAAGATACATACTGTATTTAATCCTTATCATGATCAGTCTTCTCTGAACCTGCCGCAAGACAGGCTAAATCAGTGCTGTTGAACTAGATGACTCAGGGCTACATTTTATCAGGCTTTAAGAACTGTTTTTCTCTGCCCAATTTGGAGCTAATTTAAACTACTTTGGGCTTAAAATTACAATTCAGATATTTGTCATACCACTTCAAGCCCTTTTTTGCCTTTCAAGAAAGTCTTTTCTCTTTTGATGTGGCTGTGATTCCACCAAACCAATGCGAATGTTCATGGGCTAACTGACTATTTAATTTTGGTGGCCATGTAGTGGATGGATTATTCAGTTGTAATGGGGTAAGTGCGGTCATTAACTTGTCTCAGAGATCTACTGAAAGTTATACAAAGCTTGTTGAATCCTACAATGTTTCATTATGAGATGATTATATTGGTCACATCACTAATGGACCAAGAGCTGCTTTACAGGGTCAGCGGATACGATATCATTTTTAGGTAGAATATTAAACAAACTTGAAACTAGGTTTTAAAGTGTATATCATATCAAGTTGAAGTGGAAGTTTTGGATAGAATGAGGAGTTGGAACATGCATCAAACTGTTATTGCTGCCCACGTCTCTGCTGGGAATATTTACACTTTATATTGCTTCTGGTGACCATGATGACAGAGATAGAAAATGATAGAAAATCTAAAATTTTCACTGGAACAGGTAATGAAAGAAAATCCTCTACTAATTCACTCTTCCTGTTGTGTCTCCAGGACTGGACAGGAGAGAAAATCTCCCTAATAGCACACAGACATGAAAATACAGGTTATCTAACTCTTTTTATTTTGAGGGGTTGATGCATAGACCATCTAACCTGATACAATTCCATGTTCATTACTATGTTATATTTTTTAACCATTTTTACTTTATAGATTGCCTATGCATCAACCCCTGAAGAGTGAGACTGAACTCACAAAATGCATTCTGTCACCATAGAAGCTATGACACACTTACCATGGACTATTTGATTACTGTATGTAACCATGTATGTAACCATGTACTGGATTTGTACATTTGGGCCAACTGTTTGGCATTATAACATCTTTTCCCAGTTCTATTGCTGGCATATACTTAATAAACCTGTACTATGTTTTTATTACTGGCTGTGTGGTGCTTCATCTAAAGTCACAATGGGCAAAACTCTGCATTTGGATTTACTAAATTGTATACTTTATTAATAAAATAACTTGATCTCACTTTGAACAACTATTTAGACAACCTGTATGCATATAAATGAAAACAAAAGTTGTTACATTTTCTTTCAGATATCTCCAATGGCCAGGCATTAAGGAAGATTCAATGTTCCATATTGGGGGGAAACGCTTTGCTTCACGTGGATCCTTCTAGCATCACATATATTGCATTAATAATATAATCAAAGAAGTAATACCAGCAGAGACAGGATTTTCATTTTGAAGTTAAAGTACGTCATGAGAAAAATGCATGGGCTGAATTGTAGTTTTTTGCATCTGAAAATGCAAACTACCTGACTTCATTACCACTGAGTCACAGACCTGGAAAATACATGCAGAATATCAAAGTCAGAGACTCTTATTTCTATACCTTTTCTGAGTCTCAGTACTAAAGCCAAAATGTCAGCATGACAGGCAACTTGTATTTTTAAGGGAAAGGTCAACAGGGGTTGTCTATATATTTCTCTTATGCTGGGTGTTTTCAACATGAAAAATCCTGTTTATACAACTTTCTTTTAAGTTATGAGCTTGGAAAAATGTACTAAAATAGATTAACCAAAAGAGTAAAGGATTGTTACTTCGCTGTTCTTTAGCTCAGTGTTGACCACTATCATTCAATCGTGTGCATAAAAAATCCTGATTATCTTATTTTTTATTCCTTCTTGTTTCTTTAACGTTACAGTTA
This sequence comes from Aquarana catesbeiana, assembly GCF_042186555.1. Classification (NCBI taxonomy): domain Eukaryota; kingdom Metazoa; phylum Chordata; class Amphibia; order Anura; family Ranidae; genus Aquarana; species Aquarana catesbeiana. The sequence continues at coordinate 173,792,515 of NC_133331.1, read as the reverse complement.
AGTGACAATTCCCTTGTAAAGTGAACATGGTCTATTCCTTTAATAAATCAAACTGTGCTTTATTTTTTTATCAGAGTTTTGTACAATCTCAAATTAAATTGAAAAGTCATCCATAGATATGTTACACTCTAAACAGGAGACAGAAGAGAGTCTTTTAGGTTGGTGATGTTTCATGTACAGTATATGATGCAGGAATCTTACCTAAACGAGTTTGTCTCCAGGGAAAATTATAATGTTTAAGTACCGGTAATTATTGAAAACTCCATTCCAGTCCTTATTAGCAAAAGATGTAATGTATTTGCCTCCTATTTCTAATTATAGTTCATTTAATTCCTTTTAATTTAGTCAACGTAGAATAATATTTAGATGTCACTTTTCATCTCCTGGGAATACGTTTTCTAAAATGTATTTTCAAATGGCACTGCTTTCATTCTGAACCATTTAGCTGCAGCATATTTAAGCTAGAACCATTAGTAGTAAGTTAATGTACACATTTAACCTTTTTGGCCTATGTGTTATAATCTAATTTATAAGGAAATACTATTATACATATAATAAATAATAGGTCAGGACATAAGACTAAAGACTTTGAATTAGTGATGAACAGAGGGATTATCTTTACAATGTAATAGTTCAAGTCTACATATCAGGTTGAATAGTTACTGTAGATATATGATGTAATTGTGCAATTGTTACTGTAGCAGGAAACAATCTATCAAAACATATGGGTCACATAAGAAATGGATAATGAATAGGGATGAGGTTCAGTTTCACTGCTATTTTGGGTCCATGATTGATATAGCAAGTTTGAAATTTGAGGTCCCAGACAATTCATGCATAATTTTGACAAACAGAAAATATGTCAGACCCAATTCTCAGTAGCTATAATGCACTGCCTGATCTTTGAATTTAGGTCAACAGGATTAGAAGGACCAATAAAGGGGCTTTTGGGTAAGCCAGACCACTCCAAATAAAGGCGTGAGGTTACAGCAGTCATATTAACTATGTGATTTGTCAGTGATAGGTAAAGCATATAGAGTGCTTATGAGATACTGCATAGGGGGAGATTATTGTACAGCTTGTAGACACTTTTTCTGACCATTTGAGCACTAGCCTGTAATACCTTTTCAAATACAGGTGATTTTTTTCAGTTTTCTGTGCTGCAATATTTTGACTGACAATTACTTGGCTATGCCAAGCTATACCTAAATACATTTTATACAATTTTTTCTTTTGGTGTTATTTAATAACCACTTTTTAATGATTTACTACAGGAAGGAAAAAAAGACTAAAAACTATGAAAAGAAACAGTTTATCTTACTACTTTCATTAGTGAGAGCAGTATAATTACTTCCCACCTGGCCACTACACATAAACGGCCAGGTGGGAGCTTCACCATTCTGGGTGAATGTACTCATATATCCCTTCAGAACATGGGGCCATGCAGCACCACGATCCTGTGATGGCTGTGTCCCTCAGACACAGCACATCACAGATTGGGACATGGGCGCTGTGATTGGTCCTCCCGATCATGTGATGGCTGTGTCTAATCCCAGCCTTCACACAGTAAAAACAGAGACGAGTGTGTTGGTTCTCCCTGCTGAGCTCAGTGAGAGCTTAGTACAATGGACGGGGGAGAGGGGAATGCTGCAAACTCTCACATTCTCTGTGTAGCTGATGATTTTAGCATTCAGCTACACAGATCACACAGACTGCAGCCATCCTACATCAATGCACAAAGCATCATCTGTCCTAGTCCAAGTGCCCCATCGTCATCTGTACCAGTGTCCCATCAACATCTGTCACAGTGTCATGGTGTCCCATCAACATCTGTCACAGTGTACTAGTGTCCCATCAACATCTATCACAGTGTACCAGTGCACAAAACATCTGCAACAGTGTTCCATTGCAACAACAACATCTGTCGGTAAAACGAGTTGATTGTCGACATCTGTCGTTGTCTGCCGGTGGACGGTCAACATCTGTCACAGTGTACAAGTGCACAAAAACATCTGTTACAGTGTACAAGTGCACAAAAACATCTTTCACGGTGTGGCAGTGTCCCAACAATAAATAATTAAAAAAATGTAAAGCGCTCCCGTCCCCCTCAGTGCTCGCGCGCAAAGGCAAACTCATATGTTGGTCCAATTCGCATACCTAAATCGGCGATCGCACCACACGTGGGGTATTGCTGCAAATGTCAGAGTGAGAACAATAATTCTAGCACTAGACCTCCTCTGTAACTCTAAACTGATAACCTGTAAAGGCTTATAAATAATTACCTATGGAGATTTTTAAATACCGAAGTTTGGCTCCATTTCACAGGCATGCAAAATTTTAAAGTTTAACATGTTTGGTATCTATTTACTTGGCACAACACCATATTTTATAATTTAGCCAAAACGTGGGTATTTTAGTGTGTTTGTGTGCATTAAAATCGATTGAAGTGTGTTTTGCATTAGTGTGTAATTACATCTAAAAAACTGAAGAACCCACCATTTTATTCTCTAGGGCCTCTTTAAAATATATATATATATAATGTTGGGGGTTCTAAGTAATTTTCAAGCAAAATTACAGATTTTTACTTGTAAACAAAAGTGTCAGAAGAAGCCCTGGTATTAACCAATTCAGCCCCGGAAGGTTTCACCCCCTTAATGACCAGGCCATTTTTTGCGATACGGCACTGCATCGCTTTAACTGACAGTTGCGCGGTGGTGTGACACTGTACCCAAACAAAATTGATGTTCTTTTTTTCCCACAAATAGAGCTTTCTTTTGGTGGTATTTGATCACCTCTGTGGTTTTTATTTTTTTGCGCTATAAACAAAAAAAGACCAACAGTTTTGAAAAAAAAATTATTTTTTTTACTTTCTGCTATAATACATATAAAAAAAATATATATAAAAAAATGTATTCATCAGTTTAGGTCTATATATTCTTCTACATATTTTTGGTAAAAAAAAAATTGCAATATGTGTATATTGATTGGTTTGCGCAAAAGTTATAGTGTCTACAAATTATGGGAAAGATTTATGGACTTTTATTTTTTTTTGTTTTCACTGGTAATGGCGGCAATCTGCCATGTCATAGCAGGACTGCGACATTGCAGAGGACAAATCTGACCCTAAGTGACACTTCTTGGGGACCAGTGACATTACATTGATCAGTGCTAAAATAATGCACTGATCAATGTATAAATGACACTGGCAGGGAAGGGGTTAACACTAGGGGACGATCAAGGGGTTAACTGTGTTCCCTGTGTGATCTAACTGTGTGGGGGCTGGGCTCACTGGAACACCACAGAGATCGCTGTTTCCAATCACTGGTAACAGCAGATTTACATGATGTCTCATGTCAGAACAGGGATCCGCCCTATTTACATAGGCAGATCCCTGTTCTACCTCTGTGTACGGTGGTGTGCAGCTGGCGTGTGCATGCCCACAGTGTCACATGCAGGACCGCCATATGTGTACTGTGGTTTGCGCTATCGAGCCAACCTAATGTCGTATATATACAGTGGCTGGTCGGCAAGTGGTTAAAGTAGATAATGTGGTATCGCTAAACTCAGGAGGAGTAGCAGAATGTGTTTTGGGGTGTAGTTGCAAGTATGCCTATGCTGTGTGTGAGAAATAACTTGTTAATATGACATTTTTGTGAAAAAAAAAAATTATTTAATTTCTTCGGGTTCCAAAGAATTGTGGGAAAAAATTACAACTTCAAAAAAACTCACTATGCTTCTTGCCAAAAACCTTGGACTGTCTGCTTTCCAAAAAGGGTAATTTTTGGCGATATTTGTACTATCCTGGCATTTTTGGGGCTCAAGAAATGAGATTGGTCGTCAGTACAACAGGATTGATCAAACTTCAGATATTTAGCGGGTAAAATAAGTAATGAACACGTCACCATTTTTTCTAGGTAAAAATATTTTTAAAGATGCTATTGACATGAAATTTTCACCACATGTCTGTAACCCATGCAATCTATACATACAAAGAAACCAAAACAAATAAGTTCAGAAATTAAGTTATGTGTAATAAAAAGGAATGACACAGGGAAAAAGTATTGAACACGCTAACTGAAATTTATTTATTACTTCAAACAAAATCCTTTGTTGGTATTGACAGCTTTAAGATGCCTCCTGTATGGAGAAACTAGTTGCATGTGTTGCTCAGGTGTGATTTTGGCCCATTCTTCCATACAAACAGTCATCAAATCTTGAAGGTTCTGTGGGCCTCTTCTATGAACTCTTTTAATTCTTTCAATAGATTTTCTATTGGATTCAAGTCAGGTGATTGGCTATGCCATTCTAGCAGCTTTATTTTATTTCTTCGAAACCAATTGAGAGTTTCCTTGGCTTTGTGTTTGGGATCATTGTCTTGCTGAAATGTCCACCTTTGTTTCATTATCATCATCCTGGTAGATGGCAGCAGATTTTTATCAAGAATGTTTTTTGGTACATTTTTCCATTCATTCTTCCTTCAATGACACAAAGTTTTCCAGTACTGTATGCTGAAAAACAGCTCCACACCATGATGATTCCACCGCCAAACTTCACTGTTGGTATGGTGTTTTTGGGGTGATGTGCAGTGCTATTTGACCTGCAAACATGGTCTGTATTATAGCATCCAAAGAGTTCAATTTTGGTCTCATCTGACCAGACTGTATTCCCCTAGTATTTCACAGGCTTGTCTAAATGTTGCGCAGCAAACTTTAAAAGAACTTCAACGTGCTTTTTTTTTTTCTTTGAGCGATGGAGTCTTGCCTGATGAGCGTTGTTTTGCTTGGTGTCTAATAAAGGTTCTTCACGGTACAAGCCAAAGAAGCTTAGTCCTCTGTAGTGTATTAATAATTTTACTAAGCAGAAAAAAATGCACATACAACTGCAGGATACACAATTAATAGCAAGCTACAGTATGTTCAAAGGAGAAGCATACCTAGCTAGCACCTTTGCAACAGACATCCACTGACTATCTCTGGCCCAGATAAGCAGGGTGTACACCTCCTCCTGGACACATGAAACTTCTGTAGCCTTTCTCTGCCTAAGCAGTGTACACAGCATTTTCCTTAGCACAAGCAGCAAAACACACCACCGAAAACAGCCACAAGTCCCCAATTGTTTTGCTTGTGTCTTTTAAAGGTTCTTGTGGTAAAAGCCAAGGAAACTTAGACCTCCATGGTATATTAATGTGCTTTTACTAAACAGAAAAGCTGCACATACAACTGCAGGATACACAGTTTATAGCATGCAAAGTATTACAATATATGCCTACAATGTACCAACTATCTTCCTAGCAAATAAGCATCTACAATATGTATGCAATAAGAAGGGATGGGCCGGGGGGGCGTGGCTTGCCGACACCGCGGATGGCTGCTTGATTTATCTGCTCCATACAGCACCTGGTATTAGTGGCTTCACATTGTGAAAAAGGGGACAAAATACACCCGACCATCCCCCTAATAGGTCTCACAATGACCAGGCATAATGCTGAAGAGGAGAAATCAGCTTAACATACCACAGAAGCTGACAGGTTTCTTCTCACTGGCTGGAGCAGGCCGCAGACAAGATGGCGCTGGCACTTCACACAGATCTGCAGCTCAGCTGTCTCCTCACGCTGGCAGCGGTGGACCACAATGCCCAGGCTTTCCCACACTGGCAAACTGTGAGTACTCTCCACCCCCCCACCTTCCTCTGCCTCTCCAGTTAAATCTAAGTCCATTGAGAGAGGATGACACCCCAGGACAAAGCCCCAGTATACCCTTCACACTACCGTCTCCTAACATCCAGCATCCCTCAACCATAGATAACTTCCCTGCCTCAGACCAGCTTATCTCTGAGTAAACAATGAAGAACATGCTAATATCCCCTAAGAAGACATTGTATTCAGATCTCTCAGCTGCAGTGTTCTCGCTGGCTAACGTAGTACAACACCAGGACCAGCGTCTTCACCACGTTGAAAACAAAATGTCTGATCTCTTCATTGCCCATAATGATATAGTATGCACAGAACATGAAGATGAGATGCAGGCGATTAACCTTAAACTAGCAGATCTCGAGGACCGTTCACGCAGAAACAATATTAAATTCCACAACATACCCGAATCATTACAACAACCCAAACTGGTGCGATTCCTACAATCTCTAATGCGAGCACTGGTACCTGACTTGACCGACAGGGATCTAGAAATTGATAGAGCCCATAAGCTGCCAAAATCACCTCACCTCCCACCAGAGAAATCAAGAGATGTATTAGCGTGCATACATTTCTGTAACGCAAAGGAAAAAGTGATGTTTGCCGCCAAGCGAGCCTCAAACCTCCCTGACCCGTTCACTGCAGTTGAGCTACATACTGATCTCTCTAAGGCAACAATGGAGAATCATCGGCAACTAACCACAATCACGAAAGCACTCCAAAACCACCATATACCATACAAATGGGGGTTTCCCACCAAACTGATGATCACGTTTCAGGGTAAAACCCATGTTGTGAGCACACTCCAGGAGTGGCCTCCAGCTACTGAGGCTCTGGCGCAAAATCCCTGAGGAAAATCCAAGACCGCCCCCTCTCCTCTTTCACAAATGGAAGCTGACTGGTTACTTCAAGATGTCTGATATATCCCGTCTGCGCACATGACCCCAATTTGTTCATAGCCAGGTTGCAGCGGATCACTGCCTCTTCTAAGCCTTCCTTTTAATCCACTGGTTCCGAGTTCCCGGACACCACTGGAGGAAATCCCCCCGTTTGAAATTTGTTTGCAGTAATTCTCGACATTGAACCCATATTATTAATGGGCTCTCCCATTTTACTTCCCTCCCTGTTCCACACCAGCCTGCAACTGATCCTTGGCCTTACTTAACCAACTCACATTTCTATGGACCGGACTGATCTGATTACCCAAGACCACACCCTTCTGCCAATAACCGCTCAAGAGCTTTCCTATACCTACCATCATAGACCTGCCATAAAGAGCAACTGCCAACTGCCTTGAAATGCCGATAAAACTGACTTCCCTAAATGTAAAGGGCCTAAACAGCCCACACAAACCAGCTAATCTACAAAGGGAAATGACCAAACAAAATGCAGATATTGTATTCATACAGGAGACTCATTTGCGGAATAATGAACAGAAAAGGAGCGCACTCACATAGCCACATCTGTAAATTGAGGGAGTGAACAAAGAAAAAAGGTGTACTATAGCAGTAAACCTAGGTCAGACTTTAGAGGCATAGGAAACAATGAAGAAGTATGAGAATAAACTCTTGCGGAGGTGAACACATGGAGGAAAGTGGCAAACTCCCAGGACTATCTCCATAAAAAGACCCTGGTTTGGGGTGGTTTATTCCTTGATCCCGGTATTCAAGACTGTGGCAAGAAAACACTTACCTTTGGTCGCTGGAGCTGGATTGAAGGACAGGTGGAGGATATCGTTGCTGGCAGGCTGATGCATCAGGCTCTTATGATCTCTATAATTTGAGGTCCAACTGATCCGGTAAGCGGCATTAATGTCATATGTTGTGGCTGAAAGAACATCTCATTTTTCTGAGTGTTGAAAAGTTTATTCATATTTATATCATCACTTTTGTTTCATAGCACAATTGATACAGGCCGTTAAGAGGTCTCACAGTGTGATCAATGCTCACATGGACTTTTTGGTGTTTGTTTTTTTCACATTATACTAACGGATATTTGTTCACTTGAATATATGAATTATTGTTTTTACACAGTTATATATTGTGACACATATTACTTCATGGTGGTTTATGGCCACATTTATTCACGTATAAGTTCACTGTTTGATAATTAGTGGATAATTAGTGGATGTGCGCTTATTTCTTTTGTATTACCCCATTTCCATAACCCTGGGCGACCTACGACCTGGACCACTGAGACTATGGAGACTAGACCCCTCCTTGTTAAAGGACCCTAAAGTCCAACGAGAAATTGAATCTGAGCACCAATCTTTCTTTGAACTTAATGAACTGCCTGATACTGACAAAATTACATTCTGGTCAACCTACAACGCTTACCTCTGAGGAATTTTCATAAAGCTGAGTAAAAGAGCGAGATGCCAGAGGACCCAGCAGATTGACGAGGTTATGTATATCCTACATAGAAAAAACAAACAAATCCTCTTCCTCTCACACGCAAGCCATCCAGCTCCTAGAGCTAAGACAGAAATCACGCACCCTCCTGCTCCACAAATTTGAACATAACTTCAAATTCTCCAAGGCCAATTTTTATGCACTAGGCAATCGAGCTGGGTCACTTCTAGTGAAACAAGTTAAGGCCCAACGTACAAAAGCCAAAATTCTCTCTCTCTGCCATCCTACTTCAAAGCAACCAACCCTCAGGAAATTGCTAACGTATTTAGTGAATATTACGCATCTGTATATCATCTTAAACAGGACCCTCTCACTCTATAACCAACTGCAGAGCAAATACGTAGCTTTCTTTCCCCGATGAATCTACCCAAAATCTCAGAGACCCAATCCGACTATATCTCTAAACCTTTTACTACAGAGGAAATCCTCAGAGCAATTAAGGCTCTCCCTCTACATAAATCTCCAGGAGAGGATGGCTTCACTAATATATTTTACAAAAAAATTGCCAATATCTTAGTCCCTAGACTGATGGACCTCTTCAATGCTGCTGACTCCTCGGGCTCCTTGCCTACAGATATGTTACACTCTATCATATCCACCATCCAAAAACCAGGGAAAGATACTGCTGTTGCCTCTAACTACAGACCTAAATCTCTCTTGAACACTGACATCAAGCTACTCGCTAAAGTTATTGCCAACAGACTGATGGTGTTTCTCCCTGAGCTAGTACACTCAGACCAGGTTGGGTTTGTTCCAGGTAGGCAGGCCCCAGACGCAACCAGAAAAGTGTTCAACCTCATCCAACATGCTGCACATACTCAAATGCCTTCTCTGCTACTATCCCTTGATACAGAGAAGGCGTTTGATAGAGTCTACTGGACTTTCCTTCAAGCAGTGCTGACTAAATTTGGTATTACGGGGTGGTTCCAAGATGTAATTCTATCCTTATACTCCAACCCATCAGCTAAAGTACTCACCGGAGGGACTCTATCCACTCCTTTCGAGATTTTTAAAGGCACACTTCAGGGATCCCCCTCTCCCCACTTATCTTTGCCCTACTGATGGAGCCTTTGGCCTCTAAAGATCAGATTCACAAATATCAGGTATTCCCTGCAACGGCATAGACCACAAAATTAGCTTATTTGTAGACGACGTGGTTTTGATGATCACTAACCCCATCCAGTCCCTACAAGCAATACAAAATACCCTCCACCAATTTAGCACTGTATTCTACTATAAACTCAATGGCACAAAATCCATAGTCCTTCCCGTACATCTCCCGTCACAAATGGCTGCCTGGCTGAAATCCAACATACCCAACATGTGTGCGAGTACATCTATCCCATATCTGGGAATTCAGATTTGCCCAAACCCAAAAGGACTGATTAACTTAAACTACCTAACCTTGTCTCGAAACGTACCCACCCTACTGAAATCACTACGCAGCATAGGCCTCTCTACTCTGGGTCATATCGCTACCTTTAATATGATTATACTGCCTAAGCTAATCTACTTATTTTGAACACTCATTCAGCCTCTTCCCTCCCTCCTAACCTCAATCCAGAGTCAACTAACTAAATATATTTGGAACTCTAAACCACCTAGATGTGCTGGCTCCATACTCACTAGGCCCCACAGCAAAGGCAGAGTGGGATTACCCCATATCGGCAACTACTACTACGCTTCAGTCTTAGACCAACTTTACTGTTGGTGGCATCCTACACCCGAAAAAATATGGTCCACCATAGAAGCCTCTCAACCACTGCTACCCTATCAGACTACCTCTTATTAACGATAGCTGGATACTCTCCAACCCTTCGAAAAATTGTTGGCATGGAGAAAACTTTTAAATGTATACCCTCTAAACTCACCTAGTAAATCACTACCAATACCACTAAGAGCCATATCTTCCTGCATCCCTGATTTGAACCTCTCTCAGTGGCACTCTGCTGGTATCCTGACCATTGGCGACATGACAGACCACGGTTCGCTGCATACATTTGAAACTCTTCAAGAAACTCTTCAAACTGCCCTCCACAGTAAATATCCCCGTACCAATATACCACTATTACTTCTCTACCCCATGCCCCAGCAGAGGTATTTCCCTGATGTACTCATGTCTTAGCGACACCTGACCCTGCTTCCAAGTACATTCCTTAAACAAATGGGCTGAAGAATTGAATGTCCCTTTCACCCAAGACCAGTGGCAATGAACATTTACAGAAACCTTTAAAGCATCTCGCTGTAGCAACCACTGGGAATCCTATCAAAAGACCATCCACAGATGGTATTTAACCCCCTACCGACTATCTAAGATGTACCCAGGCCACCCACCATCCTGCTGGAGAAACTGCGGCAGTATAGGCTCCATCGCACATACACTATGGTTTTGCAAATCCTTAAGTTCCTTCTGGAACCAAGTTCCTTCTCCTCCATCACTGGGATTTTGTTGTCCCCAACTCCTGTACTAGCCCTCTTACACATTGGCATAGAAAAATTTCCACCTCAATCTAGATGTGCAGTCCTCCACTTACTATATGCTGCCAAATTAAACATTACCAGACTATGGAAAACTACTACAATCCCCTCCATTTCAAGCACTATCGCTGATCTCAACTTACAGTGAGAAATGGAAAGGATAGTAGCTAGAAAAAACTTGTATGTAAGAAAATTTATGGCTATGTGGTCACTCTGGTTACAACATCCAAAATGTACTGTTCAAGTATAACTATACCTATATGAAATGCTCATTGAACATCTATGTCTTTATCTCTGGTCTGCTGGTGCTCTTCTTCCTCCTCCTTTCCTATACCCCTATCCCTTACCCCCCCTCCTTCCCACCCCTTCTCCATCTAGATCCTCTCACTACTCGATTACCTTGACTCACCCACCCCACGTAGAATATTACTGTTTGCATTTAACATGGTGTTACAGGTTAGAAGAGCTTGTTTCTAGTTGGAAAATCTGTTTCTGTTGCTACAGTTATGGCTATAACATGTATATACCTTTTCTGAAACTACAATAAAGAACTATATTGAAAAAAAGAAGGGATGGGCCGAACATCCCCCTGTTCGGAAGTTCTGCTGTGAACTGTTGTTCTAACCCAGTGGAGGCTGGTGGGTTGTTTTTTTGAGGGGGGATGGAAAACAACCCCCCGGCCGCTAACACTACCCCCCAGCGGCAATAACACAGTCCCCCACCACCATCACCCGCTGTCCTTACTATGGATGCAGAGGGTGAGAGCGTGGCAGGGGGAAAGCTGCTCTGGTGTCCTCTCCTGGAGCAGCTTCCGTGGTGTCTCCTCTTTCCTCCTCCCGGCGCTAGGCGTCCAAAAAAATATCCTGACATTTTGGCCAGTCGGGAAACAGGTTTCACACCTGCTTTGCAAATGGCCAGGAGGAGGATCAGTGTTGCAACAGCGAATTTTCATTCGCTGTTGCAACACACCTGGGTGGGCTCCAGACGCAATGCTCTGTGTACAGAGTCCACCCTATTTTGAAGCCTATTAGAGCCTATGGCTCTAATCAGTCCTTCAAAAAAAACCCTGGCCGCTCTAATTCACATGCCTGGTGACCCAAAAGGGGCCAGACACATGAATAGGGGGTGGCAGCAGCGGCCGTGGATAGATTCATGCTATGCATGAATCTATCCACTGCATATAGGGGGTGGAGAGGAAGGGGGGGGGTGACACCTGGGTGCCCCTAATGGATGGGCCACCCCTGTTCTAACCCAAACAGCAAACCCCATTGAAGTCTATGAGAACTGAACAGGAAAAATCAAAAGTGTCCATTTTGAAGGCTTATATGCAAGTAATTGGCCATACAAGGGGTATGGTAGTCTGGGTAATGCCCTGGGGGACATGTATTAATAAAAAAAAAACTTAAAAAAAAACTTTTTTCAGGAGCAGTGATTTTAATGATGTTTAAAGTGCAACAATGAAAATGAAAAATTCCTTTAACCACTTGCCGACCGCCTCACGCATATATACGTGAACAGAGCGGCACGGGCAGGCAAAATCACGTACCTGGTACGTGATTGCCTTCCTGCGGGCGGGGGGTCCAATCGGACCCCCCCCCCCGGTGCCAGCGGCGGTCGGCATTTGTCTGGCAGCGATCAGAGATGAGGGGGAGGCCATCCGATCGTGGCCCCCCCCTCGCGATCGCTCCCAGCCAATGAGAAACATCCCCTGCCTGTGTATAGTACACACAGGCAGAGGATGTGATGTCATCTCTCCTCGGCTTGGCAGTTTCCGTTCCGACGCCGAGGAGAGAAGACATCCAAGTAAGTGTAAAACACAAACACACACAGTAGAACATGCCAGGCACACTAAACACCCCCGATCCCCCCCCGATCGCCCCCCGATTCCCCCCCCATCACCCCCCCCTGTCACAAACTGACACCAAGCTGTTTTTTTTTTTTTTTCCTGATTACTGATTGGTGTCAGTTTGTGACAGTTAGAAGTGTTAGGTCAGTGAGTATTAGCCCCCTGTAGGTCTAGGGTACCCCCCTAACCCCCCCTAATAAAGTTTTAACCCCTTGATCACCCCCTGTCACCAGTGTCGCTAAGCGATCATTTTTCTGATTGCTGTATTAGTGTCACTGGTGACGCTAGTTAGGGACGTAAATATTTATGTTCGCCGTCAGCGTTTTATAGCGACAGGGACCCCCATATACTATCTAATAAAGGTTTTAACCCCTTGATTGCCCCCTAGTTAACCGTTTCACCACTTATCACTGTATAACCGTTACGGGTGACGCTGGTTAGTTTGTTTATTTTTTATAGTGTCAGGGCACCCGCCGTTTATTACCGAATAAAGGTTTAGCCCCCCGATCCCCCGGCGGTGATATGCGTCGCCCCAAGCAGCGTCAGATTAGCGCCAGTAGCGCTAACACCCACGCACGCAGCATACGCCTCCCTTAGTGGTATAGTATCTGAACGGATCAATATCTGATCCGATCAGATCTATACTAGTGTCCCCAGCAGTTTAGGGTTCCCAAAAACGCAGTGTTAGCGGGATCAGCCCAGATACCTGCTAGCACCTGCATTTTGCCCCTCCGCCCGGCTCGGCCCAGCCCACCCAAGTGCAGTATCGATCGATCACTGTCACTTACAAAACACTAAACGCATAACTGCAGCGTTCGCTGAGTCAGGCCTGATCCCTGCGATCGCTAACAGTTTTTTTGGTAGCGTTTTGGTGAAATGGCAAGCACCAGCCCCAGGCAGCGTCAGGTTAGTGCCAGTAGCGCTAACACCCACGCACCGTACACCTCCCTTAGTGGTATAGTATCTGAACGCATCAATATCTGATCCGATCAGATCTATACTAGCGTCCCCAGCAGTTTAGGATTCCCAAAAACGCAGTGTTAGCGGGATCAGCCCAGATACCTGCTAGAACCTGCATTTTGCCCCTCCGCCCGGCCCAGCCCAGCCCAGCCCACCCAAGTGCAGTATCGATCGATCACTGTCACTTACAAAACACTAAACGCATAACTGCAGCGTTCGCAGAGTCAGGCCTGATCCCTGCGATCGCTAACAGTTTTTTTGGTAGCGTTTTGGTGAACTGGCAAGCACCAGCGGCCTAGTACACCCCGGTCGTAGTCAAACCAGCACTGCAGTAACACTTGGTGACGTGGCGAGTCCCATAAGTGCAGTTCAAGCTGGTGAGGTGGCAAGCACAAGTAGTGTCCCGCTGCCACCAAGAAGACAAAGACAGGCCCGTCGTGCCCATAGTGCCCTTCCTGCTGCATTCGCCAATCCTAATTGGGAACCCACCACTTCTGCAGCACCCGTACTTCCCCCATTCACATCCCCTACCAAATGCAGTCGGCTGCATGAGAGGCATTTTCTTTATGTCCTTCCAAGTACCCCTACCCAACGAACCCCCCCCCCAAAAAGATGTCGTGTCTGCAGCAAGCGCGGATATAGGCGTGACACCCGCTATTATTGTCCCTCCTGTCCTGACAATCCTGGTCTTTGCATTGGTGAATGTTTTGAACGCTACCATGCACTAGTTGAGTATTAGCGTAGGGTACAGCATTGCACAGACTAGGACACACTTTCACAGGGTCTCCCAAGATGCCATCGCATTTTGAGAGACCCGAACCTGGAACCGTTACAGTTATAAAAGTTACAGTTACAAAAAAAAGTGTAAAAAAAAAAAAAAAACACAAACAAAAATAAAAAAAAATAAATAGTTGTCGTTTTATTGTTCTCTCTCTCTCTATTCTCTCTCTCTATTGTTCTGCTCTTTTTTACTGTATTCTATTCTGCAATGTTTTATTGTTATTATGTTTTATCATGTTTGCTTTTCAGGTATGCAATTTTTTATACTTTACTGTTCACTGTGCTTTATTGTTAACCATTTTTTTGTCTTCAGGTACGACTTTGAGTGGTTATACCAGAATGATGCCTGCAGTTTTAGGTATCATCTTGGTATCATTCTTTTCAGCCAGCGGTCGGCTTTCATGTAAAAGCAATCCTAGTGGCTAATTAGCCTCTAGACTGCTTTTACAAGCAGTGGGAGGAAATGCCCCCCCCACCGTCTTCCGTGTTTTTCTCTGGGTCTCCTGTCTCAACAGGGAACCTGAGAATGCAGCCGGTGATTCAGCCAGCTGACCATAGAGCTGATCAGAGACCAGAGTGGCTCCAAACATCTCTATGGCCTAAGAAACCGGAAGCTACGAGCATTTTATGACTTAGATTTCGCCTGATGTAAACAGCGCCATTGGGAAATTGAGGAAGCATTTTTTCACACCGATCTTGGTGTGGTCAGATGCTTTGAGGGCAGAGGAGAGATCTAGGGTCTAATAGACCCCAATTTTTTCAAAAAAGAGTACCTGTCACTACCTATTGCTATCATAGGGGATATTTACATTCCCTGAGATAACAATAAAAATGATTAAAAAAAAAAAAATGAAAGGAACAGTTTAAAAATAAGATAAAAAAGCAAAAAAATAATAAAAAAAAAAAAAAAAAAAAAAAAGCACCCCTGTCCCCCCTGCTCTCGCGCTAAGGCGAACGCAAGCGTCGGTCTGGCGTCAAATGTAAACAGCAATTGCACCATGCATGTGAGGTGTCACCGCGAACGTCAATTTTGTTGCCACTGCACGTTTGTGCACAATTTTAAAGCATGTCATGTTTGGTATCCATGTACTCGGCCTAAGATCATCTTTTTTATTTCATCAAACATTTGGGCAATATAGTGTGTTTTAGTGCATTCAAATTTAAAAAGGTGTGTTTTTTTCCCAAAAAATGCATTTGAAAAATCGCTGCGCAAATACTGTGTGAAAAAAAAAATATGAAACACCCACCATTTTAATCTGTAGGGCATTTGCTTTAAAAAAATATATAATGTTTGGGGGTTCAAAGTAATTTTCTTGCAAAAAAAATAATTTTTTCATGTAATCAAAAAGTGTCAGAAAGGGCTTTGTCTTCAAGTGGTTAGAAGAGTGGGTGATGTGTGACATAAGCTTCTAAATGTTGTGCATAAAATGCCAAGACAGTTCAAAACCCCCCCAAATGACCCCATTTTGGAAAGTAGACACCCCAAGCTATTTGCTGAGAGGCATGTCGAGTCCATGGAATATTTTATACTGTGACACAAGTTGCAGGAATGAGACAAATTTTTTTTTTTTTTTTTTTTTATTTTGCACAAAGTTGTCACTAAATGATATATTGCTCAAACATGCCATGGGAATATGTGAAATTACACCCCAAAATAAATTCTGTTGCTTCTCCTGAGTACGGGGATACCACATGTGTGAGACTTTTTGGGAGCCTAGCCGCGCACGGGACCCCGAAAACCAAGCACCGCCTTCAGGCTTTCTAAGGGCGTACATTTTTTAATTCACTCTTCACTGCCTATCACAGTTTCGGAGGCCATGGAATGCCCAGGTGGCACAAAACCCCCCCACATGACCACATTTTGGAAAGTAGACACCCAAAGCTATTTGCTGAGAGTTATAGTGAGTATTTTGCAGACCTCACTTTTTGTCACAAAGTTTTGAAAATTGAAAAAAGAAAAAAAAAAAATTTTTCTGGTCTTTCTTCATTTTCAAAAACAAATGAGAGCTGCAAAATACTCACCATGCCTCTTAGCAAATAGCTTGGGGTGTCTACTTTCCAAAATGGGGTCATTTGGGGGGGGTTTGTGCCATCATGGCATTTTATGGCCTTCAAAACTGTGATAGGCAGCGAGGAGTGAAATCAAAAATGTATGCCCTTAAAAATCCTGAAGGCGGTGCTTGGTTTTTGGGGCCCCGTACGCGGCTAGGCTCCCAAAAAGTCCCACACATGTGGTATCCCCGTACTCAGGAGAAGCAGCTGAATGTATTTTGGGGTGCAATTCCACATATGCTCATGGCCTGTGTGAGCAATATATCATTTAGTGACAACTTTTTGTAAATTTTTTTTTTTTTTTACATTCCCTGAGATAACAATAAAAATGATTAAAAAAAAAAAAATGAAAGGAACAGTTTAAAAATAAGATAAAAAAGCAAAAAAATAATAAAAAAAAAAAAAAAAAAAAAAGCACCCCTGTCCCCCCTGCTCTCGCGCTAAGGCGAACGCAAGCGTCGGTCTGGCGTCAAATGTAAACAGCAATTGCACCATGCATGTGAGGTGTCACCGCGAACGTCAATTTTGTTGCCACTGCACGTTTGTGCGCAATTTTAAAGCATGTCATGTTTGGTATCCATGTACTCGGCCTAAGATCATCTTTTTTATTTCATCAAACATTTGGGCAATATAGTGTGTTTTAGTGCATTCAAATTTAAAAAGGTGTGTTTTTTTCCCAAAAAATGCATTTGAAAAATCGCTGCGCAAATACTGTGTGAAAAAAAAAATATGAAACACCCACCATTTTAATCTGTAGGGCATTTGCTTTAAAAAAATATATAATGTTTGGGGGTTCAAAGTAATTTTCTTGCAAAAAAAAATAATTTTTTCATGTAATCAAAAAGTGTCAGAAAGGGCTTTGTCTTCAAGTGGTTAGAAGAGTGGGTGATGTGTGACATAAGCTTCTAAATGTTGTGCATAAAATGCCAAGACAGTTCAAAACCCCCCCAAATGACCCCATTTTGGAAAGTAGACACCCCAAGCCATTTGCTGAGAGGCATGTTGAGTCCATGGAATATTTTATATTGTGACACAAGTTGCAGGAATGAGACAAATTTTTTTTTTTTTTTTTTTTATTTTGCACAAAGTTGTCACTAAATGATATATTGCTCAAACATGCCATGGGAATATGTGAAATTACACCCCAAAATAAATTCTGTTGCTTCTCCTGAGTACGGGGATACCACATGTGTGAGACTTTTTGGGAGCCTAGCCGCGCACGGGACCCCGAAAACCAAGCACCGCCTTCAGGCTTTCTAAGGGCGTACATTTTTTAATTCACTCTTCACTGCCTATCACAGTTTCGGAGGCCATGGAATGCCCAGGTGGCACAAAACCCCCCCACATGACCACATTTTGGAAAGTAGACACCCAAAGCTATTTGCTGAGAGTTATAGTGAGTATTTTGCAGACCTCACTTTTTGTCACAAAGTTTTGAAAATTGAAAAAAGAAAAAAAAAAATTTTTCTGGTCTTTCTTCATTTTCAAAAACAAATGAGAGCTGCAAAATACTCACCATGCCTCTTAGCAAATAGCTTGGGGTGTCTACTTTCCAAAATGGGGTCATTTGGGGGGGTTTGTGCCATCATGGCATTTTATGGCCTTCAAAACTGTGATAGGCAGCGAGGAGTGAAATCAAAAATGTATGCCCTTAAAAATCCTGAAGGCGGTGCTTGGTTTTTGGGGCCCCGTACGCGGCTAGGCTCCCAAAAAGTCCCACACATGTGGTATCCCCGTACTCAGGAGAAGCAGCTGAATGTATTTTGGGGTGCAATTCTACATATGCTCATGGCCTGTGTGAGCAATATATCATTTAGTGACAACTTTTTGTAAATTTTTTTTTTTTTTTCTTTTTTGTCATTATTCAATCACTTGGGACAAAAAAAATAAATATTCAATGGGCTGAACATGCCTCTCAGCAATTTCCGTGGGGTGTCTACTTTCCAAAATGGGGTCATTTGGGAGGGTTTTGTACTGCCCTGCCATTTTAGCACCTCAAGAAATGACATAGGCAGTCATAAACTAAAAGCTGTGCAAATTCCAGAAAATGTACCCTAGTTTGTAGACGCTATAACTTTTGCGCAAACCAATAAATATACGCTTATTGACATTTTTTTTACCAAAGACATGTGGCCAAATACATTTTGGCCTAAATGTATGACTAAAATTGAGTTTATTGGATTTTTTTATAACAAAAAGTAGAAAATATCATTTTTTTTCAAAATTTTCGGTCTTTTTCCGTTTATAGCGCAAAAAATAAAAATGGCAGAGGTGATCAAATACCATCAAAAGAAAGCTCTATTTGTGGGAAGAAAAGGACGCAAATTTCGTTTGGGTACAGCATTGCATGACCGCGCAATTAGCAGTTAAAGCGATGCAGTGCCGAATTGTAAAAAGTGCTCTGGTCAGGAAGGGGGTAAAACCTTCCGGGGCTGAAGTGGTTAAATATCGTGCCTGGGGGCCCCCCTTAATGTAACTGTAAAGTGCCGAATTTGTAGCATATACAGAACATGCTACAGCAAAACTGTCATTTCTAAAGAAAAAAATCCCATTTAAAATGATTCGCGATTACAATTGCTGGCACCCGGCTATTAAAAAAATAAAGAAAAAAATGGCATGGGGTCCCCCCAAAATCCATACCAGACCCTTATCTGATCATGCAGCCTGGCAGGTTAGGAAAGGGGGGGTGAGCAAGCGCTCCTCCTCATTCCTCCTGAACCATACCAGGCCACATGCTCTCGACATGGGGGGGTGGGTGCTTTGGGGCGGGGGGCTCATGTTGATGGGGACAAGGGCCTCTTCCTCTGGCCTGTGGTTGTCAGGGTCTGCTGATGGAGGTCTTATCAGAATCTGGAAGCCCCCTTTAACAAGGGGGCCCCCAGATTTCTGCACCCTTATGTGAATGGGTATCGGGTACATCGTACCCCTAGCCATTTACCAAAAAAGTGTCAAAAAGTAATAAAAACAGGAGACAGTTTTGATAAATCCTTTATTAAAAAAGAAAAAAAAGTGTCCTTCGATGTAAATCCACCATCAATCACGCCACCCGATGGACCTGAAAAATAGAAAAAGAAAAAGCTTCTGTCTTCTAGGAGGCCTCCTGCTGACTGCTCGCCTTGCCTTTGACAGCTCTTATATAGGCAGGGGGGGGCCACCCGGGTACATTTCCCAGTGGCACCGCCCCCTTATGACATCACGTGATGCTCGTCCCCTCTTTCTCTGACCTGCCAGGCTGCATGCTCGGATGAGGGTCTGGTATGGATTTTGGGGGGGGACCACACGCCGTTTAAAAAAAAAAATTGAATAGTCGGGTGCCGGAAATTATAGTTGCGAGTCATTTTATTTGGAATTTTTTCTTTGGAAAAGTTTTGCTGTAGCATGTACTTTATATGCTACAAATGCGCCACTTTCAGGCACATTAAGTGGGGCACGATATTTAAAGGAATTTTTCATTTTCATTGTTGCACTTTAAACATCATTAAAATCGCTGCTCCTGAAAAAACGATAGTTTGAAAAATAATTTTATTGATACATGTCCCCCAGGGCAGTACCCAGACCCCCATACCCCTTTTTATGGCCAATTACTTGCAAATAATGCCATTTTTTTTTATTTGTTTTACAGGCACTTTTTTATTCAGCTGTCAGCTAGGAAACCCATTGACAGCTAATGACTCATCGTTTGTTAAGGACGTGTTTGTTAACAACCAGCTTACATTGTGCCCTGATTGGGCAAAGCTTTGCCCAATCAGGGCACAGAATGCATTATGCGGCACTCAGTGCATTGCAAGGTGTTCGTTGGGGCGAACACCCTGCGAACACCCTGCAAATTCGGGTGTTCAGCGAACGGCCGAACAGGCAAATGTTCGGCTCAAACTCATGCTCCGGCCGAAACTTTCACCCATCCCTAGCAATAAGTAAACTAAACAGTTACTCAACTTCTTTATGAAGGAGTAATTTCCTGGAGTCCAACACCAAACATCCATTTCCTCTGAAGTCTTCCAGCACACATGTTGCTCTTTTGCGTTCCAAACCAACTCAGTCTTTTGTCTCACCACATGCCTGTTCAAAGTCCGCCCCTCCCCCTAACTTCCTCTACATCATATCCAGTAAAGAATATCCTCTGCTTAGCTCATAAACCAGTCAGACTAGTTCATTTGCTTATCAATAGGTGAGGCTTAGCTTGTAAAACAGCACATGGTCTTAAAATCTAACAATTAAGTATCTATGCCGAAAACATCTATAGCAACACACATGCATACAGGCCATGGCGGTTGAGTGCATTACTTATTGTTTTCTTTGAAGCAATTGTACCTGCTAATTCCAGGTCTTTCTGACGCTCTCCACAAGTGATCCTTGGCTCTTGGACAACTCTTCTGATAATTCTTTTCGCTCCTCTGTCAAAAATCTTGCAAGGAGCACCTGGTCGTGAACAGTTTATGGTGAAATTATGTTCTTTCCACTTCCGGATTATGGCCCCAATAGTACTTACTGAAACATTCAGAAGTTTAGAAATTCTTCTGTAACTAATGCCATCAGTATGTTTTGCAACAATAAGGGTTCAAAGGTCTTGATTTGCTTTTACCCATCATGAGATGTTTCTTGTGTGACACCTTGGTAATGAGATACCTTTTTTATAGGTATTTAAGTTGAGACTGAACCAGCTGATATTAATTTGCACTGACAAGGGGCAGGATTGCTTTCTAATTATTGATAGATTTCAATTGGTGTCTTGGCTTTCAGTGCTTTTTTTGCATCTCCCTTTCTTCATGTGTTTAATACTTTTTCCCTGTGTCATTCCATTTTATTACACAAAACTTAATTTCTGAAAATATTTGTTTTGGTTTCTTTGTATGTATGGATTGCATGGGTTGTTACTGACGTGGTGAAATCTGCATGTCAATAGCACCTTTAGGAATATATTTACCTAGAATAACGGTGACATGTTCAATACTTATTTTACCTGCTGTATATACCAGTCTGTGGGCTCTATAACTTTCCTACAGACTAAATAATAAACACTGATCTAAATTTATGAAGAAAGATTATTTATTTGCAAAATGTTATAACAGAAACAACATTTATTTAGCAAAAAAAATCAGTGGTGATTAAATACCACCTAAAGAGAGCTCTGTTTGTGTGAAAAAAATTATAAAAATGTTATATGGGTACAGTGTTGCGTGACCACTCAATTTTCATTCAAAATGCAACAGTGCTGAAAGCTAAACATTGGTCTGGACAGGAAGAGTTTGAAAGTGAAGGTATTGAAGTGTTCAAGCAGAGTCTGGACAGTATGGAAACTTTTTGAATAGTCTATAATGTATAAACGCAAGGTTTTTTTTTTTTTTGGTTATCAATGTTTTTTAAGAAAAGATGGCAGTTTGAGGAGCATATTTTAAAAGCAGGTAATCTGACATTGGTTACTCATTCCATGCAGGTGAATCATCCTAATGCATGTGTTTTAAATGGCAGTCATTGATTCATCACCAGCAAATGTTTGGTGAAAGTCACATTCCTTTATAAATATGGCCCTTAGTGTACCCAAGGGCTAAATCTTGAGAACCATTCTGCTGTGAAGTCCATCACTCAATGTGGGATGCACTTGTGAGTACCAGGCAGGTCCTTTGACTTTGCGCCTTGGGTCTTTGGCAAATTGACAACTCTAGCAACATATTTTCAAAACAAGTACAAGCCTAAATGTATGAACACAAGACGGGGAGAACAAGGTCAAATGTTGAGACAGAAGGCACAGAAAAGTTAGAACTTCAGGGGTTTTCTTAGTTTTTTTAGTAAAGGGAAGGAGGGGAATCAGAAGAAGGAAAAGTGGGACCAGGAGGTGGAAATGTTTGCATCAGTGGCAGCAACAGCGAGAATAAGAAAATGGTTTTGTTTCTTTTCTTAGTTAAATGGGGTGAAGTTTAACCATTTAGGATATAGCTTTAATGACAAAGTCCACTTAACAATCTTTCAGTTTAAAGCAGTATTAAGCATGTTAATATAGGGCCATCCAAGCCAGGTACTTTGTGCTAAAGTTTGGAGGAGTTGCAGTGAATTGTTTTTGTAAGTATCCCAGGAGGTTGTGGGAAGCACAGCTATATCATTCTTGCTTAGGCAAGAAACCTGAAAGTTGGCGGCCTTAATAAAAAAAGGTACTTTAAAAAATGTTTTGGTGATTTTGAAAAATGAGGATGGGAGGTGTAATATTAAATAAAGTGAAAGAATTGGGCTAAAACTCCTTTTTTTTTTTTTTTTTTACGTACGTATCTATTTTGGATGTTGATGTTATCCAGTCTTGTAATTCCACTAAATCCTTTCATATGCAGTATGCTATAAAGACTACTCTCAATAATGCTGGGAAACCAGGCCTGTTCTATAAGAGTGGCTATCAGGTGTGCTCAAACAGCTGATATTACACAAACATGATTAAAGTACTAAACTGTCAGGTAAAGATACCTTGATCTGTCAATCAAGCAAAGGGCAGAGCAAGTTGTGTTCAGGCAGGTGGGCATTGATCAGAGTCAGATAACCAGTAGTAGTTGACACTGATGAATGAAATCCAGAAGACATACAGAGGTCAGAATCAAAAGGTGTAATCACAGCCTATGCTCTCTGCTTCTGCCTCTGCTACAATATAAAATGAATAGGTATAGTAAGGCTTGGCACCTCCAACAACACTGGCAGTGGAGAGGCAATATGCTAGGAAATAGGGCCAGTGGCTTATCTTGGGAGGCTAACTGCAATGAAACAGATCATTCTGCTGCCAACATTATACAAAAAATATGATTTATTTGTAATTCCTCTTTAAATAGCGCTAACTTAAAGCCCTTACCTGCCCTTTGCATTCGTATAACAGTTCAACTCTACAACATAGACATTGATTAAAATAACATACGGCTTAGTATCTTATCAATTACAAACAAATCAATAACTCCTTTCCTACTTTTTCCAATTAAAAGGGCAAGGAAAACAGAAGAAGATAAACACTGATAGCTAATCAATTACTATCTCTGCTCCAGTAATAAGAGGGGTCAGGAAGATGGGTCTTTTGTCAATAGCACAAAACCCTTCATGTAGCTTTTGCTCTCTCGAATAAATCTTATTGTCTGCTATAGATTTACCAATATGGAGAGGGAGCAACACTTCAAGTTTTAATACTTCTAAAGTATCCATTGTACAAAGGAAGTACATAATCGAAAGGCATATGTCACTACTTAAAGTTGAAAGTATCTCTGGAGTTTAACATTGCAGTGGTGTCATCCTGTTGATGAAGAGTATATTACGCTATTGTATAAAATGATTGCATGAGACTGGCTCACACTGGATCTAAAGAGCAATGGCATGTAACACACCTTTGCTTATATTTATTTACATGATCCAAATTTAAAATGTTCAAGGAAAAAAGAATTCTTAAATACATTTATTAGCACAGCTGGTAGTTGGTGTTATATTGGAAGTGAATAATGAATACAGGTGATATGAACAATGAGCAGCCCACAGGAGCTTAGCCCACTGCTACTCTCAAACACACCAGCCTTTTTAGACGTTGCCAACTTAGTGGCCAATTAAAGTGAACTTTTCCACTTCCCAAGCATGTGAACACCATGATACCATCGTAGTCTGCT
Source organism: Aquarana catesbeiana (assembly GCF_042186555.1). Lineage (NCBI taxonomy): Eukaryota > Metazoa > Chordata > Amphibia > Anura > Ranidae > Aquarana > Aquarana catesbeiana. The sequence continues at coordinate 173,768,680 of NC_133331.1, read as the reverse complement.
CCATCAGCTTTTTTCAAATACATTTCATTCCCAAAAGTGCTGCGCCCAACCAGAATAACAGTGTTAGTCAACAGTCAACATTGTCACAGTCAACAGCTAAAATCTCAATCTCATTTCTCACCCTAGGTTCACACTCTTGCGCTTTGTGGGGCCACGTTTGCACGGCCACGGAGGCCCATTTAAATGAATGGACTGCCGTGTCTGCATTTTTCTGCAAAAAAAGGTGCATGCACTTTTAAAAAAATGCAGCCGCAGGGAAGTCTTTTTGACCATGAAATTTCCCTGCGGTTCCCGCACACGCACTGCAATTTTTCATGCATGGGAGTGCCATTCAGAATGGGAAGAGAAATGGGGAAAGGATGGACGAGTTTTTATTTTTTGTTTACTGATATAATCTGTGGGGTGTAACACAATAGGTAATCAGGTGAATGATAAACCAGGAAATATATATAACTTACAGTTTACTAAACAGGTGCAAATTTAGAAGCAATAGTGCAAAATATCAAAGATCATGCATACACTGTAGAATAAAACAAATCAGAATATTAAAGCTGCACAAACTCTTTATAGCAATATCTTTGTGGCTTAATCGGGGTAATATAATTGTCTCTATAAGACTTCGTCTCAATAAGTTTTATTAGATTTGTTCAAATACAAAAATCCACTTATCATTGTGTATGAGAAGGAATTACAGAATGCAACAGTATCTTATATTACACAGCATACCATAACACTTAAATGTTCTCACTGAGAATATAGTCATAAAACAGAATGCAGACACTCTCAATGTAAGGCACTTAAAGTAGTTGTAAACTCTGTTACACCACTTGTACCTACAGGTAAGTTTATAATAAGGCTTACCTGTAGGTACTGTAAATACAGTCAGGTCCATAAATATTGGGACATTGACACAGTTCTAATCTTTTTGGCTCTATACACCACCACAATGGATTTGAAATAAAAAATTAACATGATGTGCTTTAACTGCAGGTACTGTGATTGGCCAGAGCCGAAATGACATCAATTCTGCACCAGCGGGCTGTTTCTTCAGTGCGCATGCGCCAATGATGTCAGCAGCAGCGTATAAAATGAATATCTCCTAAACTGTGCAAGTTTAGGAGATACAGTCAGGTCCATAAATATTGGGACATTTTGGCTCTATACACCACCACAATGGATTTTAAATGAAATGAACAAGATGTGCTTTGACTGCAGACTCTCAGCTTTAATTTGAGGGTATTTACATCCAAATCAGGTGAACAGTGTAGGAATTACAACAGTTTGTATATGTGCCTCCCACTTTTTAAGGACCAAAAGTAATGGGACAGATTAACAATCATCCATCAAACTTTCACTTTTTAATACTCGGTTAGAAAATCCTTTGCAGTCAATTACAGCCTGAAGTCTGGAACGCATAGACATCACCAGACGCTGAGTTTCATCCCTGGTGATGCTCTGCCAGGCCCTTACTGCAACTGTCTTCAGTTACTGCTTATTCTTGGGGCATTTTCCCTTCAGTTTTGTCTTCAAAATGATTGACTTGGCCATTACATAACATTTCACTTCTTTCCCTTAAAAAACTCTTTGGTTGCTTTTGCAGTATGCTTCGGGTCATTGTCCATCTGCACTGTGAAGCGCCTTCCAATGAGTTCTGAAGCATTTTGCTGAATATGAGCAGATAACTTGGCCCGAAACACTTCAGAATTCATCCTGCTGCTTTTGTCAGCAGTCACATCATGAATAAATACAAGAGAACCAGTTCCATTGGCAGCCACACATGCCCATGCCATGACACTACCACCACCATGCTTCACTGATGAGGTGATATGCTTTGGATCATGAGCAGTGCCTTTCCTTCTCCATACTCTTCTCTTCCCATCACTCTGGTACAAGTTGATCTTGGTCTCATCTGTCCATAGGATGTTGTTCCAGAACTGTGAAGGCTTTTTTAGATGTTGTTTGGCAAACTCTAATCTGGCCTTTCTGTTTTTGAGGCTTACCAATGGTTTACATCTTATGGTGAACCCTCTGTACTCACTCTGGTGAAGTCTTCTCTTGATTGTTGACTTTGACACGCATACACCTGCCTCCTGGAGAGTGTTCTTGATCTGGCCAACTGTCATGAAGGTTGTTTTCACCAGGCAAAGAAATCTTCGGTCATCCACCACAGTTGTTTTCCGTGGTCTTCCGGGTCTTTTGGTGTTGCTGAGCTCACCGGTGCATTCTTTCTTTTTAAGGATGTTCCAAACAGTTGATTTGGCCACACCTAATGTTTTTGCTATCTCTCTGATGGGTTTGTTTTATTTTTTTAGCCTAATGATGGCTTGCTTCACTGATAGTGACAGCTCTTTGGATCTCATATTGAGAGTTGACAGCAACAGATTCCAAATGCAAATAGCACACTTGAAATGAACTCTGGACCTTTTATCTGCTCCTTGTAAATGGGACAATGAGGGAATAAAACACACCTGGCCATGGAACAGCTGAGCAGCCAATTGTCCCATTACTTTTGGTCCCTTAAAAAGTGGGAGGCACATATACAAACTGTTGTAATTCCTACACCGTTTACCTGATTTGGATGTAAAATACCCTCAAATTAAAGCTGAGAGCCTGCAGTTAAAGCACATCTTGTTCGTTTCATTTAAAATCCATTGTGGTGGTGTATAGAGCCAAAATGTCCCAATATTTATGGACCTGACTGTATCTCCTAAACTTGCACAGTTTAGGAGATATTCATTATATACGCTGCTGCTGACATCATTGGCGCATGCGCACTGAAGAAACAGCCCGCTGGTGCAGAATTGACGTCATTTCGGCTCCGGCCAATCACAGTACCGGAGCCTGCGAACCCAGAAGTAACTCTGGTGAAAGATGTCGGCCATGTACTCAGTGTGCCAGCACCGATTCAGGGCTTCGTTCTAACGTAAGTATTTCATAATGAGCTAGTATGTGATGCAATACTAGCTCATTATGCCTTTGTCTTGCAGGTTTTTTTTTCAGAGGTTTACAACCTCTTTAAAGAGGAAGTAAACCCTGGTGGGTTTTTCTTCCTTTCTTCTTGCCTGCAAAGTAAAGGAATAATGTGCTAGTATGCATCGCATACTAGCACATTATGTGACACTTAGCTGCAAATAAAGCCAGTGTTGTCCCCGCTGCAGGCCTCACCCATCTTCGGCCATCTTCCTTCCGGGGCGGCAGACTCTGGCTCTGTGACTGTCCGGAGCTGTGTGACGTCACTCCTGTGCATGTTGGTCACTTGCACACATGCCTGAAGAAACAACACAGGTGGCCGTTCCTTCAGAGTGCATGCGCCGATGACATCATCAGTACAGTAAACAGTAAATATCTCCTGAACAGCGCACGTTTAGGAGATAACTTCCCCATGGAGGTTTACAACCTCTAATGATATTTCAGAAGTCATATATACTGTACTTCACAGGAAAATGAAGAGAAAAAGAAGAAAACAAAAATGAAATGAGAAAATAACAGCAACCAAATTACATGCCAAAGATCCTTGACCAAAAGTAAATGCATGAAATGTTATTTTTTTTTAGTCACAATAACGTTGTAACATCATACATTTGCAACCATGCATCCCATTGAAAGCAAAATGCAATAAATTTGTTATTAGAGTATACCCAAAAATCTTTGGTAGGAGCACTGTAAGTGTACCACCTCAGAAAGGTTAGGGGGCACCATTTGATTACATTTACTAGTAATCGTCAACCTAGCTTTGAAGAGTATAGGCATAACTATGGTCCTGTAATGCTTTGGAAATGTATTCATAGTTAGACCTAGCAGTGCTATATGTGGAGAGGGAGCACCGGTTTTGGTAGTGTGACTATTAAATCTTGCAACATTTCTTTTGGGAGAAACCAAAAGATGCAGCTTCATTAAAGATATCTCCTTAGTGAGAAGCTAACACATCCTGAAATGTTTTATAGTGTTCTGCTGAGAATCCATCAACACCCAAAGATTTATTGTGTGGAAAAGAAGCTATCACTTTCTTTACCTCTGCGAGATAGAATGATCTATTTAGTGAAGTTTATGTATGAGTGTCGATAGATAGGAGCGTTAGAAAGCTAAAAAAATGTAAGATATATCTGTAGGTCAGGGGGGACTCTGATCTTCTTTTAGATCAGACAGGGCTTCATAATATTTCATAAACAAATTTGCTTTATTTTTAGGATGATAAATATTAGTATTAGTTTAAGGATTTATCAAATGTGAGGTTTTCATTGTCACTTGTCGAGTTTTCAACTGTGAGGCTAGAATTTTGCCTGCCTTATTACTTTGAGAATAATAAGTGACTTTAAGTCTTTTTAGAATTTTTTCTTGATCAGACAGTTAGATTAGCCTCAACTTATTTCTACATTTCTGGAGTTCCGAACTGATGGGTTGCATAGGTACTCTTTTATGTTGGGCCTCAAGCTTTTTTAATTTTGGAAAGTATGGTGTTAATGGACTGTATCCTCCACCTTTTCTCCCTTGCTTCAAACTGCAATAACAGTCCTCTACTAAATGCTTTATGTGAACACCACATTGTGAACATATTGGGCTCAAGTGTGAAGTTCCACTTAAAAACTCCTTCAGTTGTGTAATCAGTCTCTCTAAATGGGATCCGTGCATGAGGAGAAATGTGTAGGTCTGTTGTGTACTTTGCTTCTTCACTAACAATCTAATAGGAGCATGGTCCATCCAAGTGATGTTCAGAATATCAGCTCAGACCACACTATATAAAGGAAGTCTGTAAGAATAAGATCTATCCTTGAATAGGATTGATGAGATGCAGAGAAAACGAAGTAATCCCTCGCAGATGGATGGAGACAGCGCCATGGATCATAAATATCTGTATTATGCAAGAAGGACTGAAGAGGTTGCCTCCAGAGTGAATTAGGGGTGGACGTCTCCAAGTTTTTATCAGCTGACAAATTGAAGTCACCGAGTATAATAAGATTGCCCTTTTCCAAATGCATTTCAGCAACTTGCATAGAAAGGACAGTTGACCATTATTGGGTACGTAGATATTCATAATAATATAAGCGCCATTATTTAGATCACAGCTTAATAAAATGTATCTGTCATGGGGATCCAAAAGTCCCTCATGGTGCAAAAAGGAAATTGTATTTCTTATAGCGATCAAGACTCCTTCCTTTTTGGCTTCAGAACTAGCAGTAAAAACATGTGGGTACAATGCTTGAGAGCATTTAGGCTAGTTCTTAGCATCTCAATTAGTCTTTTGAATAGACAACATACTGGTATATCCATGGTATTTCTTAGCCCCAATTCACATTGCCTTACATTTGAAGGGGCAATTTAGCCCATGTGGAAGATCAACATTCAAGCACAAGAGGAATGGTTTATTGCTCTTGATTACATTGTCCCGCGCTACTATTCTGGTCCCTGGCTGGAAAAATGCTTGCAGATGAGGCTGGTAAGGGGCCTTCATTGGCACCATTTTGGAGGGGAGAGGTGCCAGCCAACGAAATCTGTCAGTTTGAGGGGTTTATCTTGTGCTTTCCACTTCCCCAGCACAGTAGGCTGGATCACCACTTGCCTCAACTACAAAAGGTTTGTAAAGATGCGGCCCCATGTTGCTGGGAATGTGTGGATGTCCATAGCAAATGGATAGCTATGGGGGCACTCAAAGAAGGAGGAGCCAACAGCACCGGTGGAGGAGCCCAGAAGAGGAGGCAAAACCGTTGCACAGAGCAGGCATGTTTGTTATATTAAAAGGGAAAAAGAAGCCTTTACAATAACTTTACGGTTTATGTTTGTTATACTGTATGTATTATCTTTTGACAAGTTTAAGGTATGTTTTCAACCATAAAAAAAACTCTGCACTGTCTGTAAAAATACTTATAGAATATACCATATTTTAGAAAATGGATTTTGTTTTTGTCAATTTTTTTGGTAACTGAAAACAATGCTTTTAATAGTGGTAATTAGTATTAGAAATGGGTACACTTGGTGATTTCAAGGATAGAACTGGTCAGAAGGGTCTTGTTAGGGTGGCAGTAGAACAATGTAATTCCTATGTTAATCTCAAGATTTTTTAATATAGTAAGAGAAAGAATTGATTGTAACTCCTGCACTGCTGTTGCTTAGAGATAAGCTTGCACCTGCCCTGAGTAATATCTGTCTCTATCAATTTTTTCACCCTTAATTGGCCTCTATATTTTTAGACAAGATGACTCATTGCAGGTTATCTGCTGTCTACTCTTCTCAATCAGCAATCTCACTGTGTAACCTATTGGCTTCGTGCATTAGGTGATGTAGAGACATGGGTGTTACAGAATGATTACAATGTGATAAGGGTAGATTGAAACACTGTTAAGGGAAATAAATCACCATTCATTAGTGTTATCATTTTGCTATGATTATTCTTAAAAATAAAGTTGTCATATTACATGGGATGGCACATTTACTCACACTTGACAATAGGTTTATAATTTGACAGGGAAGGTCAGAAAGGGTCAAAGATAAGTATATTACTTACAGCTATAGTAGTCAGTATCTAAATAATATAGTATAGAGTGCATTACTCAGTTTATTATTGTAGTCTTTCGTATGTGCTGTGACATGCATTTGCCACTAACTGACATAAGTCTTAAATAGAAAAATGCTTCAAAAAATTGCAGTATGAGTGGTGTTAACAGTCCATGGTAAGGATTTTATCCTATGAAAAAGTTTGTTGTGGTTGGATGCCATCACTTTTTTTTTTCATTGCATTTTTGATCATTATGTATAAGCAATAAATTTATTCATTTTCCCGCCATTATTGTTTTGCTGAAAAAATGCCAATGAAGAGTAGAAACTAATAGATATGTGCATGAGGAAAAAAATTGCTTTCATTTATTCATATAGTTATTTAGTTTAGTTAAATTTGGTTGATTCATACAATTCGCATTCTAAATTCGAATTCGGAATTCGTTTTATGTCTTTTTCAAATTTTTGAATTTACAGATTTTTTCGATTCGAAACGTTCAAATCGATAAATTTTGAATCTGTCGAATCAAACGCTTTAAATTTTTTTTTTTTCGATTCGAATGTGGCAAAGTTAATAAACAAAAGAAAAATCTTCATCAAATGATTACAATAACTCTTTAAATCACCTTTGACTTAACAAAAACAGCATTATTTCTAAATGGTACTCTAATAACACACACAGTCTTTGATTTCAGAAATATGTTTACAGTAATGGGGCGTACACACGGTCGAACTTTTCGACCGGACTGGTCTGATGGATGCCGACGGACCAAATCCGTCGAACAATCCGATTGTGTGTGGGCTTCACCGGACCTTCAGCGGACCTTTCCAGTCGCAAATCTGATGGACTTTAAATTTGGAACATGCTTCAAATCTTTACGTCGTAACTCCGCCAGACCCAGAAATCTGCTCGTCTGTATGCTAGTCTGATGGACAAAAAACGACGCTAGGGCAGCTATTGGCTACTGGCTATCAACTTCCTTATTCACGTACGAATCCATCGGACTTTGGTGTGATCGTGTGTAGGCAAGTCCGGTCATTAGAAAGTCCGTCAAAAGTCCGCCAAAAGTCCATCGAAAATCTGTTGAAAGTCTGTCGGACAGGCTGTCGGACTTTTGTAGCTGAAAAGTCCCACCGTGTGTACACAGCATTAGAATTCGACTGGAGTTTGATGTAAAATTTTAGTTCCGTTATTCAGAGTATTCAGTAAATTTGTTATTTATACTGTAATTCAGGTATTGGGACATATCTCTGAATAACAAACAATTTGTCTGAATATTTATTTGGAACTAAACAAACCGCTCATGTCTAGAAACTAATGAAAAGGGCAGTTAGGACAACAGAAGACAGCATACTGAAGGGTGAGAAAGAGTTAACAAGACTGAGACATTAAATAGCTGACAGACGAATAGCTTTATTTTATTTTATTTGGTCACAGGTTAAGTGGGTTCCAGTAAGAACTGGTTTTGAAATTATGTTTATAGACAAAATCAAAGCATCAGCATTACTAGTTTCAATAGTTTAAAATAAATCACTCATATGCCACATTAGAAAAATTAATTGAAAAGGAAGATGGTACTTTCAGGAGGTGAGATACAGGCACACGTTATAGGTGTGCCCCCCTCCTTTCTCCCCCCTGTGGATTTATCCAGTTGTAAGCTTCAGGGCAAGATATACAGGCAAACGTTACAGGTGCTGCCTTCCTGTTGGATATATGTGGTTATAGCTGTGAAATAAATAATCTTCATGCAACGCTAAAGTTTTAAATGGGCTGTAATCACTATCCATTGTGAATGTGACTACTGACTTCTGTACAGCTGTCACTTTACGTAAATCAGATGATTAGTGTACCATACAAGCTTTCGTTTGCCCTCTGAGGCTGATCCACCATTTGTGATATATAAATCCAAAGTTAGAAATCCTGGTTTTGGCTATTTTGTTGCTGTGGCGCCCATTCAGGGAAAGTCCTGTGTAGACAGTGCATATGCCTGGATCAGTGAGACCCGTTTCTATACCCCCCAATGTGTATCCTGAGGAAGCGATCCAGCAAAACGCTTTGACGCACATGGGCTCACACATGTTTTGATGCCATACTGTTGAAACACCATCTTGTTCTTTGGGTATATGTAATGTCCATCTTTTCTGGCCATTGCATGGCCATCAATGGACAATACCGTTTTATAATTTTATATTGCTTATGTCTATGTATATATGTTCAATAAACTTAAATTTTTTAAGACAATATATTGCTCCAATCTGCTTCCAAAGTCCGACCCAGAGGGTAGCATTACTAGTTTAAATTATGTCTGAGATGTTATGTCTCATGTGATGAACTTTGTCCTTCCTCCTTCCCTTCTCTTTAAGTTGTGCAATCATTTTTGTCTTTATCCTGTATAAAAGGTACAGCCCATCCTACCATTAAAAACAAGCATTCTTTGAAACCATTCTGTGTTGTGTGTGTGCATTGAATGCTTCCAGAGCTCTGACAGAATTACCATTGATTGTCCAGAAACTGAGCAGAATTAACCCTAACTATGCTGGTGGCAGCTGGTGAGATACAGTGATCATCTGAGGTATATGGAATGTGTCTGCTTTGTTGACGCTGTTCTTCTTGCCTTGGCTCTGTCAATATCCTTGTATAGTGCAAAATTGTAGAGAGATTAATTGTAAACTGCCGTGCTTTTGGGAAGCACATTAAAGTAATGGTCTTTGGAAGACTGATCTGAAAATAGTAAAATAGAGGCTCTTAAGGAAAGAGCCAGGCAGACAATCAGGGGGGTTCTACCAACCTTTTGCTTTTCTTTCAATCGCTGTATAGAGTATAAGCATTTTGTTTAGAGCTTTTATTATTGTTGTACATTGCAAAAGGGTCTTGTAAGGTGAGACAACGACCCTTGGTAAGTTTGTATAAGTTTTTTGTAACCAAATTAAGAATGGGTAAGGGAGAAAGTGAAGAATGCCCCCCACCTAATCCTGGAGAGACATGTAAAGACTATTTGGCCAGAGTATGTGGAACAGATTATTTTTTGATAAATCCTTTCATAGACAATCTGTCTGGATGGACTGAAAGTATGTTCGGTCGCTCACCCTTCCCTAACAGAGCCACAAATGACCAATTCCATATGGATATGGTCAGGGGACTCTGTTTGGGGGTAAGAATGCTTTCCCATGGTACACAGGAGACCCCAAGTGGGACATGAAGTACATAAAGGAAGCAGGGGAAAACTGGCTAATTGTAGCTGTTCACTGGTATGACACGGAACCTGAGAATAGGAAGGAGAATGGTAGGAAGAGAATATAATGAATCAGGAAAAGTGAGAATAAAAAACCCTTTTCCTTGCCTTTTACTGCAGAACAACTGCACCTGGTAGAGGCTAAGGTAAATGACTCCCCAAATATTCTAAGATTAACGTTTCTGACCTCTCACCTACCAACCAGTTCCTCCCAACAACAGTTAGTGCACCTCCACTTCCTCTACCATCCGCTTGCACACCCCTGTATCCTAGCATACCTGTTTGCAAGGTTTCAGGGGATGACGAGGAAATAATCCAAATAGCCGCCCTTGATATATACAGCCACCACCACCCTTACCTCAACAACAGGCACAGGCAAGTGGTGGCTCAGGCTCAGGATACTCTGATGTAGGAAGTGAGGCAGTCTCAGAAAAAATTGATAAAAAGAAAATGTTAGAAACACTTATGCAAATAATAGAATATATCTCAGATCAAGTTATTGAGTTACAACAGAAACAGAGTGGCCCAGGGAGTAGTCTAACCCCAAAGAGAAAGGGTTAACTTAGAGAGAGAGCGGCAAAGACTGCAGCAAAAGGAAACAGGGACCCCCATCACTCAAACAGTGAGGAAGCCACCTCTTCGGCAGACACGATCCTTTATATTGAGGAACAGGAGGAAGAGGGCGGGTTGGAAGCATCTGATACAGAAGAGTCTGCATCAGCTAAAGCAAGTCTTGCCATGCCATATCTTATCATGGGAGACCAAATGATTCTGAAGCCTTTAGATTTTGAGGAACTTACCACTATAATAAAAAGAGCCCCCAAACCTCAAGTCAACCCATTGGCTTGTATCGCTTTCTTGAAACGGGCATGCGAGGGTAGGAATTACATGCAAAAAGATGTGAAATTAATAATAGATGGTATCATGGGATATGATCAAGAAAGCAATTGGAATTGGAACAATGTCGCCAGTATACACGCTATGCAATGTGCCGGCACGGCAGCTAGCGACTACGACCTTAACTCAGAGGCAGGTCGTACTACTATGTGGACCAAATTAGAGGCAGAAATGAAGAATGTTTTAAAAGAACGATCCTCCCTCCCCATGGCCATAGCTTGTAAACAGAAACCCAAGGAGGAGATAATAGACTTTCTTAAAAGGATTATGAAAGTGTGGAAGGAAAAAGCAGGCTTAGGAACAGAGGATACAATGGGTTACCTGTTCATCCAGACTTTAATTTCTTTTTTGAGGAATGATGTAGGTCTGGTAGTGAAACAAGTGGCCCAGAATGGCAGTGAAACAGTTCACTATGAAAATAATGCAGAAAGACGCAGCAGGTTGTTTTGACTTTAAAGGGGTCACCACAATGCATTACCAAGAAAGTTTACAACACTGTAACCCTTTGGATCCTGGACCCCGGGACAACACGGGTGAGTTTAGACAGGGGGGCCGTGGGGGGAGAGGGAGAGGTAGAGGCAGGGGCCGGACCCCAAAGGCAGAAGCACTGTTTTAATTGTGGACAGGAAGGACATTGGAGGAACCAATGCCCTTACCCCCCAATCAGGGAATGCAACCTCCCCCAGCCAAACCTGCCATTCAGCCCACCCCCACAGCAAACATCAAAAGTCAGATACCCCCTAGCCTGGAACCAACAACAACATTATCAAGCATAGGGATGACCAGAAGGTGGTGTCCCGGCATTCCCACTTCTCCTCACCGACAATCATACTGAATCCCCTATTATCCCTTTGGAATTAAATGGGAAGATTCTACCATATCTTCTAGATACAGTTGCTTCAAAATCCACTATATCTGAGGAAATGTACAGAGGTGAGAGAACGGATTCTGAAACTTCTATGGGAATTAATGGGATACCAACCAAAACTTACAAAAAGCCACCACTCCCCATAACTGACTTTGTCAGTGGAACTGTACTCTTACATCATTCATTCAGGATAATACCTTCATGCTCGATAAATATTTTAGGAAGAGATTTAATAGGAGTCTTAGAAATTTAAATTTTCTTGACTCATAGAGGGGGAGTAGCTATAGAATCACCACTGTTCTTTCAAACGGAAGTCCCCCCCCATTTCCACAGGACCATTCCCTCTGGGTTAAAGACAGCTTTTTGATGTAGGATACAATTCATGCACCCCTTACAAGGCCAGACTAAAACAATGAGTATCCCCAGTTTACCACAATCAGTACCATCTTTCCAAAGAGAAGGAGGAAGGCATCAGACCCATTATTGAGCAATTTCTGAAACAAGGAATGTTAGGACCCATCATATCACCTTTAACACTCCAATAAACCCAGTCAAAAAGAGTGATGGATCATACAGGTTTGTGCAGGATCTCCGAGCCATAAATAACCTTGTGATTCCAAGTCTTGGGCACCTAGCCATGGTTTTGTCCTTCTTCAGTACGTCAATGACCTACTGTTGTGTAGTCCCTCCCAGGAAGCCTGTCAGAAATATTCTGTTTTACTGTTAGAACATTTATCACAGACAGGTCACAAAGTGTCTAAGAAAAAGTTGCAATGGTGTCAGGAAACTGTTGAATATCTTGGTTTTACTCTGCCCTGGTGAAAGCAGAATCAGTCACAAAAGAGCTGCGGCTCTTGTGGGTCCCTACCCACTCACATACTAAGAAGGAAGTGTTAACCTTCTTAGGTATGATTGGTTACTGCTGCCAATGGATACCTGATTGCTCCTACTATGATAACTTGCTGAGACAAGCTGCTCTACCTGACAGTCCTGACCTTGTGAAATGGAATGATGAAATAATTAATGCTTTTGTGTATCTTAAAACTGCTATGGTAATGGCTCCTGGTTTGGGATTACCTGAATATTGTAAAGTATTTCATTTGTTTGCAAGGGACAACTGTAAAACCATGGCTGGGGTCCTTGCACAAGAGCACGGAGGAAAGCTGAAACCTGTAGTCTTTTTTTCTAGAGTAGTCCCAGTTCCGGTACAAGGCATGCTGGCATGTCTCAGGGTGTTGGCCTCTTGTGCCATGGCTGTAGAAATGGCTACATCACTTACATTAGGCCACCCTACGGATCTATACAGCACAAACCAGATTGTGTATCTGCTAAAAAATCTTATTACCCAACACATGTCTGCACAACGACTATGAAGTCATCCTCATGAGCAACCCTTCCCTGCAGATCAAGTACAGTGCCCCCACAGCAGGCCCTGCCCCTATCTTGAATGCCCTGCTTGGAATAAAATGTGAAACAGATGAATTAGTCCCCTCCTATGATTGTATAGACATTGTACATCAGGACACATCAGCTCGAGCTGACTACATTCAAGCCCCATTGAGGGAGCACATACTGTGTTTGTGGACGGGTCTTGCTCTTGCCCCAATGATCACACCTACTACGCAGGCTATGCAGTGGTAACACTACCTGACATAGTAATAGGGGCACAACCCATCCCTTATCAATCAGCTCAAGCAGCAGAGCTTATTGCTCTCACTAGAGCGTGCCAGCTTTTTAAAGGACAAAAAGTGAACATTTACACGGATTGCAGATATGCTTTCAGAGTCGTGCACGACTTCGGAGTAATTTGGCAGAAGCGTGGTTACATTACTGCCGATGGAAAATCCGTCTCCCATTCTTCCATAGTCACCAACCTCCTTGATGCTATTACGCTACCTAGTAATATAGCAATCATTCACTGTAAAGCTCACACACACTGTACTGATGACATTTCAAAGGGAAATGCTCTGGCCGACGCCACTGCTAAACAAGCTGCTTTGACGGTCCCAGCTTTTATTCAATTGCCCCCCCTTACACCCCCAACTTTGCCTGGGAACAGGTTTTGCAGGACCTACAGGCTATGGCTTCACCAGAAGATCTGGCCTATTGGCATACACAGGGTCTGATAATGAGTCCTGAAACTGGACCCATTGCCAAAGAGGGGAAACCAGGCATACCAAAAGCAAGTGCACCTTTATTTATCCCACAGTACCATGGCATAGGACATAAAGGATGGAAAGCTACAGCTGAAATGTTAACACAAGATTTCCACATTCTACATTTATTACCCCTATGTAAATCTTTTGTGTACAGATACATTGAATGTATCAGAAATAACCCAAGCACACCAAACAAGCCCAAACATGAACATCTACTGTATCCTACCTCTCCTTTTACACATCTACAAATTGATTTCACTCACATGCATAAAATCGGACAAAAGACAGGAATATTTGTTAGTGATAGTGGACATGTTCTCCAGGTGGGTAGAAATCTTTGTATATACCCAGAAAGATGCAAGGACAGCTGTAAAAATCCTGACATAAGAAATAATACCCAGGTGGGGATGTCCATTGCAAATAAATTCAGATAACGACCCAGCCTTTGTCTCCAAGTATGTCAGGAACTAGCAAAGACTTTGCAAATAGAGTGGAAATTCCATATCACCCACAGAGTTCAGATATTGTAGAAAGAATGAACCGAACGATTAAAGACAAAATAAGGAAGGCTACGGATGGCACATTTGCCACATGGAAAAACGTGCTGCCTGCGGTTTTAGCAGAAATAAGAATGACCCCTTCCAAGACCAATCACTTGTCCCCTTTTGAGATCCTGACGGGTCAACCTTTTCCCATGCCCTGGATTAAGAAACCCTTGGTAATAGAGCAGAGAGATCTGAGTTTGATACAGGAAGAATATTGTAGAAACTTGATTATGAAGCTGAATGGCATCTACGATAAAGTATTGTCTTCTTTTCCATTACTCTCACAGGAACCAACACATGAGTTCCAACCTGGAGATGTGGTCGTAATTCACCAGCTGAACCAGACCAAGAAGCAAGATTACCCTATTGGCCCGCCCAATAGCATAGGTGCAGTGACCAGAACCGCTGTCCTCATGGAACAATCTGAATTGCACAGTATGATCGACAGAGCTGCTGTTCATTAAGGGGGTGTCCATTATCTATACATAGACAGTAACCACAGTGGATCAGCACCCCAGATGATGCTATGCTGATTCCACTGTTACTGTCCTTTTAGAAGTGCTTGTTTTACCATGGAAATGTAAGTGTATTTCTTATGATTATACATTAAATATTCCTTACGGAATTACGTTATGTCCCCTCCTTCTTCTTTTCTATCCATATGGTTGGGCTGATTTGCCCAGTTTTGTCTCATCTGCTGATATCCACCGTTCTGAACATCCCTCTGGAGTAGGGATGAGCTTCGTGTTCGAGTCGAACCCATGTTCGACTCGAACATCGGCTGTTCGATCGTTCGCCGAATTGCGAACGTTATGGGCCGTTCGCGCTAAATTCGTGTGGCGCGTCACGGCCCATAATTCACTGCGGCATCGCAGTGCATTGCTGGCTGATGATTGGCCAAGCATGCACTATGACCCGCATGCTTGGCCAATCACAGCGCCGTCAGTAGAGAGAGCTGTAATTGGCCAAAGCCAGGGTGGCTTTGGCCAATTATGGCTCAGGGGATTTAGTACACACCCCACACTATATAAGGCCGCCTGCACGGCGGCCCTGTGTAGTGTGTGTTCCGGTGTGCTGAGAGATAGAGAGAGAGAGAGACAGTGTCATTTGATTTGAGTTAGATAGATTAGGCAGAACAGTCAGTCAGTTAGCTGCACTTACAGTGTATTGTGTATATATATGCATCCCAGGTGTTGCATATATATATATACACTGTATTCAGTTTAGCTAGATCCGTTCCTGTTATCTTCTATCTAGACTATTTACATTTAATGCAGTGCGTCCTGCTCACAGTGTTCAGCTAGATCCGTTCCTGCTATTTACATTTAGTGCAGTGCGTCCTGCTCACAGTGTTCAGCTAGATCCGTTCCTGCAATTTACATTTAGTGCAGTGCGTCCTGCTCACAGTGTTCAGCTAGATCCATTCCTGCTATTTACATTTAGTGCAGTGCGTCCTGCTCACAGTGTTCAGCTAGATCCGTTCCTGCTATTTACATTTAGTGCAGTGCGTCCTGCTCACAGTGTTCAGCTAGATCCGTTCCTGCTATTTACATTTAGTGCAGTGCGTCCTGCTCACAGTGTTCAGCTAGATCCGTTCCTGTTATCTTCTAGACTATTTACATTTAGTGCAGTGCGTCCTGCTCACAGTGTTCAGCTAGATCCGTTCCTGCAATTTACATTTAGTGCAGTGCGTCCTGCTCACAGTGTTCAGCTAGATCCGTTCCTGCTATTTACATTTAGTGCAGTGCGTCCTGCTCACAGTGTTCAGCTAGATCCGTTCCTGCTATTTACATTTAGTGCAGTGCGTCCTGCTCACAGTGTTCAGCTAGATCCGTTCCTGCTATTTACATTTAGTGCAGTGCGTCCTGCTCACAGTGTTCAGCTAGATCCGTTCCTGCTATTTACATTTAGTGCAGTGCGTCCTGCGCACAGTGTTCAGCTAGAGCCGTTCCTGCTATTTACATTTAGTGCAGTGCGTCCTGCTCACAGTGTTCAGCTAGATCCGTTCCTGTTATCTTCTAGACTATTTACATTTAGTGCAGTGCATCCTGCTCACAGTGTTCAGCTAGATCCGTTCCTGCTATTTACATTTAGTGCAGTGCGTCCTGCTCACAGTGTTCAGCTAGATCCGTTCCTGTTATCTTCTAGACTATTTACATTTAGTGCAGTGCGTCCTGCTCACAGTGTTCAGCTAGATCCGTTCCTGTTATCTTCTAGACTATTTACATTTAGTGCAGTGCATCCTGCTCACAGTGTTCAGCTAGATCCGTTCCTGTTAAATTCCTACTGACCGGCAGGCTTGTCTGGTTACAGTATATAAAGCTACCTGAAGAAAATTACAGGTGTTCTATTTGATCCTATTAGTACCACGGTCAGGCAGCTAGACTATTTACATTTAGTACAGTGCGTCCTGCTCACAGTGTTCAGCTAGATCCGTTCCTGTTATCTTCCTACTGACAGGCAGGCTTGTCTGGTTACAGTATATAAAGCTACTTGAAGAAAATTACAGGTGTTCTATCCCAGCTTAGTGCAGCTACAGGCCATTAGTATGTCTGGAAGGCCAAGAAGGAGAGGCAGACAGTCACAAGCCAATAAGAGAGGGCAAGCAGGCTCTGTGTCTAGTGCTGGTCGTGGAGACGGTGCATCCTCATCAGCACGTGGCCATGGGACACGCTTGGCCTTTTTTTCGGCAGCTGGCCATGTTGAGCCGCAACATGCGGAAGACTTGGTCGAGTGGATGACCAAGCCGTCCTCATCCTCCTCATCCTCTCTCACCCATGCCCAGGGTGCTTTGTCTGGCAAAGCAGCGGCCTCTTCCCTCAGCTCAATGTCATCAGTGACTCCTTCCCTAGCTCCACCATGTCCTCATGAGGATTCCCTCGAACTGTTTGACCACAGTGTTGGGTACATGCTCCAGGAGGATGCCCAGCGTTTGGAAGGCTCTGATGACGATACTGAGCTCGATGAAGGCAGTAACATGAGCGCGGACAGAGGGGGTGCCCAAGAAGGACAGCAATCTGGCAGTCATGCTCCCCCTGCTGCAGCATACTGCCAGGTTTGCTCCAGTGATGAGGAGGGAGGGGATGATGAGGTCACTGACTCAACGTGGGTGCCTGATAGGAGAGAGGAGGAGGAGGAGGAGGAGGAGGAGGAGGCGGCAGCACATCACCAACGAGGCAGGATGCCCTCCAGGGGCCAGCCTAAGGGCAGCACATTGACTGCATCACACCCCAAAGCTCCACATGTGCAGGGCGCTGCAGTCTCTGCGCGTTATTCAAAAAGTTCTTTGGTGTGGGCCTTTTTTGAGACGAGTGCATCAGATCGCACCGCTGCTATTTGCAACATATGTCTCAAGCGTATCTCGCGTGGCCAAAATATCTCCCGCTTGGGTACCACATGCTTGACCAGACATATGTTGACCTGCCATGCAGTTCGTTGGCAAGCGTATCTAAAAGACCCACACCAAAGAACAAAGAGGATCTCTCCTTGCTCCTCATCAGCTGAGATTTCCAACCCCACTAGACCTTCAGTCCTCTCTGAGACCTGCAGTGAGAGGAATGAAGGTGTAGAATTAGGTGTGTCACAGCCAAGTACTTGTGGGCAATCTGCTTTTGGTACACCGACGTCAGATTGTACCAGGCAAATTTCCCTGCCCCAGCTGCTGCACCGCCGAAAGAAGTTTGCTCCCAGCCATCCACATGCCCAGCGGTTGAATGCTAGCTTGGCAAAATTGCTAGCACTTCAACTGCTGCCTTTTCAGTTGGTAGACTCTGCCCCCTTCCGTGAGTTTGTGGAATGTGCGGTTCCTCAGTGGCAGGTACCCAAACGCCACTTTTTCTCACGGAAGGCGATTCCGGCTCTCTACCGGCATGTGGAAGGCAATGTCCATGCCTCGCTGGACAGGGCGGTCAGCGGTAAGGTGCATATTACCGCTGACTCATGGTCCAGCAGGCATGGACAGGGACGTTACCTAAGTTTCACGGCGCATTGGGTGACTCTGCTGGCAGCTGGGAAGGATGCAGGACAAGGTGCAGTAGTGTTGGAGGTTGTTCCGCCACCACGCCTCCAAAATGCTGATTGTGACACACCTCTCTCCTCCACCCCCTCCTCTTCTTCTTCCTCCATGGCCTCTTCCTCGGAACCAACGGTGCTCCGTAGGCGTTCAAGGGGCTACGCAAGTACGCAGGCCAAAAGATGCCATGCGGTGCTTGAGCTGGTGTGCTTGGGGGACAGGAGCCACACTGGGGCAGAGGTTCTGTCAGCTCTGCAGGGGCAGGTTCAGAGGTGGTTGACGCCACGCCAACTTAAGGCAGGAATGGTGGTTTGCGACAATGGCACCAACCTCCTCTCTGCCCTCCGACAGGGACAAATGACCCATGTGCCCTGTTTGGCTCACGTCCTTAACTTGGTGGTGCAGCGGTTCTTGGGCAGGTACCCGGGCTTACAGGATGTCCTGAGGCAGGCCAGGAAAGTCTGTGTGCATTTCCGCCGGTCATATAATGCCAGTGCTCGGCTGACGGACCTCCAAAAGGAGTTTAACCTGCCCAAGAACCGCCTAATCTGTGACATGCCCACCAGGTGGAACTCAACGTTGGCCATGCTGCAGCGGCTGCACACGCAGCAGAGGGCCATCAATGAGTACCTGTGCGACTATGGCACCAGGACAGGGTCAGGGGAGCTTGGCTTTTTTTCCCCACGCCAGTGGGCCATGATCAGGGATGCATGCACTGTCCTGTCACCATTCGAGGAGGCCACGAGGATGGTGAGCAGTGACAGTGCATGCATCAGTGACACTGTCCCCCTTGTCCACCTGTTGGAGCACACGCTGCGTGGAATAATGGACAGGGCACTTGAGGCAGAACAGAGGCAGGAAGAGGAGGACTTCCTTAGCTCTCAAGGCCCCCTTTATCCAGACAGTGTTCCTGCGTGCTCGCCGATCACACAGGAAGAGGACGAGGAGGAAGAGGAGGAGGAGGAAGATTGTGTCAGTATGGAGGTGGAGCCTGGCACTCAGCATCAGCAGCAGTCTTTAAGGGATCAGTCCCAAGAAACACATGGACTTGTACGTGGCTGGGAGGAGGTGGCTGCGGACCATGTCGTTCTTAGTGACCCAGAGGACTCCGGACCGAATGCCTCAGCAAACCTACGCTGCATGGCCTCCCTGATCCTGCAAAGCCTGCGTAAGGATCCTCGTATTCGTGGTATCAAGGAGAAGGACCAATACTGGCTGGCAACCCTCCTTGATCCACGTTACAAGGGTAAGGTTGCGGACCTTATCTTGCCATCGCAGAGGGAGCAGAGGATGAAACATCTTCGGGAGGCCTTGCAGAAAGGTCTGTGCAACGCGTTCCCAGAGACTGGGAGGTTACAAACTCCTGTTTCTGGACAACGTGTTGCTGAGGCTTCGGTCAGTCAAAGAAGGAGCGGTGGAGAAGGTGGCCGTCTGACCGATGCGTTCAGACAATTTTTTGGTCCGCAGCCCCAAGGTATGATCGGTTCCAGCAACCATCGCCAGCGTCTGTTTTACATGGTGCAGGAATACCTAGGGGCAAGATCAGACTTGGACACCTTTCCCACCGAAAATCCTCTGGGTTACTGGGTCTTGAGGATGGATCACTGGCCAGAGCTTGCACAGTATGCAATTGAGCTACTGGCCTGTCCTGCATCCAGCGTTCTTTCGGAACGCACATTCAGTGCTGCTGGAGGCGTGGTAACCGATCACAGGGTGCGTCTGTCCACCGACTCGGTCGATCGGCTGACCTTCATAAAAATGAATGAGTCTTGGATCACCACCAGCTACCAAGCACCTGATGCTGATGTAACCGAATAATTTTTTTTGAAATCTCAGATCCCTTCAAAGACTGCCTATGCTGATGCTGAGTGACTATCCCTGAGTAATTATCCTCTTCCTCCTCAATCATCACGCTGATAGCTTGTAAGAACATTTTTGGTTCTGGGCGCCACCACCAGTGCCTAAGGCACAATTTTTCAGCCCCTGTTTAACAGGGGCGTGTAATTACAATTTTTGATGTAATACTTTGCAGCAGGGCTCGTTCCTGCATTCCAACTAGAGTGTCTGTGAGGGGTTGCAGTGTTGTGGCACCAGCACCAGTGCCTAGGGCCCAATTTTTCTGCCCCTGTCTAACAGGGGCGTGTAATTACAATTTTTGATGCAATACTTTGCAGCAGGGCTCGTTCCTGCGTTCCAACTAGAGTGTCTGTGAGGGGTTGCAGTGTTGTGGCACCAGCACCAGTGCCTAAGGCCCAATTTTTCTGCCCCTGTCTAACAGGGGCGTGTAATTACAATTTTTGATGCAATACTTTGCAGCAGGGCTCGTTCCTGCGTTCCAACTAGAGTGTCTGTGAGGGGTTGCAGTGTTGTGGCACCAGCACCAGTGCCTAAGGCCCAATTTTTCTGCCCCTGTCTAACAGGGGCGTGTAATTACAATTTTTGAAGCAATAATTTGCAGCAGGGCTCGTTCCTGCGTTCCAACTAGAGTGTCTGTGAGGGGTTGCAGTGTTGTGGCACCAGCACCAGTGCCTAATTTTTCAGCTCCTGTTCAACAGGGGCATGTAATTACAATTCTTGATCTAATATTTCACAGCAGGGCCCTGTGAGGGCTTACAGTGTTGTGGCCACAGCAACACCTAAGGCCCAAATTTCTGCTGAGTATATAGGGCAGGACCCTACTTTCAAACATCTAACTTACAAACGACTCCTACTTGCAAACGGAAGGAGACAACAGGAAGTGAGATGAAATCTACCCCAGGAAGGGAAATTCTCTCCTGTAAGAGTTAATATGGGAAAACAATTTCTCCTTTCCACTGATGCTTTCCAATCCTTGTTCCACAAAAAAACCCAAATTTTCAAAAAACATTTTTCATTGGGACAAAAAAGTGAGGTGAAATCTTCTGAAGAGGAGGAAAGACAGCAAAACAAATGTCACAGGGGTGATAACCCTTCCCTATGTTTTCCAAAAAGCTTAGAAAAGATTTTTTGGCTGGAGCTAAACACGTTAAAAATGTTCAAAATTACAAACAGATTCTACTTAACAACAAACCTACAGTCCCTGTCTTGTTTGCACCGCCTGTATACTGCTGTTCAGAGTATATAGGGCCTGGTGGCCCCACACCTTTCCTTATTTTAATTTGGGTGCGGGGTTCCCCTTAATATCCATACAAGACCCAAAGGGCCTGGTAATGGACTGGGGGGTACCCATGCCGTTTGTCTCACTGATTTTCATCCATATTGCCATGACCCGACATGACATTAAACCCGCAAGCAGTTTTAAATGAGATTTTTTCCTTTAAAAATGACATTTGGTGCAGGGACTGTTCTAAACATGGGAAACACGCGTCACTTTACAGGCATACTATAGACACCCCCCAGGTACGATATTTAAAGGAATATTTCACTTTTTTTTTTTTTACTTTAAGCATCATTAAAATCACTGCTCCCGAAAAAACGGCCGTTTTTAAAAGTTTTTTTTGCATTGATACATGTCCCCTGGGGTAGGACCCGGGTCCCCAAACCCTTTTTAGGACAATACCATGCAAATTAGCCTTTAAAATGAGCACTTTTGATTTCGAACGTTCGAGTCCCATAGACGTCAATGGGGTTCTAACGTTCGTGCGAACTTTCGGTCCGTTCGCGGGTTCTGGTGCGAACCGAACCGGGGGGTGTTCGGCTCATCCCTACTCTGGAGGTTGTGTCCATACAGAGAGCCTGACTCATCCCGGGTACTTCACAAAGTTTGATTGACTCATTGGGTGTATACCTATATGAGTTCAATTCCTCTGGTAAGCAACTGGTGTTTCTGGTGGTGGATCTCCTATCAATTCACATTATTCTTTGATGCACATTTATGATCCAATTGACTGTCATTTATTCTATTGGACTACATATTTGGATTTTTTTCTTTCTAAGGATTTAGAAAGAGTTTCACCTATGGGCACTGTTTTGAATTTTTTTGAGTATATGTCACTATTATATTTAATAATTTTTTTCTTACTTATTGATTTTAGTTTAGTTCTAAGATCTTTTATTTGTTAGCGCTGCACATTCCCATCCCTTTTTTGCTCATGGATCAATCTGCAGCCTGGATCCACGATGAGAGGATAAACAAAGTACCACAAAGGACCCCAAAGCAAGACGTAGGTAAAGGAGGTGAAGCAGGTAATGCAAATCCTCCAAGAGCGAGTGAAACAGGTCATAAAGACTTTGAAAAAGATGACCTCATTTCTCTCACCACAGACTTCTGGGAAAGCCTTGTGCATATTCTGTATGCTGGCACTGATGGTGTTTCTGCCCACATGGATCATCACTAACTGTATCTATCATCCTCAGGACTTAGGCGCCCTAAAGGCCATATGCAGCCTCCCTTCTAATGGAACAGTAACTAGACAAAGGAGGGAATCTAACGTGGAGGACCCAAAGGACTCATACCCCCATACTGATAAAATGTTGTTTCTTCAGTATAAGTATTCTTATGCTCAGAAGTCAGGTCATGACAAATGCTGGGTGTGCAGTAAATTACATCCAAGCACACTTCAAATTCCTCAGCTGGACATTTTGATAAATAGCCTGGGACGAGGTGGCCCAGGGGTTGTCATAGGAAGTGTCTAAAGGACCTAGCTGCAGCAAGGCTGTAGGCTGTGAGGCTGTTTCTCTTGGAGCTTCCTCTTAGGGGGAAGCAGGAGGGAAAAGGTGCAGAACTATTGGGACTACTTGCATCCCTCTTGCTCTCACTTAATTGTTTGCAACCTCAAGGAATGTACTGTCTCCTCTGGGATGGGTGGAGTATGTAAATATGTAAATTAACTGGTACAGTAAAGAACTGAAAGGCTTTTGTTGTTTGGATCCTGCCTTCTCTTAACCTCCAGATGGGGTTTCCCACTGTAAATGGATGGTGCTGGATGGGGCTTCTAATGGGGTCCACAAGGTCTAGGGAACAGACTGTTTGCAGGTGCAAGTTTGGCCAGGCCAAGAGCCTACAAGGGTGTGCTTGTGTATTGGCAGGTTGCAAGAGGGGTACTCTGAGAAGGATACCATTTCCAAAATCCCCTGATTGGTCTGGAGTATCATCCTATGTCTGGGCAGGAATGAGATAAAGAGTACAAATGCTCCCCCATCACTTAGTTATTTGTACATGTGGAGGATATGCAGCCCAGCACATGGCTTACATTAATAAACAACACAAACACATAAAAGTTCTTCAGCTCTGTTTTGCTATGCTTTAGCTTTTAAAAAGCATACATTAGCTAAGTTTGCTTTCAATTCAACTCATATATACTCCACTGTAAATGATTTGAGTAGGACTGTGCATTAGTGAGAGGAGCATTGTTCCAGCCATGCACATATGCATTTTAAATATATTTGTATATATTTTAAAAAGTATGGAAACTGCAAACTCTGTTTTGAAAGTAGAGACAAATTAGGTCAGTTTCTCTAAATGGTAGGGAATTTGGGGGGAAATTTTTGGGGCATTTGCTGTACAGTTGACATTTTTTCAGTGTATGTAAACATGAACAAATAACTTTATTGACAAAACTGCTTTTTGGAATTGTAAATATACAATTGAAAGTGTTTTGTTACATCTGTTTGATCCTTTCAGAAATCTAGCCCTGTCCTGTGCACTCTGAAACCTTATCTCAAGCAGTGTTATCAGCCTTGTACTGTTCACTTGAACTACAAAAAAACATGCCTATGTTATGAAGATGAGGAAAGGAGGAGGTATTCTGTAGTCCTAGCACACCTGTTTCCTAGGGTGACAACACTGCTTCTCTATAGATATTACACAGTGAGCGAGCACTGCACCCCAGCAAAGGATGCGTGTTACTGGCAGGATCATCAAGTGAAAATAAGGTAAATAATCCTGAAAAAATAAAACAAATGCATCCACCACATCTACAGTAGTTACTACTAGTAAGATGCAATATATCAGAGCTTACTTCTTGGGTTTAGGTACACTTTAACAGCAAAGCTTGCTTGTGTTCTGTCATGTGGAAACCTTTCTTTGACCATTATGGAAAAACCTCAAAAAATACAAAAGCAATTTACATAATACAATAGCTGAAACTGCATTTTCTCAGATTCTGATTCCACAGTATTTACTGCCCACAATGTTTACAGAATACCCCAAATTTACTTATTTTCATGTAAACTGTTTACAGTTTGCGCTCCTCTCTCCTTTGTGGCCATCAGTAGTGTAAAAATATATATTGACCAAGGTCCTGCTGTCTTCCAGGTGAAAAAATAAAACAAAACTTTCCTATATCATTTTACAGTGTAGCATTTCAGGGAATTAAGACCCTTTCTCTATGAAAAAATGTTTTACATTGCAATTGCTAATATGTTAAAAGAGCTTTAATCCTTTTTATCTGGAATTAAGTAGGTGTGTCCCTCAGTAGATATAATGGGCCCTTTAAAGATTAATTCCATTGTATTTGGCCCACTGTTTCATCTGAGTTTGACATGCTTAGAGCATTTGTAGCTCAAAATAAAGCTTTGCTGGAAGGTGCATTAACTGTTGATTCCTTACTTTCATTTAAACATCATATTTTCTTTTATGCAGGGGTGAGGCGAGTAGTGGACCAGCTCTGGTGCCTGAGTATGATTTCATGATAATTAAAGAACAGAGGCAGTAGTGGCAGTAGTCTTAACCATGCTGCATACTCCATACTCCATACAGCTTTGTCCATAAACTAAAGCATGAACAAAAGGATTTGCGAAACAAAAAAAAAAAAAAAAATTCAGTTCATAGTTCTCAGGCAAAACTACATTCACTTAGAGAGGGCTTTTTAGTAATGTACAAACATCAGTGGGAAAGCAAAGAGCTCTTTGAAGCCTTATGCCATGTACACACGACCGGACTTTTCGACAGCAAAGGTCCGACGGAACAAATCCGTCAGACAATTCGATCGTGTGTGGGCTTCATCGGACCTTTTCTGTCGAAAAATCTGACGGAATTTAGAAATAGAACATGGTTCAAATCTTTCTGACGGACTCGAGTCCTGTCGAAAAATCTGTTCGTCTGTATGCTAGTCCAACGAACCGAAAACGACGCAAGGGCAGTTATTGGCTACTGGCTATGAAGTTCCTTATTCTAGTCCGGTCGTACGTCATCACATTCGAATCAGTCGGACTTTGGTGTGATTGTGTGTAGGCAAGTCCGTTTCGTTGGAACTCCATCGGAACTCCGTTGAAAAGTCCTTCGTAGTTCAGTCCGTCGAAAAGTCCGCTCATGTGTACACGGCATAAGCCCTTATTTGAGGTTTTCTTGTGATGGGTAGGTACTTTGAAGCAGAGGTATCAAGGATAGAATACAACATAACTATTTCTTTAGAGCACATGTGTCAAACACAAGGCCCATGGGCCAGGCCTGCCAGGCCATTTTATGCGGCTCTCACACCTCTCCTGCAGCTGCGGAACCCCCCTTTAATCTCCAACCAACCTTGTCTTAGCAGTCAACAGCAGAGAGGAGGACAGAACTTCTCCAGATCCTGCACCTCTCTGTGCAGTCACAGCACCCCCTCCTCTCTACCTGCCTTGGTGTCAGCATTCCCCAGACTCTGTCAGCTGACTCCAGACCTCCTCTGGTCCTCCTCCAAACCCTGCACTTTCTACTTCCCAGGTCCGCACCAAGCTTCTTCACAGCAGCAGCACAAGGCAAGGGGAGTGCACTGTGATGTAAGGGAGGGTGGGAAAAATATGACTTCTGATGGTGGGAGAGGCTCTTGACATCTGATGTATGGAGGGGTATGGTGCTCTGGACATCTAGTCTTATGCTGTGTACACACGACCGGACTTTTCCACAGCAAAGGCCTGACGGAACGAATCCGTCGGACAATTCGATCGTGTGTGGGCTTCATCAGACCTTTTCTGTCAAAAAATCTTACGGACTTTAGAAATAGAACATGTTTCAAATCTTTCCGATGGACTCGAGTCCTATCGAAAAATCTGTTTGTCTGTATGCTAGTCAGACGGACCAAAAATGACACAAGGGCAGCTATTGGATACTAGCTATGAAGTTCCTTATTCTAGTCCGGTTGTACGTCATCACGTTCGAATCATTCGGACTTTGGTGTGATCGTGTGTAGGCAAGTCTGTTTCGTTGGAACTCTGTTGGAACAGTTCTTCGGAGTTGAGTCCAACGAAAAGTCCACTCGTGTGTACATGGCATTACTGATAAAACTGGCCCTTTCAAGGCAACTATAATGCTGATGCAGCCAGCAATAAAATTGAGTTTGACACCCCTGTTTTAAAGTAAATGATCATCACAGACACTGGAAGGAACATTAACACTTGAAGGCCTCATTTACACTTGCAATTGATGGGCGGCAAAACCCTGCAGTTGAGACTGTTTTTTCCACCCCTCTACCCCCCCCCCTTTTTGTTGGTGAGGCAGCAGCCAGGGGTGTACACATGCCACAGTGATTTGCTTTGCCACTGCATCAGGAATTATGCCCACTGTCCCGCTCAATGGGCGTTACATCCCCCCTAGCATGGCCTAAGTCCTAAGGCCTTTTCATGTGGTCCTCAGTATCAGGGCTTTTTTCACCAGAACAAGGCAGAATGGCTGAAATGGCTCTCGCCCTCCACTCACAACTGTCGGTTGTAAACACAGAAGTCTTCTGTGTTTACAAGAACAGTTTTCCTCTTGGAGGGTCTCACAGATCCTTTCCTGCCCTGCAATCATGGCCGGGACAAGGGAGATGCAGGTACAGTGGGATGGGGCATCACGTGGTAAGCTGCACTGTGATTCCCATCTGTGCCTGGGTGCACAGATGATAATCAATGATCTCCCTGCAAGTGAGAGAAAGATGGAGCCACCTACATGTCGGGAGGTACTTGAGCCAGGCCAAGTAGGTGAGATGAGAGGAGAGGGGGGAGAGATGGTGGCTGTGGACTCAGATGTGTGATGAGATGGCAGATGATGGAGAGTGGTGCAGAGGTCAGAGCCGAGGAGAGGTGGAAGTGAGATGGAAGTGAGTGTGGGGGTAAGCATGAGATAATTATGACTTACACGGAGGCACCATCCCTAGTAAAAACAAAATTTAGAAAAAAAAATGTGGATTGGAACTTTGCATGTGCCTCAGTGGAGTAAAGACAATGATTTATGACACAATAAAGATATTTTCATTAACCATCCTTGGATGAAAATATTTAAAACATTACCGTTTAAGAGAAAATACAAATGTACTGTTAAGTTGGTCCAGGTACAAATCCTGGTATAGAATGTTGCAAAGTATGGCATACGCGTTTCGCGGGAATCCCGCTTCATCAGGGTCTTTTAGAACAGCACAAACAGCATGTGAATGCTAAAGATGTCCTAGAAAAACAAAATTGCGAAATTAACTAAATCATAAACTGATATTAGATAAAATGTAAATAATACATATATAAAACATAAGACTCTTACATCATTTTAGATAATTTGTGATTACCCTTAGCTATAAAACACTGATATAATAGCATAGAAATATTTTTAACAAAAAATGCAGTTATGGGTCATACTTATTTATGTTCAGCAGTGTCCTATAAACACAGGAATATTCCATATAAAGAAAATGAGATAAATATTCTAATTTAGCATACAGAAATTAAATTTATTGATACCAAGTATGATTGTTTACTTATAGCTTATCCTCAGGTTACGTGTGTGGCATATAGGTCCGGAGAGGACGATGAGTCTGGGGAGCCCATGGGGA
Source organism: Aquarana catesbeiana (assembly GCF_042186555.1). Classification (NCBI taxonomy): domain Eukaryota; kingdom Metazoa; phylum Chordata; class Amphibia; order Anura; family Ranidae; genus Aquarana; species Aquarana catesbeiana. Next base: position 173,740,779 of record NC_133331.1, on the reverse strand, counting down.
TATCCCGCCAAGCCCCACTGAAGGAAGACAGGGTGGACCTCTCTGTGTTTATAGTAATATAATATAGTGTGAGACTGGGGATATTAATAAAAGTTAGTGCTGGTGAAAATGGAATATTGTGACCAATGTGGGGAAAGGAAAGGAAGTGTTGGAAGTGATGGGAAGGGAATTGGGGAACCAGGGAAGGGAAAAGAAAAAGAAAAAAATAGGAAAAGGAAGGGTGTTGGAAGAGGAGGGGAGGGAAAGGGGAAGGAAAGGGGGGGTTGTCACAGACCTAGCCAGGACAGAGGCTGTTGGAGAGGACTGTATGCAAGCCTGTTGCCTTTTGATTATGGGCCCTGGATTTTCAATGGATTCATTCTGTTGGGACACATCCCGTGAGGAGATGCTGGTGTCATCAACCTGTGTTTATGTTAATTGAATGAGCTAATGACATTGTCCTCTATACAATGTAGGAGATGGGACGACTGCTATAACTGTGTGAAGCTCGGTGACCACAAGTCTGGGCGAAAGGTCATGTCTCAGTCACCTAGGCTGTATAAAGGATTAGATAATTAGCTCATGTTAATTAGGTTACATTTGTATTGTTAGAGTAATCTTCTCCTGTGTATATAAGACTGTATTCTGGTTCTGAATAAAGTCTGTTCTTGGTAGCAACAAGCAAGTGTCACCTTGTGTTGTGCTCAGAGAGGTTGGGATATCTGTATACAGACTTGGAGGAAGTGGTATATGACGGAAGCACTCAAGCGGAAGGGTGGGACGTTCCGTGACAGGGGTAAGGGGAGGGCAAGGGGGGGAATTTGGGACTCCACGGAGGCTCCCTTGCGGGCAAGCAGTCAGTGGACACCGGCATTGGACAGCTTCCTGGTTGTCCAATTTCCGGCCCGCAAACGTCTGCTCTCTTGGAACGCAGTGCCCCAATCTACGGTTCCATGTGCATCACTCTTGGCGCCACGCCACCATCCAGCTGCCACTCCCATCTCCGCCGCTCTATCCCTGCCCCTCTCCAGCCACCAATCATGGCCGAGGCCACAGATATGACCTCCCACTTCCCCGTAGGAAGCCAGTGGTGGCCTATGGATTAGGGACAGCACACACATTCCACCAGCGTGTGCCCCCTCGGCTATCTCAGTGGGCAGATGAGCCCGCTTCCACCACTCCAGATCTCTGGATCATCAATCCGGGCGGTGCAAGCAGCCTCAGGGATCTCTCCTCCTTGTCCTCCTGGAGTCATCATGGCGGACCTCCCCTTTCCCCCTTATAAATCACTCTGCTCACCTGTCTTCTCTCAGCGGTCTTTACTCTTGTATATGAGACGCTAAGAGAAGACTTTATACACACACCACCACAAAGGTAACTTCTTTCCCCCTGTTTTTCTTCCTATATATGCCTATACATTTAGTTTAAACACTATCCTTAAAGTTGGTATCTTTTTCTTGCCCTTCCCTTCTAGCTGTGGAAAGTTTGTCCACATGGGTCTAATTTAGATACCTTGCTCCATTATGCTTGATCTAAACCCAGGGATATAGTGACCTCACATCTCATTCACCTTAAAATACCATCACCACATTACCACGCTGCATGTGTTTAAGACCTGCAGAGGTGTATACACATATATATATCCTCATTTGAGAACCAAGGTAAGCCACTTCCTTTTGTTTTTCCTCCCCCTCTCCCTCCCCCCTCCCTTCACCCCTTTGTCCGCCCCCCCTTTCCCCCCTTCCCCTCCCTTTCCCCCCTTCCCCTCCCCTTCCCCCCCTCCCCTTCCCCTTTCCCTCCCCCGGCCCTCCTCTCCCAACACCCTTCCTTTTCCTCTTTTTTTTCTTATTCTTTTCCCTTCCCTGGCTCCCAAATTCCTTTCCCATCACTTCCAACACTCCCTATCCTTAAACGGTAATGTTTTAAATATTTTCATCCAAGGATGGTAAATGAAATATCTTTATGAACTTTTAAAAAATTGTGCAATAAATCATTGTCTTTACACCACCGAGGCACATGCAAAGTTCCAATCCACACTTTTTTTTCTAAAGGAAGTGAGATGTAGATAGCCTGTGAAAGAGAGTTGAACCCTGCACACTGTGCACAGCACACCCCTAAACCCTGCACTCTGTATGTGGCACAGTCCTCAAACTTGCACTCTGTATGTAGCACACTCCTCAAACCTGCACTCTGTACACAGCTCACATCTGAACTCTGCACTCTGTGCATAGGGCAACCCTGAAACTGCACTCTGTACATAGGGCATCTCTGAACTCTGCATAGAATGCACTCCTGGTATTTATTGCCCCTTTAAGTTCCTTCCACTGTTAGTGCACTTTGGCCACACCCATCATTTGATGTGGTTTGGCAGGGGAGCATGGTTAAGTTCCTGCTCCTATTCTCTCTCTACAGCTACAACTGGCCCTTTGAGGGTAACCAAAATGCTGATGTAGCCCGCAAAAAATTGAGTTTGATACCCCTGACCTAAGTGAATGGGGCCTGCCTGCAACTGCTTCACAGCTACACACAATGCACACTGTTGTAGTTTACTTGTCTGGTTTAAACAGGTGATGAGGAGGTGATATGGTGCCTCCCCTGTCACTTGTCAAATTCTGTCTGAAGAGCAATCTAAATATAGATCACGCTTCAAGCAGCAAAGCAAATGTAAGCAAGACTATACAATTCCACCTCTGAAACAGTAAAGTAATTTAACAGCAGAACAAGTTCATATTCCTCGCTTCTTACAATAAGGAAATCAATCAAAGTACACCTTAAAGCAGAACTCCAGGATTTTCAAAAAATCCCCCGTTAGTACACACACACACACACACACACACACACACACACACACACAAACCACTAAACAATTATTACTTTTGTGAAATTTCTTATCGTTTAAGAGATATGACTGATTGAATTTTCAGGAAGTCAGTTTTCTGATTTAAAAAATACAGCCTGTATTCTGCCCCAGAGGAGGTGTTAGAAGAGTGATTGCATCATATCCTCTTCTCTCTCTCTAACTGTAATCAGACTACATTTCCCTTGAATCCTTGGGATGGGAGTGAATGTGGGAGGTACACTAGGCTTGTACATGTAAATGTGAACGCGCCCACTTCAACATAAATAACACCCCTCATTCTGCAGCCAGCAAGCATAATACATAACACATGGTATGATAGTTTACAGCCTTATAAATGCAAAGCATTTTAATATAAATGCATATTAATATAATATTAAAGAACCACCATGACAGGGACCACCAGTGCCACTTGTCAGGGACCACCATGTTAGGGACCACCAGTGCCACTTGTCAGGGACCACTTTGACAGGGACCGCTAATGTCACTTGTCAGGGACCACCATGACAGGGACCGCCAGTGCCACTTGTCAGGGACCACCAGTGTCACTTGTCATGGACCACCATGTCAGGGATCACCAGTGCCACTTGTAAGGAACCACCATGACAGGGACCACCAGTGCCACTTGTCAGGGACCACCATGACAGGGACCACTAGTGCCACTTGTCAGGGACCACCAGTGCAGAGCAGGGATTATAATCAATATTTACTTGTATATACACAGCGGGGGTCTCCCGCGGTGTCTGGTGTTGTTATGTGAGAACACTGAGTGCTGATGCCCTGCCCCCTGGCATTATTATGATTGACAGCGCTCTGTTCCTATAAAGGCGGGGGGCGGGACATAGGCATCAGTTTTCTCATTTACAATACCGGACACAGTGGGAGATCCCGATGTGTCATACATAAATACTGATGATAATCCCCGCTCTGCATGGAGATAGCACGTGAGGGGGTGGCGGGGGGTGGTGCAGCGGGGATGGAGTGGAGGTGGAGTGGGGGTGGTGACTTCAGGGAGCAGAGGAGGAGGAGGGAGGAGAGAGAAGAAGGAGGACCCCTCCTCCATGGGCGGCACAGACTGGGGGACGTGAGACCCCTTCCATCCACAACACATCTGCTTCCTCCTGCTCGGCTTTCAGAGGACTACAAGGGGGCGTGCCAGACCGCTGGCTGAGCTGAGGAGAGGGATAGAAGCCAGCAGTCTTAAAACAGGATGTCAGTAGGCAATAACGTTTTTTTCAGCAAGTTCTGCAGCCTATTACAGAGGAACTACAGAGTTCAGAAGAACATGGATGACAAAGTGGGTGAAGCTAGGAGATCAGCAACAAGGACATAGAAAAAAAATTTGGCCAGAGTTCTGCTTTAAAGCGGAGTTCCACCCTAAAGTGGAACTTCCGCTCATCGGATTCCTCCCCCCCTCCGGTGTCACAATTGGCACCTTTCAGGGGGGTGCAGATACCTGTATAATACAGGTATCTGCACCCACTTCCGGGTATAGCTAGCCGCAGCTAGCCGCAGACTCCCCGCCCACCCCCGTTGTGTTGTGGGAAATACACAGTTCCCACAACACAACGGGGACCAGTGTAGACGCGCAGCGCGACTCGCGCATGCGCAGTAGGGAACCGGGCAGTGAAGCCGCAACGCTTCACTTCCTGATTCCCTCAGTGAGAATGGCAGCGGCAGCACCCAAGGATCGAGGGACGGCTCGGTCTCGGGTGCCGACATCGCTGGATCCTGGGACAGGTGAGTGTCCTTATTTTAAAAGTCAGCAGCTGCAGCATTTGCAGCTGCTGACATCTAAAAATTTTTTTTTTAGTGAAACTCCGCTTTAAGCAAATGTTGGTTTCTCTAAAGGGGAAACATATGCAGTACAATCACTGGGAAGTTTTTAGGGCTTCTGCTCTGCTAACTGGACTTTAAGCTTATATGGCTATAGCACTTACTACTGAAGGAGCCAATGAAAATTTGATCAGGTTCTTTCTCAGTGGATTGTCCCACAGCCAGGCACATGATCTCAGCCACACTTTTCTGCAGTAACCAGTTTAAGGGTGTTTTGTTTATTTTTGGAGAACTTGGATTGAATTGAGGGAATTGAGTGGGATAATCCAAAAACAGAACTACAGTGTCTCACAAAAGTGAGTACACCCCTCACATTTTTGTAAATATTTTATTCTATATTTTCATATGACAACACTAAAGAAATGACACTTTGCTGCAATGTAAAGTAGTGAGTGTACAGCTTGTATAACAATGTAAATTTGCTGTTCCCTCAAAATAATTCAACACACAGCCATTAATGTCTAAACCACTGGCAACAAAAGTGAGTACACCCCTAAGTGAAAATGTCCAAATTGGGCCCAATTAGCCATTATCCATCCCCCGGTGTCATGTGACTCGTTAGTGTTACAAGGTCTCAGGTGTGAATGGGGAGCAGGTGTGTTAAATTTGGTGTTATCGCTCTTATGCCCTGTACACACAATCGGATTTTCCAACAACAAAACCGTGGATTTTTTTCCGAAGGATGTTGACTCAAACTTGTCTTGCGCACACACGGTCACACAAATATTGTCGGAAATTCCGAACATCAAGAACACGGTGACGTACAACACGTATGATGGGACTATAAAAAGGTAGTTCAATAGCCATTGCATCACCCTTTGGGCTCTTTCTGCTAATCTCGTGTTTATCTCGTGTTAGTAGAAGTTTGGTGAGAGACAATTCACGCTTTTCAGCCTCGTGCTTTTCAGTTCGTTTCTGCTTGTCAGTTTGTGCTTGTGGGTTCATATCTGTTCTTCAGTGTGTGTTGTCAGTTTGTTCCTGTTTTTCAGTGCGTTCTATTTAATAGTTCGCTTCTGTTTTTCAGTGCGTTCTTGTCCGCTCCTTTCTGATTTTCTGATCGTTCTTCTCAGGTTCTTTCTGATTTTCAGTGCGTTCTGTTAGTTTGTTCTGACCAGCCAACCGTTTTTAAGCCATGTTGCAGGTACGTTCTCATCATAAAGTTCGTGCTGTGCTTGGGCTTGGTGTTGGAGTTCTTGACTTGACCCAAGTCCAGTCCATGAACAGGGGTAGGAGGATTTCATGGACGAAGAATTGGTTGCTCCAGCGTGACCAATTCTCTCACATGCCTTTGTTGCGGGAGATCCAGGAGAATAATCCTGATGATTTCAGGAATTATCTCCAGATGATGGACCCCCGTCTTTCATTATCTGTTGGCTTTGCTGTCCCCTTATATTAAGAAGCAGGACGCCTGCATGCGGCAAGCCATCACTCCCGAGCAGAGGCTCGTCGCCACCTTGCCTGACTGAATCCCAGGTTCCTCCCCTCCGCCTTCCAACAAAAAGGACCAGGAGGGCAAAGAACCTGGAGGAGTCAGTGACTATTTTGATTCGGTAGGCTACTGCGGTCCTCACAACAACCCCTGGTGGCCCCGAGTCGTATGGCTGTCTGACAGCCAGTCAACTAGAAGAAATGGAGGAGGGCCAATGTTTCATGTGTGAGGAGATAATAATTCAGGCCCTAAACAAGGGGACGAGGGGCCAACTCACAACTAAAACCCACCTGTGTGAGTTGGACCATATTACTCCTCCACCACCTCCAGCAACACCTTCAACAACACAGCCACTCAACCCATGACAGCAGCCTGGAAGGAAGTGTGGAAGGAAGTGTTGAGAGTGATGGCCTGAGTTTGGTGTGGTCTGGCAAAAGACATATATGTAATCTGCTGCTGCTCCCGATCTCTTGGAGTCCTGGACCGTATTGTGCTCCCTATTAAATGGACTCCTCAGGTTACCAATTTGGCCTGACAAAAAAATTTATGTCTGCCTTGGGGTACAAATGCTTCACCAATTCCAACTGTTTCTCCAGCATTGCCTTCCTCTTTATTTTGTTAGGACCCCTAATAAATTAAATTTTTTGGTTTGGACAAATACTTGGCTATGTGTTTTACTTCAAAAAGGAGTAGTAGTAGTAATTTGTGAGTAGGCAGGTACATTTCAAAAATACAATGCAAATTAACAAGGGACACCAACACCAACCAACCAACCTATTTGAGGTAAAAAAATACAAGATAATAATGGTGTTGTGGTAACTTGACACAAAAAACGACAAAAAATATTATGGAGATCACTAGAAAAAAAATGTATTCTGGAGATCTGGAGAATTTTTTTCAGAAAGAAAGGAGATCGCTATAAAAAAATAAAAAAGATTATTCTGGAGATCTTGATGAAAAAACCTACGCAAACAAAGATTATTCATGAGATCACGAGAAATACTAAAAAATCAGTTTGTCAGAACTCTGTGTGAATATCAGCAGCAAAGCAACTTCAATTTTCTAGCATTATAAAGAAGAAGAGAATGAGCTGCATTGAAAGATTTAAAAATTTGCTGTGTGACAAATGTGCTATCTCCATTACAAAGGCTAGTTTTACAAGACCAAGAGCTTCCGTCTCATACTTGATTCTGAGCATGCCTAGACTTTTGTGCATCGGACTTGTGTACACGTGATTGGACTTTCCTTTGTTGTCGGAAAATTTGTGAACCTGCTCTCAAACATTTGTGTGCGGAAATTCCTACAGCAAATGTTCGATGGAGCATACACACGGTCGGACTTTCCGACAACAATCTCACATCGAACATTTCCCATTGGAAATTCCAATCATGTGTATGGGGCATTACTCTCTTATACTGGTCACTGGAAGTTCCACATGACACCTCATGGCAAATAACTCTCTAAAGATCTGAAAAAAAAAATTGCTGCTCTACATAAATATGGCCTAGGCCAGTGATGGCAAACCTTGGCACTCCAGATGTTTTGGAACTACATTTCCCATGATGCTCATGCACTCTGCAGTTTAGTTGAGCATCATGGGAAATGTAGTTCCAAAACATCTGGGGTGCCAAGGTTCGCCATCACTGGCCTAGGCTATAAGAAGATTGCCTAGACCTGAAACTGAGATGCAGCACGGTGGCTAAGACCATACAGCGGTTTAAAAGGATAGGTTGCACTCAGAACAGGCCTCGCCATGGTTGACCAAAGAAGTTGAGTGCACATGCTCAGCATCATATCCAGAGGTTGTTTTTGAGAAATAGACGTATGAGTGCTGCCAGCATTGCTGCAGAGGTTGAAGGGGTGGGGGGTCAGCCTGTCAGTGCTCAGACCATACGCCACACAATGCATCAATTTGGTTTGCAAGGCTTTCATCCCAGAAGCCTTTTCTAAAGATGATGCACAAGAAAGCCCAAAACAGTTTGCTGAAAACAAGCAGACTAAGGACATGGGTTACTGAAATCAAGTCCTGTGGTCTGATGAGACCAAAATAAAATTATTTGGTTCAGATGGTGTCAAGCATGTGTGGTGGCAACCAGGTGAGGAGTACAAAGACAAGTGTGTCTTGCCTACAGTCAAGCATGGTGGTGGGAGTGTCATGGTCTGGGGCTGTATGAGTGCTGCCGACACGGGGGAGCTAGAGTTCATTGAGGGAATCATGAATGCCAACATGTACTCTGACATACTGAAGCAGGACATGATCCCCTCCCTTTGGAGACTGGGCCACAGGTCAGTATTCCAACATGATAAAGACCCCAAACACACCTCCAAGATGACCACTGCCTTGCTAAAGAAGCTGGGGGTAAAGGTGATGGACTGACCAAGCATGTCTCCAGACCTAAACCCTATTGAGCATCTCTAGGGTATCCTCAAACGGAAGGTGGAGGAGCGCAAGGTTTCTAAAATACACCAGCTCCGTGATGATGTCATGGAGGATTGGAAGAGGACTCCAGTGGCAACCTGTGAAGCTCTGGTGAACTCCACGCCAAGAGGGTTAAGGCATACTGGAAAAAAATGGTGGCCACACAACATATTGGCACTTTGGGCCCAATTTGGACACTTTTACTTAGGGGTGTACTCACTTTTGTTGCCAGTAGTTTAGACATTAGTGGCTGTGTGTTGAGTTATTTTTTGGTGACAGCAAATGTACACTGCTATATAAGCTGTACACTCACTACTTTAAATTGTAGCAAAGTGTAATTTCTTTAGCGTTGTCACATGAAAAGATATAATAAAATATTTACAGGTGAGGAGTACAAAGACAGTGAGGGTGTACTTACTTTTGCGAGATAGTGTAGTTCTGTTTTTGGATTATCCCACTCAATTCCCTCCATTCAATCCAAGTTCTCCAAAAATAAACACAACACCCCTAGACTGGTTACTGCAGAAAAGTGTGGCTGAGATCATGTGCCTGGCTGTGGGACAATCCACTGAGAAAGAACCTGATCAAATTTTAATTGGCTCCTTCAGTAGTAAGTGCTATAGCCATATAAGCTTCAAGACTCCTGAACAGCTGAAGCAGAAGTCCTCACTTACAGCAAATTGTGGACTTGGCTTTGTAGTGAAAACAGTTGAATGCAAACTCCTTTCTTTAGAGCCACTTCTCATAGAATCAGATTATTATTATTATACAGGATTTATATAGCGCCAACAGTTTGCGCAGCACTTAACAAAATTAAGGCAGACATTACAGTTACATTACAATTTGGTACAAGAAGAATCAGAAGGCCCTGCTCGCTAGAGCTTACAATCTAGGAGGGAGGGTCAATTGATACAAAAGGTAATAGCTGTGGGGGATGAGCTGATGGAGAAAGTAAAACAGTGTATTATTTAGAAACAAGATAAGCTTCTTTAAAGAGAATGGGTTATCAAGGATTCTCTAAAGATGGATAGATTAGGGGACAGTCGGACAGATTGGGGTAAGGAGTTCCAAAGGATGAGAGAAGCTCTGGGGAAATCCTGTAGGCGAGAATGGGAGGAGGTGACATGGGAGCTAGAGAGCAGGAGGTCTTGGGAGGACCGAAGAGAGCGGCTTGGTTGGTATTTTGAGACTAGGTTAGTGATGTAGCTGGGGACAGAGTTGTGGGCGACTTTGTAAATTATTGTTAGTACTTTGAATTTTATTCATTGGGTGAGTGGAAGACAGTGCAGGGATTGGCAGAGAGGGGTGGAGGACACTGAACGGTTGGTAAGGTGGATGAGTTTTGCAGCAGCATTCATTATGGACTGAAGAGGGGATAGTGTACGTAAAAGTAGTCCAATGAGGAGTGAGTTGCAGTAGTCGAGACGAGAGATGACCAGGGAGTGAATTTAGAAGCTTGGTGGTGTCATTGATTAAAAAGGGACGTATTCTAGAGATGTTGCGGAGGCTAAGGCGGCATGATTTGGACAGGGATTGGATGTGGGCCTGAAAGGACAGCTCAGAGTCTAGGGTTACCCCTAGCACCTTGGAATGTGAGGACGGACTGATAGTTGTGCCATTGATCTTGACAGAGAAGTCAGGGGAAGGGGCACGTGGGGGAGGAAATATTGTGAGCTCAGTTTTAGATTCAGTTTGAGGAAGCGGTGTGAGATCCAGGCTGATATGTCTGTTAGTAAATCAGTAATGTGTGAGGAGACTAATGGTGTGAGCTGAGGGGTAGAGAGATAGATTTGGGTGTCATCGGCAAATAAATGGTAGTGGAAGCCATAGGAGGCTATCAGCTGACCCAGGGAGGATGTGTAGATCAAGAATAGTAGAGGTCCAAGGACAGAACCTTGGGGGACCCCAACGGTAAGAGGTGTTGGAGAGGAGGAAGTAGAATTGTAAGTGACACTGAAGGTGCAGTTAGATATGAATAAGAATAAGATTCGAACCAGTGGAGAGCACAGCCATGAATACCAAGCAAATTTAGTTTTTTGAGGAGGAGGGGGTGATCAACTGTATCAAAGGCAGCGGAGAGGTCCAAGAGTAAGAGTACGGAATAATGACCGTTGGTTTTAGCTGTTAGTAAGTCCTTTGTGAGTTTTAGGAGAGCAATTTCTGTGGAGTGCTGTGGACGAAATCCGGACTGAAGGGGATCAATAAAGTTATTCTCAATGAGATGGTCGCTCAGCTGGTTGTAGATTAAACATTCAAGGAGTTTGGAGGCAAAAGGGAGTAAGGAGATGGGTCTTAGGTTGTTAAGATTGGTGGGGTCCAGTGAGGCCTTTTTTGGTATGGGAGTGACTAGTGCATGTTTCAGAGGGTTGGGGAAGATGCCAGTAGAGAGGGAGAGGTTGAAGATATGAGTTAAAGAGTGTAGGATAGAGTCAGAGGGTGACCGTAGTATTTGAGAAGGAACGGGGTCCAGCGGGCAGGAGGTTAGGTGGGCGTTAGATAAAAGTTTATTGACTTCCTCTGTAGTAGTTGGGTTAAACAAGAGTTTTGATTATACAGCAGGATAAAGAGTATAAAGTGAGGGAGATATCTGTAGAGTGGAAGAGATCTCGAGACAAATTATCTCAATCTTATTTTTGAAGTGATTAGCAATCTCCTGGGCATTGAGTAAGTTAGTGGGTGGAAGTATTGATGGACGAAGTAGAGCATTAAAAGTAGAAAAGAGTTGATGGGGACTGCGTGAGAGGGTGTTAATGAGAGTGATAAAGTAAGTCTGTTTTGCCTGGAGACAGGCATGGTATTTTTGGAGGACAGATTTATATTGGCTGAAATCTTGCTGTAACTTTGACGTACTTTGTCTTACGCCACAGACACTCGGCATGGCTCTGTTTTTTGAGGCTTTTGGTAATGTCTGTCTGCCAGGGGTGTAGCGGTCGGGGCCTGATTCTGTGCATTGTGAGGGGGGCTAGGGTATCCAGAGTGGATGACAGTGAACTGTTGTAGATAGAAGTGGCCAGGTTGGGGCAGGACAAGCATGAGATTTTGGCATAGAGACAATCTGTAGCAGAAAAAAAAGAGAAGGGTTAAGATGGCAAAGGTTTCTACGGGTAATTGTTTGGTAGTTGGAAGGCAAAGAGGAAGAAGGAGAGAGTGAAACTAATAAGGTGGTGATCAGAGAGAGGAAAAGGAATGTTGGAGAGGTTGTGTGGAGTGCATTGGTAGGAGAATATGAGGTCAAGGTAGTTGCCAACAGAGTGAGTAGAAGCGTTTGCCCATTGTTTCAGGTCAAAAGAAGAGGTTAGGTTTAGAAATTTAGAAGTAGAGGGAGTGTTAAGATTAACAGGGATGTTGAAGTTACCAAGAATGATTGTTGGGATTTCAGAAGAAAGAAAGTAAGGTAGCCAGGCAGAGAAGTCATCAGGGAAGCTTGATACCAGTCCAGGAGGCCAATAGATCACAGCAATTCTCAACGAAACTGGAGAAAATAGACAAATATAGTGAGCTTCAAATGAGGAGAGGGACAAAGAGGGGAATGGGTGAAGAACCTGAAAAGTGCTTTGAGGGGATAGGAGGATTCCAACACCACCTCCTTTCCGTCCACTAGGCCTGGCAGAGTGAGTCCACAGGAGGCCACCATGAGAGAGAGCAGCAGGAGAAGGAAAGTCAGATTCTTGAAGCCATGTCTCTGTAGTTGCAAGTAGGTTGAAGGAGTTTGTGATAAATAGGTCATGGACAGCGGTAAGTTTGTTGCAAACCAAGTGGGCATTCCAAAAGGCACAGGAAAAGGCAAGGCTGGTTCTAAGCAGAAGAGGAATAGAAATTAGATTGTGTAGACTGCAGCTTCTGACAGAGGATAGTGGGTGCTGGGTATGTTGGCCAAAGGTAAATGATGGCGGTTCAGGATTTAGAGAAATATCTCCAGACATTAGGAGAAGCAGAAGGGTGAGAGAGGTGATATGGGAGTGTGGCTTATGTGGGGGGTGATACTTCTCAGTGTCCTGGAGGTTTTATTGGTATGTGGGTTCAAAATTAGCAGGAGGTGATGAGTGCAGTAATACGTTGAAGACAGGAGTGAGGGTGATATATATCACCTGAGGGGTGGAGAAGAGGGGTGAAGGAGAGAAAGTTTAAGGAGAGAGGATGCAACTGTGAGAAGGAAAAGTAGGGAGTGCATGATACAGAGTGGTGAGATAGAGAAGCAGACTGGATGAGAGATGTTCTATGGGAAATCAGGACACTTGTAGTCTGTTTAGTGTGTTGCAGTAGTCTGTTGTAGATTTTCGCTTTGTGCATTCGCCGAAGTGCAATACTTAATCCAATATGAATACTTTATCCAAAATGATAGTTGCCAATGCAATCCCTGCCTGTGCAACCCCTGCCTGGGCATCCCCTAGTGAAGCCCTAAATTTATACTGAGTTAGGTGGGGGTATTATTGTCAATTAATCAGCCAGGATTGCATAGGAGAAACACATGGCTGGCAGAATGAACTTCTCACACCAAAGACAGACTGCAATATCTTGCAGCAAGAGAGCAGGGGGTCATGGCTATAAAGATAAAACCACCTCATAATTTAGCTATGGACAATAAGAAAACAAAGACAAACATCACAGTGATATGGACAGAGGTAAAGAATTTTAAGGCAGCATAGATTACCATTTAGGCCGGGTTCACACTAGTGCGACAAACGCTCCGACATTGGGAGCTCATGTCACGTGACGTGTGAAAATCAATGTTTCCCTATGGGAGCCGTCCTAACTAGTCCGACACAAGTCGGTCCGACTTTGAAAATGCTCCCTGTACTACTTTGATCCGACTTTGATCCTACTTCAGCCCATTGACTATCATTGAAGTCGGATTAAAGTCGGATCGCCGTCTTGCATGATCCGACTTTGGCATGCGACTTGTGCTCAGATGATCTTGAGGGGGAACTCCACGCCAAATTTTAACTAAAAAACTGGCATAGGTTCCCCCTCCAAGAGCATACCAGGCCCTTGGGTCTGGTATGGATTTTAAGGGGAACCCCCTATGTCAAAAAAATGTCGTGGGGGTCCCCCCCAAATCCATACCAGACCCTTATCCGAGCACGCAGCCCAGACGATCAGGAAAGGGGGTGGGGACGAGCGAGCGCCCCCCCTCCTTAACCATACCAGGCTGCATGCCCTCAACATGGGGGGTGGGTGCTTTGAGGCGGGGGGGCGCCCTGCAGCCCCCCCACACCAAAGCACCTTGTCCCCATGTTGATGAGGAGAGGACAAGGGCCTCTTCCCGACAACCCCTGGCCGTTGGTTATCAGGGTCTATGAGAAGGGGGCTTATCGGAATCCGGGAGCCCCCTTTAATAAGGGGGCCCCCAGATCCTGGCCCCCCACCCTATGTGAATACCCTACCCATTCACCTAGGAAAAAAGTGTCAATAAAAAAAAATACAATAGACAAGTTTTTAAAGTAATTTATTAGGCAGCTCTGGGGGTCTTCTTCTTCAATGTTGCAGTTGAAGGTGAAATTTGAAGGCAGCATAGATTACCATTGAAGCATGCTTAAAACAATGAAGCAGTTGCAGCTAAAGGTGGAATCTGAAGGCAGCATAGATTACCATTTAAGCATGTTTAAAACAATGAAGCAGTTGCAGTTAAAGGTGGAATTTGAATGTGGCATAGATTACCTGTGAAGGGATAGAGAAGAGTTTATTTAGATAGTGCTGAGCCGAAGTGTAAAACTGAATCCAATATGAATACTTTATCCAAAATGATAGCTGCCAATGCAATCCCTGCTTGCGCAACCCCTGCCTATGATAGACTAGATAGACTAAACTTTTCAGTACACCAGCTGATGTCCCCTTTAGACAAACACACAGTTGACTTTCTAGTACAAGAGGGGGGTGGCAGCAGTCCAAAAGTCTCTAATAATTTTCACAGCAGTCTGTATTCATAAAATGTCCGAGGACAGTTTGTTGCCTCCTTCCAACTTCCAGGCGACACCTTTCTCCAGTGATACCAGACTATATCTTCAGCAGGCAGTCCCTCAGTCATCTCTCTCTAGCTTCTGCATCCAGGCCTTCAGTTGCCCATCTGAGGCCTCACAAACAGTAAGCACATGGCAGCATTGCCCTGGAGGGCAGTAGCCTTTCAGGCTGGACTGATCCTCTGCAGGAAAAGACCTAGAAGCTCAGTGGTTCAGAGAATTATTGCAGGCTCCCTGCAGCCTTCAGGGCCCTACTCCCTGGGATTGACCAGGGCTGCATAAATATTCATATTGCCATCTGCATAGCTCCACACCTATGTTCCAGAGAATTCTACAGCTCTCTGGAAGGCAGAGGGAGCTATCAAACTAGCAGCAGCTGAGAAAACTGAACTAACTTAATTAACCAGCTACATTGGTTACATTAAGCACACTATCTAATTACCACCACACTCTAGCCATTATTAATGAATAATTACAGCCACATTGGTTACAGGGGGCAAGCTAAATTTACCTAACAAAAACACACACAGCTCCACTGAACACAGTGAACCTGCACTAAATGTAACTAATCCTAGCACCTACCTAGGAGGGTGCTACATGGCACTTTTGCTTCCCAAAATCTTCTGTCTACTACCCAATCCCAACTGAAGGAGCAAAACTGATTTTAGCATCCATCGGTCCCTACCAATACAGGTTCATGTCTTTGTTTAGACTTCCCACTCTGGGGCCCCTTAGAAACACAGATTGTGCTATTTATAGCATATCTGCACCCAAAAATGGTTGCTGAAATCTCACAGGAATTCTGTGAGTAATTTTGATACAGACTTCCCTAAGATTGCCCTCAAAGAACATAGCAGAGGACACAATCATCCTATGCAGGGTTCCCCCTAGTGTCAGCATCAAAGAAAAACAAAAGGGAAAGTGACTCAGCAATCAGTTCCCAACAGACCAGCCCAACATCACCTCCTGGGTTGAGCAGAGGCCACCAACTGACCCCCTGTCTATGAGTTGATTATTTGGGGAAGTGCTGTGGATATAGTTACTCACAATACTGGAGATGTATCTACTGCACCCCCTTTGAATACTTCTCAGCACAGCTGATTTGAGATGAGGAATAAGGTTTCACATATCTCTCGTTTCTCCCATGGAAGCTAGTGAACTAAAGGAGTTAATCAATTTACTGCCTCTCTTTTTATACTGGGGCTCTAGGCAAACAATTATTATAGCTTTGCATAGAGTAGGGAAGGCTTAGAACCTCTGTCATGTTTTACTGTTCTGTCTGTCCCGAGTATAGAAATTTACACTCATTTTCATACCTGTAGGCACCACAGGAAGTGCAAGAAAAAATATCCAAAGTAGAGGATAAGGATAATAATACCAAGTTTGATATTTGTCACTGCAGCTGATGACCCCACTGGGATATTATTTCCTTTCAACTTCTGTTTTACCTGGTGCTTCATTTTAACTCATTCTGCAAAACCTGTGTGTGCATATTGCTAATATGACAGCAAAGGTTTACTAGCCTCAGTACCTTAAAGGGGTAAGGCTTGTACTGAAAACAGGCAGCATTTAATGGATTAGGTCTTCTTTGTTGAGTTTGAATAGACTGATGTGTTTTTTTTTTTGATACACTGTATGAGCTCCAATTTTTTTTAAAATGCACTAGAAAACATACCACTGGCACTGACAGCTATATGTAACACCAACACTTGCAATTGTCCTATATTCATACCTAATAAAAAGGCATACAAATTGCAGATGTCCATAACTATATACCCATATATTGTAAAGGCACTAAGTCTATGTTAATTTAATCCATGTAGCAAGTCAACCATTGTGTGACACATAGTGCATTTATATATATATATATATATGTATATATATATATGTATATATATATATATATATATATATATATATATATATATATATATATATATATATATATATATATATATATATATATATATATATAAATGCACTATGTGTCACACAATGGTTGACTTGCTACATGGATTAAATTAACATAGACTTAGCGCCTTTACAATATATGGGTATATAGTTATGGACATCTGCAATTTGTATGCCTTTTGATTAGGTATGAATATAGGACAATTGCAAGTGTTGGTGTTACATATAGCTGTCAGTGCCAGTGGTATGTTTTCTAGTGCATTTTAAAAAAATTGGAGCTCATACAGTGTATCAAAAAAAAAACACATCAGTCTATTCAAACTCAACAAAGAAGCCCTAATCCATTAAATGCCTGCCTGTTTTCAGTACAAGCCTTACCCCTTTAAGGTACTGAGGCTAGTAAACCTTTGCTGTCATATTAGCAATATATATATATATATATACATATATATATATATATATATATATATATATATATATATATATATATATATATATATATATATATATATATATACACACTTTCTCATTAGATAATTCCCTATATAGCTACATGATAACCCTCATGAATCCATGTACATGGAGCCAGTTAACAATAAAAGTAATAGCTTTCTTTTAGAGATGTAGCATCAATCTTGCATATGAATTGACAAGTTACTTGGACATGGCTTATTAATATTGTAATATTCAGTCATTAATTACTAATCATGTTGCTATGATACCTCTGAGCTGTTTTGAATAATGACATACAGAATCCATTTATCATAGATCTTACAAACTACTGATCATCTAAAGCATGATAATTAGTATTTGTAGAGAATAACTAGTTTATAGTGTTCATAAATAATGACATTTTTGCAATTTACAACAAATATTAATTGTCGTTCAAGCGCTAAGATTTAAAGTACCGTAGATGTTTTATAGTGCAGCTTCAATTAGCAGGGCGTTAATCTTGTGTTTGCAATAACACACAGATGTGCTTGACATATCAAATATATTTTGTCTGAATTTTATCGCCTACATTCTACAAATGGCAAATTCAAAATTATTTAGCAAAATATAATTAACACACTTAAAATAATTTTTAAATACTGACATGTATTTTCATAAATTATCCTACTCATAAGGACTTATATACATGACCATTGCTGTGAAATGTAGGCTTTATATTAAGAGACAGGGGCTGATTTATTAAAACTAGAGAGTGCACAATAATCTGGTGCAGCTCTGCATAGAACCCAATCAGCTTCCAGTTTTGTTTTTTTCATCAAAGCCTATTTGGCAACCATGCACAGCTGTATCATATCTTGCACTATCCAGTTTTAGTAAATCAACCCCCGCAATGAAGTTCAAATACATGACTTGGAAAAAGAAAGGTTGTATATGGCCTGCTTTGCTGCAATGAGAAGAGTGACTCAATTGAGTCTGCCCCAATTTTTTAGTTCATGTTTTTTTTGTTGTTGTTAATTTTTTTTGTATAGAACTATGTTTGTCCCAAGCATTTAAATCCACTTACTGTTGACTGAATCACTACCTCTGCTATTGGCTGTTGTTTGGTATCCAAGGAGACCTGGCAGCCATAGGGGAGGAAGCAGGTCTCCCTGGATAGCAAACAACGACCAACAGTGGCGGTGACAGCTCCTGGATCCAGAATTACTGCAGCAGTGGACTTCAAGCAAGTTTTGCAAAACTGTTCATGCACAGAAGCTACACAAATTTTGCTTATGCCTAGTTATACCTCCTAAGTGAAAAACCAAGGTGGTATCCTCACATGCAAAGGTACAGGTACAATAATAAAAGCTAAAGGATGGCGGTGAGGTCCAATAGTAGAGGTAACCAGGTATTTGTTTGTCTAATTAGTTATCTAGGCACAACTTGAGAGCACATTTACTTCCTCAAAATTAAGACACAATATACAGTAGCTGGGAAACATAACAAAGCATGAATGAAAACCTTTTAAGCTTATAAAATATAAAATAAAAAAACTGTATGAAAAGCAAAGGCCTAAGTGCAGAGTGCACTGCCTGTAGCAATATAAAAATTCTGAATACTGGGCAGGGAGTACAGCTGGCTTTTATAAAAATGATTAAAGTATAACTGAAGGCAAAATTATTATTATTTTGGATAGAGTGGAGAAGGATTAGAATGCCTGCCAAGTTTTAAATGCTGTCTGTTTCCACATTATAGAGATTGACCATCTCAATCTGTTTACCATTATCACCCAGAATAAAAAGGAAAGGAACTTCCAAGTTTTGGGTTGTTACCAGAACAGGAATGAGGGGCATCTTTAGCTGGGGACACTAGTTCTGGAGACCTTGGTGACAAAGATATCATTTGGTTCTACTTTACTTTTCAAAGCAGAAGTCCAGAAGGCAACTGGGGTCATAAGATGTGTGAGTCACCCAACCTTTGATGGAACCACGGCCCCAAGTGTGTCTCTGTTTGGGTGTGCTGTTTATGTTCAGTGGCACACAGTCAGCTGTTATCTGCACTTTAAAAGGGGTCCTGCTAATAGGGATTAGGAGTTATTACGGGGCTTTGCTAATGGACTTTGGTACTGCAGTCCTCTAATTAGAAGTATGGACTTTTTTTTGCCGATTCATAGTTACCAAGGTGGATACAGCATCGGTCCCCCGCTGGCACTAACACCGAGAACCGAGCTATCAAACACCACGGATCACATGGTTCTCAGGGCTCCCTGAGCAAAGAGTTGGTAACTGTCAGTCACTTCTCTCTGCTCTGCCCCCTCCTCGCTCATTTGAGCGCTGAGCTGTGAAGGAGGTACGAGATTCCAGCTCAGGCTCTCTGCGGCTCGCTTTAAAGCCCACTGTCTGCTGTCTGCTGAAAACAGGTCACAGGGGTGCAGAACGAACTGCACTCATGTGATCCACAGGAGAAGTACAGCCAAACAAGCTTTGGCTGTACTTCTCCTTTAATTTGGTTTCCTATTGCCAGACTTGTTCTTTAACCTGGGCAAACTCTCTCTGTGACAATTACCTGCCCTGACCCCCTCTTGGTCCTTATTTTATTTGAATTTCCATTAATCAATTCTAAGCCACTTCCCAACTTCCATTCTGCCTTATGATTGGGACTTAATGGCTTTAATGTACTCAATTGTCTGTCTGACAATTCCATCCTCATCACCATGGTTTAGGGAAAAAAACAACTATTTCCAGTCTCTGCCTTGGTCAAGGGCCTACTTGCATCCTGAAAGTGGTGCTCAGTGCAGTCCAGCATGCCACTTGCATGGACTGTGAACCCAGATTGTGAATCCTGACAAGCTGGAGCAACAGGGTAAATTAGGACACTAATGCCGCGTACACACGATCGGACTTTACGGCAGACTTGGTCCAGCGTACTGGATTTTGTCGGACAATTCGATCGTGTGTGGGCTCCAGCGAACTTTGCTCAAAAGTTGGACGGACTTAGATTTGAAACATATTTTAAATCTATGCGACGGACTCTTCTTTCTAGCAGACAAACCGGTCATCTGTGTGCTAGTCCGAAGAACTCAAACTGATGTATGCTCTGAAGCAATTAGAAGACGGAAGCGCTCCGTCTGGTAAAACTAGCCTTCGTATTGAAGCTAGCACATTCCTCTTCTGTGATCTTTTAATACAGCGTTTTTTTTTTCTTTATAATGCGAGAGGAATTAAGTTGTTTTGGTGCTTTTTTATTCACACAAGTTCTCACAAAGTGCTTTCTTCATGATTTATCCTCATGCCATGACTAATATGATATTTTTTAAAAGCCAGATCTCCATAAATAAAGTATTAAATTAGATTTTGGACTCATCTTTTTTTTTTTTTTTTTTTTAGATTTAAACACTATCTATTTTACAATGTGTGCTAAATTATAGAAATTTTTTTTTTTTTTATTTTTTTTTTTTGTAGTTTCAAGTTACCACAATAACCTTAATATTTTGTGTTGTTTTAATGAACCTTAATGAGGTTGGTGTCCCTTGTTAATTAGACATAGGGGGGTTTATTTTCCAAAGGCAAATTCATTTTTCACTACAAGTGCAAATTGTACTTGGAATTGCACAGAAAAAGCATTTTGAAGTGCCTTCGCTGTGGATCCGAGGGGCACATGCAAGGAACCACCAAAAAAATGTAAACCTTTTTCTTGCACATGATTGTATGATAAAATCAGCAGAGCTTCCCCTCAATTCAGCTCTTCCCCTCAGATTTACAGCGACTGCAATTCCAACAAGTGCACTTGCAGTGCAATTTCTAAAGTGCACTTTTCACTAGTACTTTGCACTTGATTTTTTAAATGATTTAGCCTTTTGGAACAAACACACATAGGGGTTGATTTACTAAAGGGAAAAAGACTGTGCACTTTGCAGTTGCCCTCTGCAAGAGCAGTTGCTCCAGAGCTTAGTAAATGAGCAGAAGCTCTGCTGACTTCCATCATCCAATCATGTGCAAGCAAAAATGCTTATTTTTTAATTTTCCTTGCACAGGATTGGGTACTCTTTGCAAAGTCAAGCCTTACCTCATTTCCTAAGCTCTGGAGCAATTGCACTTGCAGAGGGCAACTGCACTCTGAAAAGTGCACAATCTATTTGCTTTTATTAAATCAACCCCATAGTCTTTTTGACCTGTACCTGCCTACTCCCCAACAAAATGTCATTTTGGAATCAAAACACATAGTCAATAATGTAAGGTAACTAAAAAATACATTTATTTTGGTTAACAAAAAATTAGGAAGGCAACACTGGAGACACATTTGGAATCTGTGAAGCCTTTCATCCCCCAGGACACACATCAAGTTTTAGGACAAGAAAATTGGTATCTTGCGACTAGGGAGCACAGGGAGCACAGTCAGACCAGACAGAAACCAGGCAATCACTTTGGAGTCTTCCATGGAGCCTTCCCTGCACGCTTCTCTGCAGCCTTCCCTCCACGCTTCGCTGCAGCCTTCCTTGGGGGCTGTGCCTCTGGTGGTGTATTTGGGGCAGGAGGAGGAGGAGGAGGAGTGGCTTCATCTGCTAGATAGGTTGTAGCAGTAAGCTCCCCTCTCAAGCCCCTCTGATAGGCCTGAAAAATCAAACCCTCACAGAGGAGGCGTTGCCCCTTTTCCAGTTCCAGCAATCTGGTGGCCATATATGTCCCATATGCCTCCTCTGCATTGGGTGGTGTGCTGAGGATTTGGCTGGCTTCACGAATGAGGGCTAGGGATTCCTCCTCAGTTTGTGTCATTCTTGTGGGCCTTTTGGTGATAATGCGAAGGGGAGGCACCTGACACTCCGTGCGGCTTCTACTGGGCCCAGCCACAGCCTCCTCCTCTCTCCTACTTGGCAAGGCCTCCTCCTCTCTCCCACTGGGCAAGGCCTCCTCCTCTCTCCCACTGGTCAAGGCCTCCTTCTGGCTGAGGTCATCCTGTGTCAAAAAAAGGGACATAGTTGTAATTTTGTGTTATGCCATTACACACAATTTTCAGCTCATGACTTGCAAATATAATTATAAATAAATAGTAAAGGCTATTTATTTGACCCCACCATTATTCCAGCTCATCAACAATATCTGAAATATATTTTTGGCCACTACTGTCTAGTGATATGTCTACATATTAATATTTGTGATGAAGTCATTTGTTATGAAGCACTTAAAAATTTTAGACGTTAACATCATTAATAACATTTACACAATCACAAATTCCACAAAAAAGGATACCTGGCTATAGCTGGGCGCATCCACTTCATCAAGGCTGAAAAGGCCCAGTTCTTCCTGGGACTTCTCAGCTGGGGTGGAGGTGGATGGAAGGCTGGAGAGAAGAGTGGGGGGAAGGCTGGAGGGAAGGATGGGGGGAAGGGTGGGGGGAAGGGTCGAAAGTGATTGCCTGGCTTCTGTTTGGTCATCCAGGAATCGCATTTTGTGGTAGTACCACAACTTGGGTACATAAACTTTGTTGGCTGCTGCTCCGGATCTGAGCGACTCCTGGATTTTATTGTGTTCCCGCTTATACATGTTTCTCAAGATACCAATTTTCTTGTCCACAAACTTGAGGTCTGCCTGGGGGACTCGAGTCTACACAAATTCTAAAAGTGTGCCCAGTGTTGCCTTCCTTACAGCTCGATTGAAATATAGTGGGTGTTTGACCTCCCACAGGTTTTTGTTTTCCTGATATAAATCGATAAATCTGGACAAAAAATCAGCCTCTTTAAAGGGATTCATTTTTTCTGAAAGACAAGACACAAGATCAAAACTGGAATGTCAGTCAGAACTCCCAGGATTATTTTGTGAAGAATCTAGGGGACACATATACACACACACACCCCCACGTTTAATCTTACCTTCGTTTCTGACGCTCGCTACTTCCACACGGACATACGTAGGCCATCGTAATAGCTTTATATACACTGCACATGTGTCAAGCTCCGCTTGCGTTGCCCGCCCCTGACGTTCTTTAGTACGATTTGTCCCCGCCCCTTCACTCTTCGTTGCGCAGTGGGAGTATATCGAGAAAGATGGCGGAGAGATTCAGTGGAAGTAGCGCGGAGGAAAGCCTGGAGCCACAACCATCCACATCCCGGAGGAGATATAAGGTCACCAACATGGCTTTTGAAGAGATGGTGGAGATGGTGTCCATATTGAGAAGGGAGGACTACGATGGGAAAAAAGGACCTTACACACGACCGAATATGCGTAAGGACAAAATAATGTCCTCAGTTGTCACCGCTCTAGAAGCCAAATTTAGCACTAAACGTTCGAAAGAACAATTGAGGAAGCGGTGGTCTGACATCAAAAGTAGGGAGCCAGAACAATATTGGCGAATAAAGAAGCTGCTTAAAAAAAGTAAGTACTTGTGTTTTCCTATTAAGATACTTAACTTGCATGCTGATCCATATTTTTTACGTTTATACAGCATCGTTCGTAAAGACCGTTCTTTGTAAAATACATATGATACTAAAGAAAAAGACGTTATTTTTTTCCATATACGATGGTACAGGGTTGGACATACATTTAGGTCTTGATAATTTGTCGTATTCCCAAAATTTGGTGAAGTGGTGTAGATGTGTTTGAAAATATAATGCTTCTTCAAAAATGATTCAGTGTAAGGTAAGGACAGGACACAGCAGCTGGTTCCACATCTGGACTCACGAGCACTAGTGTACTATGTGACCATAACTAAATTTTTGAGGGCTAATACACATAGGAGATCATTGAGGTGTCTGCATCTGTGAAACTTGCATGAAAATGTGTATTGTTTAGAATTGTTGTTCAGAGGTAATGTTCATCCTGTCTTCTAAATTTTTGAGGACAAAAAAAGGTAATTGTCCACAACTCATAACCAACGTTTCTTATTAATTCGAAAAATCTAAAATATCACTGTGCTTTAACTATACCTTTTGTTGAATTATCATAGGGGAGAAAAGACTCAGACAACAGTCCAAGGATCCCAGGACCCCCCCAAGTCACCAGCCTGAGGCTGAAGATACCCCAAGCCCCAGCCCAGGACTACGTCCACCCGACGAGCTGGAGGAAGGAGAGGTGGAGGAAGTGTGCGAGCTTTCGACCCCACCAAGTGAGTGACTGACACCCCAGCTTAAGGTAATGTATTTAGGCGTGCATATTTTAACCCATTTTTTTTTACACACATTTTAGGTGAGCTTCTGGTTGTGGAAGGCCAAGCGGCAGAGCCATTCAGCACAGACAGTGCCCAAAGACTTATTGGCCAGATAATGTTGTGGAATGGCCAAATTGATCAAATGCGTGACCAAATTCACACCATGAAAATTCGCCTGGACTCCATGCAGCATGAAATGAAGAACATGATTGATGTTTTGGGCAGAATATAATAACGTTTTGCCTTAAAACATCAATCATGTTCTTCATTTCCTTGTCAAGTTTGTTCCTTCTTCAAATTTTGTTGTATTTTTTTCCGTCAAAAATATTTTTGCTGATGCACACGGTATGTCATCATGTGCTATCTTCCATCAGGAGATATCAATGTACTTGTTTTGTGTTTGCAACCCCTTCATCCTCAAATTTTTTTTGTGGTGAGAGGAACAAAGGGATTGCACACACAAAACACGTACATTGCTCCCCCATGATGGGAGATAGCACATGTTGACTTGACCCTTTTTTAATACAAAATTTTGAGCATCTGAAAAATTTAGGATTTACAGCACCGTTATTAACATGTTGAACTTTGTAAGTTCTTTTTTTTGTATGTTTTTCAAAACACTGTTGTGAATAGTAATTTTTTAAACAAGGTCTATTTTTGTTTAAATATGCCTTTAATAACCTTAAAAAAAAAAATAAATAAATAAATAAATAAATATTTTTTTAAACAAAAAAAAAAATGGGGGCTCCAAAAAATGCACCTTTTAATGTGCACACAGTAAAATGTTTTTACTACTACAATGTGTGTGGCTGATTATTTATCAATAAGATGTTTTGCTAATTTTGGTGTGGTTACAGTGACAAAGGGCCTTATTAACTAAAGGAAAATGCACTTGCCACTACTACAAGTGCACTAGGAGACAGACAAAACTAAATGCAACCAAGAAGAAAAACAAGATATTTGAACCAAAATGTATTTATTTATTTTTTTTTTGAAAAATTATAGCTCTTGTTAAATAGCAATGGCCCCCCGACCATTAAAATAATTCACATATCGGTCATGCACTTGACGTAGTTTTTGGGGGGCCAAGCCAATAAGGCCAATTTCCAGGCCTGTCAGTGGTTGATCAAGTACAAGTCCGGCCTCAGGCCCAACAGAGGTCATATATGTAGCTGAATGTCTTCTTAAGAAATTATGGAGTATGCAGCAAGCCAGTATGACATGATTAATTTTATAGTCCGCTAGATTTATGGCTGACAGGAACAAAAGGAACCGGCTGGCCAGAATCCCAAAGGCATTCTCCACAACTCTTCTTGCCCTGGCCAGCCGGTAATTAAATACCCTCCTCTCAGGGGTGAATGTCCTTTGGGGGAACGGCCTCATCAAGTGCTCGCCGAGAGCAAACGCTTCATCAGCGATAAAAACTGAGGGGAGTCCATCTACATTCTGGTCATCAGGTGGCAATCCCAGGCAACCAGTCTGGAGACGCTGGCACAGCTCGGTCTGTGCAAAGACTCCTCCATCAGGCATCCAGCCATTCTTCCCCACGTCCACAAACAGAAAGTCCAAATGTGCCAAGACCACTGCCATCAAAACTACACTATGGAAACCCTTGTAGTTATAGAAATAAGACCCCGAATGGGGTGGTGGCACAATGCGGACATGCTTCCCATCAATCGCCCCGACACAGTTGGGAAAGTCCCAACGGTCAGCGAACTGGGAGGCCACAGTCTGCCATTCCTGTGTACTGGAAGGAAACTGTGGAGTACTTTTAAACATAACTTGGATATCAGATTACACAAAAACATTATTGAACAACAGCAGTCGAACATTATTAATATGTGTGTTTGTAATTTTTATTCTAAAAAACATAAGGCCCACTTATAAGATTACTCACCCCCTCTGATGGCCCATTGATCAATTTGAATGTGGGGGAGGGGTTCTAATTAGGTTAATAAACACACCTGACAGTTTCAAACATTTGAGGGGGTGGGGGAGGGGTTCTAATTAGGTTAATAAACACACCTGACAGTTTTAAACATTTGAGGGGGTGGGGGAGGGGTACTAATTAGGGTCAAAAACACACCTGACAGTTTCAAACATTTGAGGGGGTGGGGGAGGGGTACTAATTAGGGTCAAAAGCACACCTGACAGTTTCAAACATTTGAGGGGGTGGGGGAGGGGTACTAATTAGGTTAATAAACACACCTGACAGTTTCAAACATTTGAGAGGGTGCGGGAGGGGTACTAATTAGGGTCAAAAACACACCTGACAGTTTCAAACATTTGAGGGAGTGGGGGAGGGGTTCTAATTAGGGTAAAAACACACCTGAAAGTTTCAAACATTTGAGGGAGTGGGGGAGGGGTACTAATTAGGTGAATAAACACACATGACAGTTTCTAACATTTCAGTGGGTGGGGGAGGGGTACTAATTAGGTTAATAAACACACATGACGGTTTCTAACATTTGAGGGGGTGGGGAGGGTCAAACAGTACAATGGAGCTGACAATATACATTGTTCAAGGGACTATAGGCTAGAGATATAAATGGACCCAGGATTGCATGTTGGGGAGGTTATTGAAGGAAAATATGCATGTAGGGCAAAAAATGATTAATGTCAAAAAACAGGCATGCATGAAGATAAAGGGGACATTCACAGCATATTCCAAGCATGGTAATTAGGTAACGAGGACATTTAGACTATACATTAGCAAACATTTAATACATATCATGTAATGTTAAAGGATAAAACTTACCTTCATATAGTCCTTCTGCAGGACCTGAATGATGGCAGAGCGAGTCTCTGGGATTATTATCCCCAGAGCCTGGGGGGAGATGCCTGTAGAGAACTTCAAGTCCTGAAGACTTCTCCCAGTCGCCAAGTAATGTAAAGTGGCAACTAGCCTCTGCTCCACACTGATGGCTTGCCTCATCCAGGTATCCTGCCTGCTGATATAGGGGGTCAGCATAGCCAGCAGACGCTCAAAAACAGGGTCCGTCATCCGGAGATAATTCCTGAAATCCTCAGGATTAATCTCACGGATCTCACGGAGCAAAGGCATATGCGAGAATTGGTCACGCTGGCGCAACCAATTCTTCATCCATGAACTCCTCCTTGCCCTGTTCATGGACTGGACTCGGGTCAAAGTATTAACCCCAACACCAGGTCCCCACGCAGCACGAACTAGAGAACGAGTATGTCCACTCGACATGGCTTCAAAACGGTCGGCTGGTCAAACAAACAAACTTATAACAAACGCACTGCAGAACAGCAAGGCCTATGAAGAACGACCTGAAAATCAGGAACGAGCGGACCAGAACGGCCTGCTAGGCAGGTTACGAACTGACCAACACGCACTGAAAAGCAGATACAATCCTCACAAGCACAAACTGGACTGCAGAAAACGATCAAAATAAGCTGAAGTGTAAATAGCGCGAATCGTCTCTAACCAAACTTCTACTAATACGAGATAAACACGAGATTAGCAGACGGAGCCCAAAGGGTGCCGTAGTGGGGCTTGAACTTCCTTTTTATAGTCCCGTTGTACGTGCTGTACGTCCTCTCGTTCAAAACCATCGGACTTTTGGAGTGATCGTGTGTGTCCAAGTCCGTCCGGCGAAAAGTCCGCCGTGCAAAGTCTGCCGTAAAGTCCGATCGTGTGTATGCGGCATCAGTCAAATAAAAATGTGGATCACTTTAACAACAATAATAACAAGAAAATAACAAAAATATCCTTAGAAAGCATCTGCCCAACTTCAACATAGCAGGATAAATATTGCTCAGTAATACTTGTCATGACTTGTAGTAATCCTATGCTAAAGCCTTATGCTTCATACATTTCAGATGATCCTTACACTTTTGAATATTACTGGGGATTTTTTTTTTACATCATTTTGCATGCATTAGTATTAATTTTTCCATTCTTAAAACAATGCATTTCCAAGTTTTCAAGTGCAAGAGGGTTCAGCCAAATCATTAAACAAGAGTGCCTAATCTAGAAATCAAAAGGGCGTTTCTCTCTTTAGAAAAAATGTGTATGATATATTTTTTAACAAGAACAGACAACATATTTTAACTTTGTAAAAGTTGCTTTTTTTATATATATATCTTTTCTAACCTAGCAAGGAAAGGTCATGTTCAATTTAGGGATCAGAAAGTTTTTCTTATCTTTTTATAGCATTTATGCTTGCTGTAGGGAAAAGCATTAAAGTGTTTAGGTTGTATGGTAAAATAATACACAACATAAAAAAATAACAACGTTTAGAAAAAAAATAGTCTGTCTTTTAGATTTATAGCATGTCTTGCTTTTCTATTGTCACAGGGATTGCAATGTACAAATGTTACCATGATCCATTAGAGAACATGCTGATTTCAATGAAAAACACATATTCCTTAAAATGGAGAGGTGTAAATTGTCCTTACTGTTAAATAAAAGCCATGTGCACATTTCATTTTTAGAGTCAGGGCCGGTGCAAGGATTTTTGTCTAGGCAAAGGTGCATTTTGCCGTCCCCCGCCATCTTCCCACCACCCCCTCCCCTCCCCAACAGCAGTGTGTAATGAGGCCCCCTACCGGTTATGCATTCCATGTTTTCCTTCACTAGTTGCGGGCAGCTTGCAGGTGAAGCAAACTAAAACTTCCTTGCAGCACTTGGTAGGAGAGAGGGTGCATTGTTAGCGGTCGGCAGAGAGATATTTTAACCACTGGAGTCTCAAAGACATTTATTTTTTTGCTTAAATGTTTTAATCAATTGCCAACCGCCTTCCGCATATATACTGTGGCCACTTTACAGGCATACTATAGTCACCCCCCAGGCACAATATTTAAAGGAATATTTCATTTTTATTGTTTCACTTTAAGCATTAAAAAAATCACTGCTCCCGAAAAAACGGACGTTTTTAAAAAAAGTTTTGCATTGATACATGTCCCCTGGGGCAGGACCCAGGTCCCCAAACACTTTTTATGACAATAACTTGCATATATGCCTTTAAATTTAGCACTTTTGATTTTTCATGTTAGTGTCCCATAGACTTTAATGGTGTTCCTGGCAGCTTTCGAATTTGCCGCGAACACCGCATATTGTTCGCTGTTCGGCGAACAGGCGAACACCCGATGTTTGACTCGAACTTACGGTCGAGTCGAACATCGGGCTCATCCCTACTAGTGAAGTGTGAGTACTTGCTATGGGAGAAATGTGTGTCCAGGCAAGTTATGATTATATACTGCATACATACTGCTTAATTCAGAGGGGCCTGTACAACTGTAAGTCGATTCACCCCTAGCAGTGCATTTTAAAGTGTTGGGTCTCCAGAATACTGTGCATTTGGCACAAAAATCGTATAGGGCATGGTGCAGTTGAACAGGTGCATGCTTGCAAACTTCAGAAAAATGTGCATTTGGCCTACAGGAGCTTACTTTTAGGCTGGAGTAGGAAAATGTGCTAAACTAGTAAAAACTAGTATGGGGCCAAGTGCAGTTGGGCAGGTGCAGCATAGTATACATGCTTGCAAGCTTGTTGCCTAAACACATGCTTGAATAAACAAATGTTTTGCATAGATGTTGCATGCATACATACATGTGGCATAAGCACATGTTTGGAAGACTATGGGCATCGGTACACTTGAAGGAGTTGTTTCCAGAATAGCATGTTTTGGGGCTCCCTTTTCACACTTGTGTGATTTGAAAGTTGGGCATTTTTGTCACAACTCGAATGCAATTTTGCAGCGACATGAAGCAGTGCCTGTGTAATCTTGAGGTCTATGGACCTCAAATCACACCAAGATCCGACCGGAGTGGTGCAGGGGCTGCTTTGAGGTCGCTGCGACTTTAAGTCACACGGATGTGAAGGGAAATCATGGGGTACGACTGGTCAGGGACCTTGCAGTCCCAAGTCGCAGGATGGGTCGCACAGGTGTGGAAGAGTCCTTAGGCTGTTGAAGCAGCATAGAGGCTGCATTGGATGCCTATGTACTTGCCTAATCTTGACTATAACTAGTATGGGCCCAGGTGCAGCACAGTATACATGCTTGCTTGCTTACTTACATAGAACACAAGCCTGCATAGGCATATGTTTGCAGAGGGCCCCACCCCATGGCCCCCGCGCCCGACAAGTGGGCAGCATGCAGCCCCCCAAGGCATGTTGCGTAAACGCAGGTTTTTTTAAGCTTATGTTTGTACAGATGGGCGGGCATAAGTGTGTATGCATGTTGCATAGATATACGTGTTTGCATAAACACATGGTGCATAGACATGTTTGCATAGATGCATGTTGTGTTGCATAAACACATTTCATAAACGCATGCTTGCTTATTCTGTAAATGCATGTGTCCATGGGCACGTATTACATAAATGCGTGTTTGCATGGACATGCAGTCGTGTTTTGCCTAAACGCATATTTGCTTAAGCACATACCTACATGCTTTCATAAACGCATGCCTCCATAAATGCATATTGCTTAAATGTATGCTGGCATGTTTTCATTTGTACTGTATACGTATATCCTTAATTTAAACTGCATACATATGTGCTTAGTTGCATTAAACTGTATACAAATGTGCTTATTTACATTAAACTGTATGCATATGTGCTTATTTACATTAAACTGTATACATTTGTGCTTATTTGCCTAGAACTACATATATATCTGTCTTTTTAACTAGGACTACATGCAAACGTGCTTATTTCCTTGAGCTGCATACATAGATGCATGAATGCTTGTATACCTGCATGTTTGCATATCTGGGTACCTGCATACTTACAGGGTTGTATAGCAGTAGACCAATATTGTCTAGGCCTGCATTGTTGTGGAATTGCCTATTAGTTTGTCTAATACAGTCACTTTATTATGTATCTGTTAGACTAGCTAAATGACTTAGAAGGGTGCCACCGCCCTCAGGTTCAGTGGTCTGGCAATGTTCACATCTCCTGTTGGACCAATGCCATGAGGGTGATCTGAGCCACTGTGGCGCCTGATCTCAGATCAAGCCTGGTTAGTACTTGGATGGGAGACTGCCCAGGTTTCCCTCCTAAGTGAAGGGGGCATCTGAGGCTCCTTCCTTAGCTGGGTCAGTCTTTGCCTTGCATTGGGTCTTGGAGCAAAAGTTTTGGGCTTATTATTGTAAAACAATTAAATGGTAACAGCTTCAAAACTGAATAGGGGCATGAGGTCTATCTTTACATCTCAATCCGCTGGGCATCCTTCTGCTTCAGATAGGCTCAGTCTGTTCAGTTATGACCTCTCTGCAAGAGGTAGATTGCGGGGCCCATAATCATCAGGAAACACACAGCTTCATGTGCCGGGCTGTTTCCAGACTCATCAAAGATTTCTGTAATTGCAGTGGAAAGTCTTCTGTTTTCTTTTTTGTGACTATCCTTTGGGCTGGCCAAAGCTTCTGAGGTTCACAAAGCTCCTAGCTCCGGTGCTGGACTTTCTAAAGACGCAGGGGGTTGTCAATCTCAGTATACCTCAATAACCTTTTGATCAGGAAGCAGTTGGTCTAGATTTTCCTTTGATACAATTTGCAGTTGGAAGCTGTATTTAGGTTGAAGCACATTCCTTATGTTCAGTCCTACTTCAGGTCTTGGAGAGGATCATTCTCTCTCTCTCTCTCTGTTAGGGATGAGCTTCGAGTTCGAGTCGAAGTTATGTTCGACTTGAACATCGGCTGTTAGCAAGTTCGCCGAACAGCGAACAATTTGGGGTGTTCGCGGCAAATTCAAATGCCTCGGAACACCCTTTAAAAATCTATGGGAGAAATCAAAAGTGCTAATTTTAAAGGCTTATATTTATGGTATTGTCATAAAAAGTGTTTGGGGACCTGGGTCCTGCCCCAGGGGACATGGATCAATGCAAAAAAAAGTTTTAAAAACGTCCGTTTTTTCGGGAGCAGTGATTTTAATAATGCTTAAAGTGAAACAATAAAAGTGTAATATCCCTTTAAATTTTGTACCTGGGGGGTGTCTATAGTATGCCTGTAAAGGGGCGCATGTTTCCTGTGTTTAGAACAGTCTGACAGCAAAATGACATTTCAAAGGAAAAAAAGGCATTTAAACTACTCGCGGCTATTAATGAATTGCCGGTCCGACAATACACATAAAATTTAATTGATAAAAACGGCATGGGAATTCCCCATAGGGGAACCCCGAACCAAAATAAAAAAAAAAAAAAATAACGTGGGGGTCCCCCTAAATTCCATACCAGGCCCTTCAGGTCTGGTATGGATATTAAGCGGAACCCCGGCCAAAATTAAAAAAAAAAATAAATGGTGTGGGGTCCCCCTCAAAATCTATACCAGACCCTCCAGGTCTGGTATGGATTTTAAGGGGAACCCCCCGCCAAAATTAAAAAAAAAAAATGGCGTGGGGTCCGCATAAAAATCCATACCAGACCCATATCCGAGCACACAAGCTGGCAGGCCACAGGAAAAGAGGGGGGGGGGGCGAGAGAGCGCCCCCCCCCTCCTAAACTGGCCACATGCCCTCAACATTATTATTTATTATTATTATACAGGATTTATATAGCGCCAACAGTTTACGCAGCGCTTTACAACATTAGGGAGGACAGTACAAGTACAATACAATTCAATACAGGAGGAATCAGAGGGCCCTGCTCGCTAGAGCTTACAATCTAGGAGGGAGGGTCAAGTTATACAAAAGGGTAATAGCTGTGGGGGATGAGCTAATGGAGAAAATAGTGCAGTTGTTAGATGGAGGCAAGATAGGCTTCTCTGAAGAGGAAAGTTTTCAGGGATTGCCTAAATGTGGATACATTTGGAGACAGTCTGACAGATTGGGGTAGGGAATTCCAGAGGATGGGCGAGGCTTGGGAGAAGTCCTGGAGGCAGATATGGGAGGAGGTGATGAGGGAGCTAGAGAGCAGAAGGTCCTGGGAGGAACGGAGAGGGCGATTAGGTTGGTATTTTGAGACTAGGCTAGTGATGTAGCTGGGGGCAGAGTTGTGGATGGCTTGATAACTTATTGTTAGTATTTTGAATTGAATTCTTTGGGCGACTGGCAGCCAATGGAGGGATTGGCAGAGGGGGGTAGCAGACACTGAGCGGTTTGTAAGGTGGATGAGTCTGGCAGCAGCATTCATGATGGACTGAAGGGGGGTAGTCTATCTTCCTTTTGGTTTCTTCCTCCATCTACTTCTTCTTCTGGTTCTTCTGGTTCTTCTGGTTCTTCCTCCGGTGTTCTCATCCGGCATTTTCCTCCGCGGCGTCGGCATCTTTTTCCCTTCTTCTCCGGGCCGCTCCGCATCCATGATGGCATGGAGGGAGGCTCCCGCTGTGTGACGCTTCTCTCTTCATCTTCTTCTCTTCATCATCTTGTCTTCATCTTCTTGTCTTCGTCTTCTTGTCTTCATCTTCTTTTCGGGCCGCTCCGCATCCATGATGGCATGAAGGGAGGCTCCTGCTGTGTGATGCTTCTCCTCTTCTGACGGTTCTTAAATAACGGGGAGCGGGGCCACCCGGTGACCCCGCCCCCCTTTGACGCACAGGGACTTGACGGGACTTCCCTGTGGCATTCCCCGTGACGCCACAGGGAAGTCCCATCAAGTCACTGTGCGTCAGAGGGGGCGGGGTCACCGGGTGGCCCCGCCCCCCGTTATTTAAGAACCGTCAGTAGAGGAGAAGCGTCACACAGTGGGAACCTCCCTGCATGCCATCATGGATGCTGAGCGGCCCAAAAAGAAGATGAAGAGAAGAAGATGAAGAGAAGAAGCTGAAGAGAAGAAGATGAAGAGAGAAGCGTCACACAGCGGGAGCCTCCCTCCATGCCATCATGGATGCGGAGCGGCCCGAGGAGAAGAAGGGAAGAAGACACTGACACCACAGAGGAAGATGCTGGACGAGAACACCGGAGGAAGAACCAGAAGAACCAGAAGAAGAATAGGATAGAGGAAGAAACCGAAGGAAGATAGAAGATTTGTTCTTGTCAAGATTGGAATTGTCAAAAACTGTCTCTTGTCATTTTTAACATTTTTGACACTTTTTTAGTGAAATGGTAGGGGTACAAGTACCCCCTTACCATTTCACACAGGGGGGAGGGCCGGGATCTGGGGGTCCCCTTGTTAAGCCCCCCACCCACAGACCCCCACAACCACCGGCCAGAGTTGTGGGGATGAGGCCCTTGTCCTCATCAACATGGGGACAAGGTGTTTTGAGGGGCTACCCCAAAGCACCCTCCCAATGTTGAGGGCATGTGGCCCGGTATGGTTCAGGAGGGGGGGCGCTCTCCCCCCCCTCTTTTCCTGCGGCCTGCCAGGTTGCGTGCTCTGATAAGGGTCTAGTATGGATTTTTAGGGGGGTCCCACGCCATTTTTTTTTTTAATTTTGGCGCGGGGTTCCCCTTAAAATCCATACCAGACCTGAAGGGTCTGGTATGGATTTTGAGGGGGACCCCACGCCATTTTTTTTTTCTTAATTTTGGCCAGGGTTCCCCTTAATATCCATACCAGACCTGAAGTGCCTGGTATGGAATTTAGGGGGACCCCCCCACGTCATTTTTTTTTTTTTATTTTGGCTCGGGGTTCCCCTGTGGGGAATTCCCATGCCATTTTTATCAGTGAACTTTTATGTGTATTGTCAGACCGGCAATTCATTAATAGCCGCGAGTAGTTTTAAATTACTTTTTTCCTTTGAAATGTCATTTTACTGTCAGACTGTTCTAAACACGGGAAACATGCGCCCCTTTACAGGAATACTATAGACACCCCCCAGGTATGAAATTTAAAGGGATATTACACTTTTATTGTTTCACTTTAAGCATTATTAAAATCACTATTCCCGAAAAAACAGACATTTTTAAAACTTTTTTTTGCATTGATCCATGTCCCCTGGGGCAAGACCCAGGTCCCCAAACACTTTTTATGACAATAACTTGCATATAAGCCTTTAAAATTAGGACTTTTAAAAATTCATGTTCGTGTCCCATAGACTTTAACAGTGTTCGTGTGTTCGAACAAATTTTTTGCCTGTTCGCAAGTTCTGGTGCGAACCAAACAGGGGGGTGTTCGGCTCATCTCTACTCTCTCTCTGGAACTTGAAGATCCAGGCATTGGATTGCCAGAGGGCTCTGTTCCCGGGGTGTTGCACAGCTAAAGATTGGTTGTTGATGGTTTGGAGTCTAGAAAGGTTGAATTTTTCCTTTCAGGTATTGGAAAATAATAACCACTGATGCCAGTTTCTCCATTTGGTTTGAGGGTGGCTACAGTTCAATTGACATGGTCTCCACAGAAGAGTATATATCTCATAAATATCTTTAAGATTTTGGCCAGTACGCCTTGCTTTGGATTATGGTACAAACCAGTTGTAGGTTCTATCCGGGAAAGCCTCTGCAGGGGCATATATATCAACCACAAGGGTGGCACCAGGAGTCATGCGGCTCAGGATGGTGAAACACATTCTGTCTGGGACAGCACAAGGACAGCCTCTATCATCCCTGCATATTCCAGATATAGAATAGTGGCAAAAGGAACTCTGCAGGTGAATCTACCAAATTCCAGCTTCTACAAGTTGGGACAGGTTGTGTCCGGGACAAGGGTCCCACTGGTAATAGGGATAGATGCACTGGTAATACCTTAGGGACCAGTTCTCCCTTATTTGATGCTTCCCTCTGTTTCAACTTCTCCCACATCTTTTGAGAAGAATCCAGGAGGTGGTAACACTGTTATTAATGTTAGCCGAATTAGCCCAGGAGGGCTTGGTACACCGACATAGGGAGTCTTGCGGGGGTCGCTTCTTGAACACAACCAGTCCAGCGGGACCTAATGGTCTTGAGTCTTGTATCTCAGCACTGTTGAGCCCCTGAAAGCCAGCTCCGTGGAACTTCAATTACAGGACTTGGAAATATTTTTTTGCCTGGGGTGAAGCCAGGAAGTGGCACCCACAGAAATATGTGAGTGGGAGATTTTCTCTTTCTTTCTCCAATCTGTAGGGGAAAGGAGATTGGCCTTAAGTACTGTTAACTGTCAGGGTTCGTCCCTATACATTTTTTTTTTTCAGGGGCTGTTGTTTCTTACTCCTTGGTTCATACTTCATACAGCGTGTAACGTAGACAGGCTGTCTACATTACAGGTCAGGCCATTTTTGTGTCCTTGGGACTTGAATTTGATCTTGACTGTCCTTGCAGAGGCCACTTTTTGAAGTGAGAGATTCTGTTAGTCCTTTATCTCAGGAGTTGGCTTCTTTGGTTGCTATCACTTCACTAAGTGGAGTGTTATAGGGCGTACACACGGTCGGACTTTGTTCGGACATTCCGACAACAAAATCCTAGGATTTTTTCCGACGGATGTTGGCTCAAACTTATTTTGTCTACACACGGTCGCACAAAGTTGTCGGAATTTCCGATCGCCAACCACGCGGTCACGTATACCACGTACGACGAGACTAGAAAAGGCCGGTTCAGAACCAAGCGCGGCACACTTTGGGCTCCTTTTGCTAATCTCGTGTTAGTAAAAGTTTGGTGAGAGACGATTCGCGCTTTTTCAGACTCGTGGCTTTCAGATCGTTTTCTGCCGTTCAGTTTGTGCTTGTGGGTTTGTCTCTGCTCTTCAGTGCGTGCAAGCAGGTTCCGCGTGACTTTAGGTAGTCATTGTATTCTTGTTCGTTCGTTACTGGTTTTCAAGTCGCTCTTCACAGGCCTTGCTGTTCTTCAGTGCGTTCTGTTACTTCATTACGAGCAGCCGACTGTTTTATAGCCATGTTTCGTATGCGTACTCCTCGTAGAGTTCGTGCTGTGCGGGGGCTTGGTGTTGGGGTCCTGACCTTGACACAAGTCCAGTCCATAAACAGGGTGGGGAGGAGTTCATGGACCAAGAATTGGTTGCTTCAGCGTGACCAGTTCTGTCATATGCCTTTGCTCCGTGAAATCCGTGAGAATAATCCTGATGATTTCAGGAACTTTCTCAGGATGACGGACCCCGTGTTTCACCGTTTGTTGGCTTCGCTGACTCCCTATATAAGCAGGCAGGATACCTGCATGAGGCAAGCCATCACTCCGGAGCAGAGGCTGGGCGCTACCCTGCGGTATTTGGCCACAGGGAGAAGTCTGCAGGACTTGAAGTTCTCGACAGGCATCTCCCCCCAGGCTCTGGGTATCATCATCCCAGAGACCTGTTATGCCATCATCCAGGTCCTGCAGAAGGAGTATATGAAGGTAAGATTTTTGTCCTTTAATATAACATTTTATT
Organism: Aquarana catesbeiana; assembly: GCF_042186555.1. Taxonomy (NCBI): domain Eukaryota; kingdom Metazoa; phylum Chordata; class Amphibia; order Anura; family Ranidae; genus Aquarana; species Aquarana catesbeiana. The sequence continues at coordinate 173,703,624 of NC_133331.1, read as the reverse complement.
GTATTGAATGTTTGATAATATATTGTATTTCTTTCCTCATTCCCTAATTACCATGATTGGAATATGCTGTGTATGTCCCCTTTGTTCTCATGCATGCTGGATTTTTATGTAATTATTATTTTATGTCCTTCATACATATTTGCCCTTCACTAACCTCCCCAGCATGGTGTCTCCTGCCCTATATTCACCTCATGTAGTCACTTAACAATGTATTTTATCAGCTCCATAGTAGTGCTTTACCCCAAACACCCCCTAAAATGTTTGGAAATGTTATTTTTGATTTAAATTCAGGCAGAGTGCCATAGGCTTTTTTTGTGGTGTCCCCAAATAATTTTTAGTAACCCTCCCTCCCCCCAACTGCTGATTCCAATTCTCTATCCTCAATCATCTATCTGCTGACTTTGCCAAACCCATACACACTATACCCATCTCTTTTGTGGTCAGATTTATGGATGAATTCCCTAAAGCATGTAGTGCAAGGGCCTGCCTGTATACTTTCAAATGGTACTGTTTAAAGTTTTTGTATCCTATTATTATCTTGATAGGTAATAGCAGAATGTCCAAATGTCCTCAAATGTGTACAGTGTGTATTTTTATCTTTGTATTATGACACTTCTTACCTGTCCAGTGGTCTGCCAATAGTGTAACTAAGGAGGGTCTGTTCAAAGTAATACCCATTATTTAGGCATTCATCTCTCAATGAAGTGAAGAGGGTTACCTGTCCAAGATTTACACACACCCCCCTATAATGTTAGAAATGGCCCATGAGAGGGGGGGAGGGGGAATATGATAGGTGTACCTTATACTTTGGCCTTGTTAAATTCCCCTTACTAAATGCTATCTGGAGGTTGGCCCAGAATGTTTGTGTCTAATCAGCTTGAAAAAATAGTAATGTTTATTGTTTTTTCCTCAACAGTTTCCTTCCACGCCACAGGAATGGCAGACTGTGGCCTCTCACTTTGCCCAGCGGTGGGACCTTCCTAACTGCGGAGGGGCAATTGATGGGAAACACGTCCACATCGTCCCACCACCCAACTCGGGGTCGTACTATTATAATTACAAGGGGTTTAATAGTATAGTGATGTTGGCGGTGGTGTCGGCTAATTACGAGTTCCTGTATGTGGACGTGGGGAAGAATGGCCGGATGTCCGATGGTGGAGTCATCGCCCAGACGGAGTTCTACAGGCATCTCCAGAATGGCAGCTTGGACTTGCCAGCTCCAGAGGACAATGTGGAAGGACTCCCATTCGTGTTCGTTGCTGATGAAGCGTTTGCGCTGGGGGACCACCTGATGCGGCCATTCCCGATGAGGACCCTCACCCCGGAACAGAGGGTTTTTAATTACCGGCTGGCCAGAGCCCGAAGAGTGGTGGAGAACACATTTGGAATCCTGGCCAGCCGGTTCCGACTATTTCTGACACCCATCCATATGGCGGAGTATAAACTGAACCATATTATACTGGCGTGCTGTATTCTCCATAACTTTTTAAGGAAACATTCGGCCAACTATGCTGGCTCAGTTGGGCCTGAGGCCGGAATCCTACATCAAACCACACTGACGGTGCTTGAAAGTGGCCGTCCTGGCTTGCCCTCCCTGAGTGCCCGTGATGTCCGGTTACGCTACCTGGAGTTCTTTGCGGGTAGGGGGGCTATCAATATGTCAGACAATATGTGAAGCCTTTTTATAATAAAAAAAAAAAGAAATTCTTGGTGGACATTTACTGCTTGTGTTTGTTTTAGCTGACCCTGACAGAAATGTGTTGAGTCCAGAAAATGTTGTGATTGTGTAACCTTATACAAAGCACTGTTGGCTGTTATTTCCTAAATGCAAAAACACATTTCACTACAAGTGCACTTGCAACTGCACTGAAACTGCACTTGTAGTGCAAAGAGGATTTGCCCTTAGGAAATAACCCCCATTTTTGCATAAAACAGCAATTACATCACCCCAAAAATGTTGTATTGTAGTGTTGAGACAATAATCCACACATTCTTGAGTAAGCCACTTTTTTATACCCGCACAATCACATGTGCATTTACCAAAGGTTTTTAAAACAAACCAACATGTTTGTTGTATAACAATTTTTGCAGTAGCATTATCAAAAATCGAAATGTCCATTTCAGATAAAACAGGCCTGTGTAAAACCAACAAGAAAGGCAAAAAACTTGAACTTACAAAGTTCACATTAGGTAAAACCTGAAGGCTATATCAGACATCAGTATTTAGGAACTGGGTTTGATATAGCGTTCAGATGGGGGGAAATCACCCCTGGAAAAGCCAAATTTGGAAGATGCACACCAATTTACGAATGTCAACATGTGCTATCTGCCATCAGGGGGGATCAAGGGACGTGTTTTGGGGGAGCAAGCCCTTCCTCAACGCTACTTTATAATTGAGGAAGGGGTTGCACCCCCAAAACGCGTCCATTGATCTCCCGTGATGGCAGATAGCACATGTTGGTACACTGTGTGCATCCTCCAAATTTGGCTTTTCAAAACATTGCAAAAAGATTTTAAAAATTGGACCACAATCCCAAAAATAGATTTTGTGGGGTTTTAAATTCGCCCCAAAACATCAATGATGTTATTATTTTTTTTAATAACATCATTGATTTTTTGCTGTATGTTGTGCAATTCGAGATTACACCCCATGATCTCCCCGATCAGGATCTGGGCACTTTCTGAAGTAAAGCATTCTGGATCCACAACCTCACGATCACCTAAAAAGAGAGAAACCAAACAAAAACAGATATCAAAAATCTGCCACCATCCATCTCTTTTACCTGAGCCTGTGGTCGCAGACACTCACCTGTTGTGGTGCCAATCTCCACCACATCTTCTTCTTCCTCCTGCTCTTCTTCGTTTGGGGGTATTTCACCTTCTTCCATAGGTGGGGGGTCTCTGGTCTCCTCGGATGAGGGGTGTCCTCCGAGTCTTTTCTCCCCTATGTAAAACAAAAATGGTATAATTAGCACACAGATATTTGATGGCAGAACTAGAAATAGGAAACATTGCTTGGAAGTGGGGTACAATTGTCAATTTTAGCCGAGTTCCAAGATGTCTTTTTTTTATTGCCCTTTGTCAAGCTGCAATACTTTACCTGTTTAGTACAAGCTTCACAGATGGAGACCCCCCTATAGTATACACTGGAGCACCTGTGTGGCCCCCCTAATAAAAATGGTGTTCTTGTGTCCCACACTAGTGCTCCAGCGTCCAGATGTGAAAACAGCTGCTCAGTGTCCTCTCCTTACACAGAATCTAGTTTGCATTTCATTCTAGTAACAAACCCATCTACACAAACAAATATTTGGCATCCAAGTAGGCCCAAAAAAAATGTGGGAAAATGCATATGGCCTAAACAATGATATTTTAGAGGCCGAAAGAAAAATGTTTGATACGAACGAATAATGGGCCCATGAACATAAAAGTTGCCCTATTAAACGTTACAATTAATAAAAGCATATGGAGCAGCACAAACGGAATAAAGACAGAAAGAATAGGAACACAGCACAACTACTTACTTTTTTGCAGCACTCTCCGGATCTTTCGGTACTGCTCTGGCTCTCTCAATTTCAGGTCCGACCACCGCTTCCTGAGCTGATCTTTCGATCTTCGTACCCCGAAATTCTTGTGAAGGCTTTTGACCACTTTCGCCATGATCTTTGCCTTTCTGATGTTGGGGTTGGGGTAAGGCCCATACTTTCCATCATAGTCAGACTTCTTCATGATGTCGACCATCTCCAACATCTCCCCAAAGGACATATTTGTGGCCTTAAAACGTCTCCTTCTGGATCGGGACGTGTCAGGATCCGGGCTTTCCTCCTCCTCCTCCTCGTTGCTATAATTAGCACACACCTGCTCTAACTCCACCATGTGCTCTTCGCCCACTGCGCCGAACGAAAAGGGGCGGGGAATAGACTAGAAAGAATGTCAGGGGTGGGCGGAGTTACACGCATGCGCAGCGTGTATAAAGCGTAACACGCGTGTGTATTACGTACGATCTGTGAGCGGAGGAAGGAGCATTGGATGCGCCGATCGTAAAAACGAAGGTAAGAGACAAACTTGTGCCTATACTGCTTCTACATTGAAGCCTATATTGTAACAAGATTAGGAGAGTTTTGTCTGACATTAGGCTTTGTCTTGTGTTGTGTCTTGCAGTGAACATGGATATCTTACTGAAAGATAATGACTTCATGTCAGTATTCATAGATATCTTAAGGGAGCTGCCCTGTCTGTGGGAGATTAACCACCCCCATTTCAAGAACCAAACAAAGAGGAAGGCAGCACTGGTGCAATTGTGTGAAATTGTGAAGCAGGTGATCCCCACAGCAGACATCACATATTTAAAGATATTAATTGGTGGCCTGAGGAGCACATATCTAAGGGAGCGCAAGAAAGTCCTGGATTCCCAGAGATCCGGAGCTGCAGATGACATCTATGTCCCCAGGATGTTGTACTACGACAGGCTGCATTTTCTGGCAGGCCAGACTGAACCCAGGCCATCCCTCTCCAGTCTTCCTTCCACGCTTCCTTGCCCCCCGGCTGAGGCTTCTGACGCCCAACCTGGGCCTTCCAGGCCACATGTGGAGGAGCCCAGATTGAGCCAGGTATAGCATTCCTCTAAATATTTCTGCTTGTCCAATCAATGATGTTAACTAGATGTTAGTTGGGAGTACTAATTTAGGATTGTGATTGATGAAGCAAAACATTACAACCATGTCCCTTTTTCATACACAGGGAAGTCTCAGCCAGGAGGTGGCCGGGCCGAGCCGGCTGGCTGATCTGCAGGTCCCTCCACTCCCCCTGGAAAGAGAAAGTGGCAGTAGGAGGAGTGCCCTAGAGGAGGCTACCGGAGGACTCTTTTGGAGGGCTACAGAGGTCCTGGGAGCACCACACACCGTGGAGGAGGACATTGCTGCCGTCATTGCCTATAAAATGCAGAGGATGGAGGAGGGCCAACAAGTCTTATGTGAGGCGCTCATATTGAAGGCTCTTAACAAAGGTATGATGGGCCAAATGACAGCTCAGACACACCTTTGCGATGGTCCTCCTCCTCCTCCTGCAGGTCCTCCTCCTCATCCTCCGTCTCCTCCAGGTCCTCCCAGTCCTCCTCCAGGTCCTACTCCTCCTCCTGCCACATCTCCACCTGCACAGCCACAGCCGGGAATGAAGCGTGAAAGGAAGACCAGAAAGTGAGGACCCTGGATCCAGTCTGGTCGGCCAAAAAATGCAGCCTCTTGTGGTACCACAGCCTGGGGACACACATGTCATCTGCTGCTATCCGGATCTCTGGGACTTCTGGACCAGACTGCCCTCCCTTACATATGGACTCCTCAGGCCACCAATTTTGATGTTCAAGAATTGATGTCTGCCCTGGGGGTCCCAGGCTTCGCTAATTTCTCCTGTTGATCCATTGTTGCCTCCCTTAATAAAGGATTTTTGTTTTGAATTATACTCTCCTATGTGTTTTACTTCAAAAAGGACAGTTTGTTTGTGAGGATTCAGGTACATTTCAAATATACAATGTGAAATGAACAAGGGACACCAACACACACACAAAACACACACAAAAATATTCTGGAGTAAAAATAAAAATAACATTGAACAAAGATCAGCCTTTGAAAAAATACAAACATTAAATCCAAAAAAAAGGCTTAAAATCCCCCAAAAAATTAAATAAAAAAAATAAAATACTGTCAGATGTGACAACTAATAAAAATATATTCAGGGAATCCCAATAAAAAAACAAAAATAAAACTTTGTGAGAAGTGTGTGTGAATATGAGCAGCAAAACGACTTAATTCTTGTCACATTATAAAGAAGAAGAGAGTGCGCTGTATTAAACCATTTTTAATATTGCAGCGTGACGAAAGTGCTGTATCCATTGCGAACATTAAGTTTACCAGAACGAGCTGTTCCGTCTTGGAATTTCTTCTGAGCATGCGTTGCACTTTGTGCGTCGGAACAGGCCACACACGGTCGGAATTGACGCAATCAGATTTTGTTGTCGGAAAATTTTATCTCCTGCTGTCCAACTTTGTGTGTCGGAAAATCCGATGGAAAATGTCCGATGGAGCCCGCACACGGTCGGAATTTCCGACAACACGCTCCGATCGGATATTTTCCATCGGAAAATCCGACCGTGTGTACGGGGCATTAGAGTTGGCGGCTCTTTCATGCAAGGAGCTGTTTTTGGTCTCGCATCATATTAAGGTGATGTTGCGTCCGAATCCATTTTTTGCCTAGTATGATGTCTGGTTTTCACTTTAATCAAGACAATGTCTTGCCTTCTTTTATGATCCCCAGTTGGCAGGAGTTGGATCACTGCATACTCTGGAGGTAGTTCTGGCAGTCAGAATTACTTGATTTGTCGGTACAGGTCAGGAATCCTGGTTTGTGCTGCCAGTAGAGCCCAGGATGGGCAGGAGGCATCCAAGTTAACTATTTTTCATTGGATTTACCAGTTAATCATTCGAGCCTATGGCTTGAAAGGGCAAGGTCCCCACCCTATTTTTTGGTAAAATCACTTGCTACCAGGTGTGTGGGGGCATCTTGGGCCATCTGCCATCAGGTGTCAGTGGCTCAGGATTTAAGGTCATTACACGGTCTTTTCTTCATACATTCACAGAATTTTACCAAATAGATATCAAAGCCACAGAGGATACTTCTTTGGCCGCAGTATGTTTTTGGCGGCAGATGGAGTCCATCTCAGGTGGCAGTTTCTATGATTGTGTCTCCCTCCCCTCAAGGGCATTGCTTTAGGACATCCTGTATAGTCATTATTATGGTTGCTCTGTGTCCCGGGATGTACAATAAAGAAATTAGGATTTTTCCATCATACTTACCCCTAAAATCCTTTTCTTGGAGTACATCATGGGACACAGAGGTCCCTCCCATCTTTTTTGGGATATTCATTGCTTTGCTACAAAACTGAGGTCCTTTCTGTGTAGGAGGGGTTATATAGGGGTGGGCTTCCTGTTTGACTATCTGCCAGTGTCCATCCACCAGTAGGTGGCGTTTAACCCATATAGTCATTATTATGGTTGCTCTGTGTCCCGTGATGTTCTCCAAGAAAAGGATTTTACAGGTAAGTATGACGGAAAAATCTTAATTTGTAAGCACAAAGAGTTACGCAGGAGCTCTAGTGCTAAAATTATTGCTCGAGCGTGTGCATTTAGGGCAATCCACCGTTTTGTTACATAGGTGACCTAACACGTGTTTTTGTATGTGTGTGTGTGGGTTTTTTATTTTTTGTGTGTCTATTTAAGACCCCTTACACACTGGGGTGGGGGGGCGTTAGCGGTAAAGCGCTGCTAGTTTTAGTGGCACTTTACCGCTGTTATATCGGCGCTATTTGGACGATAGCGGGCCGCTTTTAACCCCTGCTAGCGGCCGAGGAAAGGGTTAAATAGTGCCCAAAAAGTGCTGCTGCCAAATCACTTTGCAGGCGCTTTGGCAGCAGTGCCCATTCATTTCAATGGACAGGGGCGGTGGAGTAGCTGTGTATACACCACTCCCCCACTGCCCCAAAGATGTTGCTTGCAGGACTTTTTTTCCCGTCCTGCAATCGTACTGCCCCAGTGTGAAAGCACTCAGGCTTTCACACTGGGGCTGCAGATGAGGCAGTTTAAAGGCACTTTTCGGGTGCTATTTTTAGCGCAAAATGCCTGTAAAACACTCAGTGTGAAAGGGGTCTAAATGATTAAAACTTTTATTTTAATTTATTTGTTAATTTTTTCACGTGACTTTATTGCTATCACAAAGTGGACCAATAGCCCCCTTTGTAATAGGATATCGTGACAGGTTTCCTTTATGAGATATCCTAGGTCTATTGGAGTGATCAGTGGTTTCATACCCACTTGTATCACTTCCACATTGAAAGCCGACAGTTGGCTTTACAAAAGTACACAGTTGCTGCCTTAGCCACCATATGGTTGCGCTGGCCCTGTTTAGTGTATATTGTTATAGAATGCTGTCAACTTGAATTGGTAAACCTGAGTGCTAAACAGAGGAAGTAAGAACTAGGGGCAAAAGTGCTAATTAAGGGAAAAGGGTTGACAACAGAAGTAAAAGCTACACGCTAGTGTCCCAGGGCTGTTTTTGGTCATCATGCTCCTTTTTATAGCCATATATTGATTTGGGCGAACAGTTCAAGCCAAACAAAAGTTTCGGCCCGAACATCGCCCATTCAGCAAACACCCAAACAGCCGCACTCCAGAATATAGCCTTTATTAGTACAAAGTCCAACAAATACAAGCCACAGCAAAAAATGGGACAACCTACTGATGCGTTTCACACTTAACAGCTTTGTATTGTATTTGTTGGACTTGTATTTGTTGGACTTTTTACTAATAAAGGCTATATTCCGGAGTGCGGCTGTCCAGAACTTTCTTTTTGCCTCATGTTGCTATATGCTTAGCCGGCACCTGGTGTTCCAGTTCCGAGGAGAGTTCTATATCCACATTTATACCTGGAGCAGTGATCCCTTTCCCTTCCCCCATTGTTCCTGGATTATAAACACCCAACTTTGCGGGAAGCTCAGCAGGATATTCACCTGCGGAATGCCCCACAATGCACTGCATGCTGCACAGTGCATTCTAAGCCCTGATTGGGCAAAGCTTTGCCCAGTCAGTGCAGAGTGAATAGCTTGTTAAGGAGTGGGCTGGGAAGCCAGCTGCTGCGTTCTAAACAATGGATGAGTCATCAGCTGTCAACAAGCTTCCCCGCTGACAGCTGAATGAAAAAAAAACATTGCTGACAATAGAAAGAAGTGAAAAAGAAATGGCATAGGGGCCCCCCGCCAAAATAAAGAAAAAGCATGGGACCCCCCAAAATCCATACTAGACCCTTATCTGAGCATGCAGCCTGGCAGGACAGGAAAGGAGGGGATGGGTGAGAACCCTGCCCTCCTGAACCATACCAGGCCACATGCCCTCAATGTAAGGGATGGGTTCAGCCCTTACTTCCCAAAGCTGGTCACTCAGCTGTTGGCTAATTGCCAGCTCCTATCTCTCCACAGTGACTCACCTGTTGATGATATCCTGCTCGTCAGTCCTGCCTACTTAAGCCATCCAGTCCAGATGATCTCTGCCTTTGGCTTGGTCACATCTCTAGAGACGCTCTCCTGTGTTCCTGTTAAAGACTTGCTTGGCTGAGATTCCTTCTGCTCCAGATCCTGCTTGCTGTTCTACTATGCTCATCTCTGGCTCCCTGACATTTTGGCTTGTCTGACTATCCATTCCTGAACACTGGCTATGTTTTGACTACATTTATATTGTTTACTTTTTTTTATAATTATCAAACAAGTGTGACTTAACTGTACTTCTATTTAAGAATTTGTATCACCACAGTGGTGGATACGACACTATGGATACGACACACTGATACTGTAATTAATGCCACGTCCCAATAGTTGAGGTTATTGAAGGAAATTTTGGATGATGGACTTTGTAGGCATAACACAAAAAAGATTTTTTATAAAAAAAAATATAATATTTATTACAAAAATAGAACTAAAAAAACACATACATAAAATTCCATATATTCACAGATTGTGCCTATGAGCATATTAATTACACCATCTATATAACAAAATTTGATGTTGAAAAATTCAGAAACCCGAGCAATTCACTTTTCACAATGATATGAAGTTTTGAAGAGACAGTGTATCATAACTCAGCTCAGCTTGCTCTACATGTTGCGCGTTCAATAACGCTTCCTGAGTAGGGATGAGCTTCATGTTCGAGTCGAACCCATGTTCGACTCAAACATCGTGTGTTCGGCCGTTCACCGAATTGCGAACGACATAGGCCATTAGCGCCAAATTCGAGTGGCGCGTCATGGGCCATAATTCATTGAGGCATCGCAGTACATTGCTGGCTGATGATTGGCCAAGCATGCACTATGAACCGCATGCTTGGCCAATCACAGCGCCCTCTGTACAGAGAAATGTAATTAGCCAAAGCCAGGGTGGCTTTGGCCAATTTTGGCTCATGGGGTTTAGTACACGCCCCACACTATATAAGGCTGCCTGCACGTCAGCCCTGTGTAGTGTGTTCCGGCATTGAGAGACAGAGACAGAGAGACAGACAGTGTCATTTGATTTAAGTTAGATAGATTAGGCAGGACAGTCAGTCAGTTAGCTGCACTTACAGTGTATTGTGTATATATATGCATCCCAGGTGTTGTGTATATGTATATATATATATATATATATATATATATATATACACTGTATTCAGTTTAGCTAGATCCGTTCCTGTTATCTTGCTACTGACAGGCAGGCTTGTGTTGTTACAGTATTTACAGCCACCTGAAGAAAATTGCTGGTGTTCTTTAGATCCTATTAGTACCACAGTCAGGCAGCTAGACTATTTGCAGTTATTGTAGTGCGTCCTGCTCACAGTGTTCAGCTAAAGCTACAAGTTAGGGTAGTGCGTCCTCCTCACAGTGTTCAGCTAAAGCTACAAGTTAGGGTAGAGCGTCCTCCTCACAGTGTTCAGCTAAAGCTCCAAGTTAGTGTAGTGCGACCTCTGCACAGTGTTCAGCTAAAGCTTCAAGTTAGTGTAGTGCGACCTCTGCACAGTGTTCAGCTAAAGCTACAAGTTAGTGTAGTGCGACCTCTGCACAGTGTTCAGCTAAAGCTACAAGTTAGTGTAGTGCGACCTCTGCACAGTGTTCAGCTAAAGCTACAAGTTAGTGTAGTGCGACTTCTGCACAGTGTTCAGCTAAAGCTACAAGTTAGTGTAGTGCGACCTCTGCACAGTGTTCAGCTAAAGCTACAAGTTAGTGTAGTGCGACCTCTGCACAGTGTTCAGCTAAAGCTACAAGTTAGTGTAGTGTGACCTCTGCAAAGTGTTCAGCTAAAGCTACCTGTAGAAGGTTGGTGGTGTTTTCCTGATCCTATCACTACCGCAGGAAGCTACATTATTTAAACGTTAGTGTAGTGTGACCTCTGCACAGTGTTCAGCTGAAGCTACCTGTAGAAGGTTGGTGGTGTTTTCCTGATCCTATCACTACCGCAGGCAGCTAAATTATTTACACGTTAGTGTAGTGCGTCCTCTGCACAGTGTTCAGCTAAAGTTACAAGTTAGTGTAGTGCGACCTCTGCACAGTGTTCAGCTAAAGCTACCTGTAGAAGGTTGGTGTTGTTTTCCTGATCCTATCTCTACCACAGGCAGCTACATTATTTACACGTTAGTGTAATGCATCCTCTGCATAGTGTTCAGCTAAAGTTACAAGTTAGTGTAGCGCGACCTCTGCACAGTGTTCAGCTAAAGCTACCTGTAGAAGGTTGGTGGTGTTTTCCTGATCCTATCACTACTGCAGGCAGCTACATTATTTACACGTTAGTGTAGTGCGACCTCTGCACAGTGTTCAGCTAAAGCTACCTGTAGAAGGTTGGTGTTGTTTTCCTGATCCTATCACTACCGTAGTCGGCTACATTATTTACACGTTAGTGTAGTGCGACCTCTGCATAGTGTTCAGCTAAAGCTACCTGTAGAAGGTTGGTGGTGTTTTCCTGATCCTATCACTACTGCAGGCAGCTACATTATTTAAACGTTAGTGTAGTGAATCCTCTGCACAGTGTTCAGCTAAAGCTACAAGTTAGTGTAGTGCGACCTCTGCACAGTGTTCAGCTAAAGCTACCTGTAGAAGATTGGTGGTGTTCTCGTACTAATAATACTACAGGCAGGCAGTTGATTTTGCTAGCTGCAGTATCAGTGTATATATATATATATATATATATATATATATATATATATATATATATATATATCCCAGCTTAGTGCAGCTACATCTCACTGCAGGCCATTAGTATGTCTGGAAGGCCAACAAGGAGAGGCAGACAGTCACAAGCCAATAAAAGAGGGCAAGCAGGCTCTGTGTCTAGAGGCAACAGTGCTGGTCGTGGACACGGTGCATCCTCATCAGCATGTGGCCGTGGGACATGCTTGGCCTTTTTTTCGGCAGCTGGCCATGTTGAGCCGCAACATGCGGAAGACTTGGTCGAGTGGATGACCAAGCCGTCCTCATCCTCTTTATCCTCTCTCACCCATGCTCAGGGTACTTTCTCTGGCAAAGCAGCTGCAAACGCGGCCTCTTCCCTCGGCTCAATGGCCTCAGTGACTCCTTCCCTAGCCCCACCATGTCCTCCTGAGGAGTCCCTCAAACTGTTTGACCACAGTGTTGGGTACATGCTCCAGGAGGATGCCCAGCATTTAGAAGCCTCTTATGATGATACTGAGCTAGATGAAGCCAGTAACGTGAGCAAGGACAGAGGGGGTGCCCGCCCAAGAAGGACAGCAATCTGGCAGTTATGTTCCCCCTGCTGCAGCATACTGCCAGGTTTGCTCCAGTGATGAGGAGGGAGGGGATGATGTGGTCACTGACTCAACGTGGGTGCCTGATAGGAGAGAGGAGGAGGAGGCACATCACCAATGAGGCAGGATGCCCTCCAGGGACCAGCCTAAGGGCAGCACACTGACTGCTTCACACCTCAGAGCTCCGCATGTGCAGGGCGCTGCTGTCTCTGCGCGTTATTCCAAAAGTTCTTTGGTGTGGGCCTTTTTTGAGGCGAGTGCATCAGATGGCACCGCTGCTATTTGCAACATATGTCTCAAGCGTATCTCACATGGCCAAAACATCTCCCGCTTGGGCACCACATGCTTGACCAGACATATGTTGACCTGCCATGCAGTTCGTTGGCAAGCGTATCCAAAAGACCCACACCAAAAAACAAAGAGGACCTCTCCTTACTCCTCATCAGCTGGGATCTCCAACCCCACTATACCTTCAGTCCTCTCTGAGACCTGCACTGAGAGGAATGAAGGTGTAGAATTAGGTGTGTCACAGCCAAGTACTTGTGGGCAATCTGCAATCGGTACACCAATGTCAGATTGCAGCAGGCAAATTTCCCTGCCCCAGCTGCTGCACCGCAAAAAGAAGTTCGCTCCCATCCATCCACATGCCCAGCGGTTGAATGCTAGCTTGGCAAAATTGCTAGCACTTCAACTGCTACCTTTTCAGTTGGTAGACTCTGCCCCCTTCTGTGAGTTTGTGGAATGTGCGGTTCCTCAGTGGCAGGTTCCCAAATGCCGCTTTTTCTCACGGAAGGCGATTCCGGCTCTCTACCGGCATGTGGAAGGCAATGTCTTGGCCTCGCTAGACAGGGCAGTGCATATTACCACTGACTCATGGTCCAGCAGGCATGGACAGGGATGTTACCTAAGTTTCACAGCGCATTGGGTGACTCTTCTGGCAGCTGGGAAGGATGCAGGACAAGGTGCAGTAGTGTTGGAGGTTGTTCCGCCACCACGCCTCCAAAATGCCACTACTAGTGATTCTGACACACCTCTCTCCTCTACCTCCTCCTCTTCTTCTTCCTCCATGGCCTCTTCCTGTGCTTTGTCCTTGGAACCAGCGATGCTCCGTAGGCATTCAAGGGGCTACGCAAGTATGCAGGCCAAAAGATGCCATGTGGTGCTTTAGCTGATGTGTTTGGGGGACAGGAGCCACACTGGGGCAGAGGTTCTGTCAGCTCTGCAGGGGCAGGTTCAGAGGTGGTTGACGCCACGCCAACTTAAGGCAGGAATGGTGGTTTGTGACAATGGCACCAACCTCCTCTCCGCCCTCCGACAGGGACAAATGACCCATGTGCCCTGTTTGGCTCACGTCCTTAACTTGGTGGTGCAGTGGTTCTTGGGCAGGTACCCGGGCTTACAGGATGTCCTGAGGCAGGCCAGGAAAGTTTGTGTGCATTTCCACCGGTCATATAATGCCAATGCTCGGCTGGCAGACCTCCAAAAGGAATTTTACCTGCCCAAGAACCGCCTAATCTGTGACATGTCCACCAGGTGGTACTCAACGTTGACCATGCTGCAGCAGCTGCACACGCAGCAGAGGGCCATCAATGAGTACCTGTGCGACTATGACACCAGGACAGGGTCAGGGGAGCTTGTTTTTTTCCCCACGCCAGTGGGCCATGCTCAGGGATGCATGCACTGTCCTGTCACCATTTGAGGAGGCCACGAGGATGGTGAGCAGTGATAGTGCATGCATCAGTGACACTGTCCCCCATGTCCACCTGTTGGAGCACATGCTGCGTGGAATAATGGACAGGGAACTTGAGGCAGAACAGAGGCAGGAAGAGGAGGACTTCCTTAGCTCTCAAGGCCCCCTTTATCCAGACAGTGTTCCTGCATGCCCGCCGATCACACAGGAAGAGGACGAGGAGGAGGAGGATTGTGTCAGTATGGATTTGGAGCCTGGCACTCAGCATCATCAGCAGTCTTTAAGGGATCATTTACAGTCCCAAGAAACACATGGACTTGTACGTGGCTGGGAGGAGGTGGCTGCGGACCATGTCGTCCTTAGTGACCCAGAGGACTCTAGACCGAGTGCCTCATCAAACCTACGCTGCATGGCCTCCCTGATCCTGCAAAGCCTGCGGAAGGATCCTCGTATTCGTGGTATCAAGGAGAAGGGACACTACTGGCTGGCAACCCTCCTTGATCCGTGTCACAAGGGTAAGGTTGCAGACCTTATCTTGCCATCGCAGAGGGAGCAGAGGATGAAACATCTTCAGGAGGCCTTGCAGAAAGGTCTGTGCAACGCGTTCCCATAGACTGGGAGGTTACAAACTCCTGTTTCTGGACAATGTGTTGCTTCGGTCAGTCAAAGAAGGAGCGTTGGAGAAGGTGGCCATCTGATCGATGCGTTCAGACAATTTTTTAGTCCGCAGCCCCAAGGTATGAAAGGTTGCAGCAACCATCGCCAGCGTCTGTTTTACATGGTGCAGGAATACCTAGGGGCAAGATTTGACTTGGGCACCTTTCCCACCGAAAATCCTCTGGGTTACTGGGTCTTGAGGATGGATCACTGGCCAGAGCTTGCACAGTATGCAATTGAGCTACTGGCCTGTCCTGCATCCAGCGTTCTTTCGGAATGCACATTCAGTGCTGCTGGAGGCTTTGTAACCGATCATATGGTGTGCCTGTCCACCGACTCGGTCGATCGACTGACCTTCATAAAAATGAATCAGTCTTGGATCACCACCAGCTACCAAGCACCTGATGCTGATGTAACCCAATAATTTTATTTGAAATGTTAGATCCCTTCAAAGACTGCCTATGCTGATGCTGATTGACTATCCATTTATGCTGAGTAATTATCCTCTTCCTCCTCAATGATCATGCTGATAGCTTGTAAGAACATTTTTGGTTCTGGGCGCCGCCACCAGTGCCTAAGGCCCAATTTTTCAGCCCCTGTTTAACAGGGGCGTGTAATTACAATTTTTGATGCAATTCTTTGCAGCAGGGCTAGTTCCTGCGCTCCAGCTAGAGTATCTGTGAGGGGTTGCAGTGTTGTGGCATCAGTGCCTAAGGCCCAATTTCTCAGCCCCTGTTTAACAGGGGCGTGTAATTACAATTTTTGATGCAATTCTTTGCATCAGGGCTAGTTCCTGCTATCCAACTAGAGTATCTGTGAGGGGTTGCAATGTTGTGGCACCAGCACCAGTGCTCAAGGCCCAGTTTTTCAGCCCCTGTTTAACAGGGGCATGTAATTACAATTTTTAATGCAATTGTTTGCAGCAGGGCTAGTTCCTGCGCTCCAACTAGAGTATCTGTGAGGGGTTGCAGTGTTGTGGCACCAGTGCCTAAGGCCCAATTTTTCAGCCCCTGTTCAACAGGGACATGTAATTAGAATTCTTGATCTAATATTTCACAGCAGGGCCCGTTTCTGGGCCCACCAAGAGTAACTGTGAGGACTTACAGTGTTGTGGCACCAGCACCACCACCAAAGGTCCAATTTTTCTGCCCCTGGTCAACAGGGGCATGTAATTACGATTCTTGATCTAATATTTCACAGTAGGGCCCTGCGAGGGCTTACAGTGTTGTGGCCACAACAACACCTAAGGCCCAGATTTCTGCTGAGTATATAGGGCATGCCCCTACTTTCAAACATCCAACTTACAAACGACTCCTACTTGCAAACGGAAGGAGACAACAGGAAGTGAGATGAAATCTACCCCTAGGAAGGGAAATTCTCTCCTGTAATGCCCCGTACACACAGTCAGAATTTTCGATGGAAAATGTCCGATCGGAGCGTGTTGTCGGAAATTCCGACCGTGTGTGGGCTCCATCGGACATTTTCCATCGGATTTTCCGACACACAAAGTTGGAGAGCAGGAGATAAAATTTTCCAACAACAAAATCCGATCGCGTCAATTCCGACCGTGTGTGGCCTGTTCCGACGCACAAAGTGCCACGCATGCTCAGAAGAAATTTCGACACGGAACAGCTCGGTCAGGTAAAATTAGCGTTCGCAATGGATACAGCACTTTCGTCACGCTGCAATGTTAAAAATGGTTTGATACAGCACACTCTCTTCTTCTTTATAATGTGACAAGAATTAAGTAGTTTTGCTGCTCATATTCACACACACTTCGAACAAACGTATTTTTTTGTTTTTTTCTTGGGATTCCCTGAATATATTGTTATTTGTCACATCTGACAGAATTTTTTTTTTTTTTGTTTTCTTTTTTTTTTTATTTAAAGCCATTTTTGGTTTAGATTTTATGTCTGTATTTTTTCCAAGGCTGATCTTTGTTTAATGTTATTTTTAGTTTTACTCCAGACTATTTTTGTGTGTGTTTTGTGTGTCAAGTTACCACAACACCATTGATATCTTTTATTATTTAATCTCAAGGAGATTGCTTGGTGTTGGTGTCCCTTGTTAATTTCACAGTGTATTTTTGAAATGTACCTGAATCCTCACAAACCAACTGTCCTTTTTGAAGTAAAACACACATAGGCAAGTATAATTCAAAACAAAATTCCTTTATTAAGGGCTCTGAGCCAAACAAAGAGGGAGGCAACGCTGGATATACAGGAGAAATTAGCGAAGCCTGGGACCCCCAGGGCAGACATCAATTCTTGAACATCAAAATTGGTGGCCTGAGGAGTCCATATGTAAAGGAGGGCAGTCTGGTCCAGAAGTCCCAGAGATCCGGAAAGCAGCAAATGACATGTGTGTCCCCAGGCTGTGGTACCACAAGAGGCTGCATCTTTTGGCCGACCAGACTGGATCCAGGGTCCTCACTTTCTGGTCTTCCTTCCACGCTTCATTCCAGGCTGTGGCTGTGCTGTTGGAAATGTGGCAGGAGGAGGAGTAGGACCTGGAGGAGGAGGACTGGGAGGACCTGGAGGAGAAGGAGGAGGAGGACCTGCAGGAGGAGGAGGACCATCTGTGAGTCCGCAAAGGTGTGTCTGAGATGTAATTTGGGCCCTCATACCTTTATTAAGAGCCTCCAATATGAGCGACTCACACATGAGTTGTTGTCCCTCCTCCATCCTCTGCATTTTAGAGGCAATGATGGCAGCGAAGTCCTCCTCCACGGTGTGTGGGGCTCCCAGGGCCTCTGTAGCCCTCCAAAGGAGGCCTATGGCAGCCTCCTCTAGGGCACTCCTCCTCCTGCCACTTTCTCTTTCCAGGGGGAGTGGAGGGACCTGCAGATCAGGCAGCCGGCTCGGCCCGGCCACCTCCTGGCTGCGACTTCCCTGTGTATGAAAAAGGGACATGGTTTTATTTTTTGCATCATCAATCACAATCCTAAATTAGTACTCCAAACTAACAGCTAGTTAACATCATTGATTGGACAAGCAGAAATATTGAGAGGAATGCTATACCTGACTCAAGCTGGGCTCCTCCACATGTTGCTGCCTGGAAGGTCCAGGTTGGGCGTCAGAAGCCTCAGCTGGGGGGGAAGGAAGCGTGGAAGGAAAACTGGAGAGGGATGACCTGGGTTCAGTCTGGCCTGCCAGAAAATGCAGCCTGTCATCGTACCACATCCTTGGGACATAGATGTCATCTGCTGCTCCGGATCCCTGCGAATCCTGGACTTTCTGGCGCTCCCTTACATATGTGCTCCTCAGGCCACCAATTAAGATCTTCAAATATGTGATGTGTGCCGTGGGGATCACCGGCTTCACAATTTCCAACAATTGATCCAGCGCTGTTTCCCACAAACAGGGCAGCTCCCTGAACATGTCAATGAATATTGACATGAAGTCATTATCTTGTAATAAGATATCCATGTTCACTGCAAGACACAACACAAGACAAAGCCTAATGTCAGACAAAACTCTCCTAATCTTGTTACAATATAGGCCTCAATCTAGAAGCAGTATAGGCACAAGTATGTCTCTTACCTTCATTCTTACGATCGGCGTGTCCAATGCTCCTTCCTCCGCTCACAGATCGTACGTAATACGCACGTGTGTTACGCTTTATACACACTGCGCATGCGTGTAACTCCGCCCGCCCCTGACGTTCTTTCTAGTCTATTCCCCACCCCTTTTCGTTCGGCGCAGTGGGTGAAGAGCACATGGCGGAGTCACAGCAGGTGCATGCTAATTATAGCAACGAGGAGGAGGAGGAGTAAAGCCCGGAGACAGAAACGTCCCGATCCAGAAGGAGAAGATTTAAGGCCACAAATATGTCCTTTGGGGAGATGTTGGAGATGGTGGACATCCTGAAGAAGGCCGACTATGATGGAAAGTATGGGCCTTACCCCAACCCCAATATCAGAAAGGCCAAGATCATGGTGAAAGTGGTCAGAAGTCTGCACTGGAATTTCAGGGTACGACGATCGAAAGATCAGCTCAGGAAGCGGTGGTCGGACCTGAAATTGAGAGAGCCAGAGCAGTACCGAAAGATCCGGAGAGTGCTGCAAAAAAGTAAGTAGTTGTGCTGTGTTCCTATTCTTTCTGTCTTTATTCCGTTTGTGCTGCTCCATATGCTTTTCTTAATTGTACAGTTTAAAATGTAAATTTTAATGTTCATGGGCCCATTATTCGTTCGTATCAAACATTTTTTTTTCGGCATCTAAAACACCATTGTTTAGGCCATATGCATTTTCCTACATTTTTTAGGGCCTACTTGGATGCAAAATATTTGGTTGTGTAGATGGGTTTGTTACTAGAATGAAATGCAAACCAGATTCTGTGTAAGGAGAGGACACTCAGCAGCTGTTTTCACATCTGGACACTGGAGCACTAGTGTGGGACACCAGAACACCCTTTTTATTAGGGGGCCCACACAGGTGCTCCAGTGTATACTATAGGGGGGTCTCCATCTGTGAAGCTTGTACAAAACAGGTAAAGTATTGCAGGTTGACAAAGGACAATAAAAAAGCGACATCTTGGAACTCTGCTAAAATTGACAATTGTACCCCACTTCCAAGCAATGTTTCCTATTTCTAGTTCTGCCATCAAATATCTGTGTGCTAATTATACCATTTTTGTTTTACATAGGGGAGAAAAGACTCGGAGGACACCCCTCATCCGAGGAGACCAGAGACCCCCCACCTCTGGAAGAAGGTGAAATACCCCCAACACAAGCGGAGCAGGAGGAGGAAGAAGATGTGGTGGAAATTGGCACCGCAACAGGTGAGTGTCTGCGACCACAGGCTCAGGTAAAAGAGATGGATGCCGGCAGATTTTTGATACCTGTTTTTGTTTGGTTTCTCTCTTTTTAGGTGATCGTGACGTTAGGGATCGAGATCCTTTCACATCAGAAAGTGCCCAGATCCTGATCGGGGAGATAATGGGGTGTAATTTAGAATTGGAAAACATCAAGAAAAAAATCAATGATGTGATTCAAAAAAATAATAACATCATTGATGTTTTGGGGCGAATTTAAAACCCCACAAAATCACTTTTTTTTTTGTGTGGTACAATGTTTTAAATTTTTTAGCAATGTTTCGAAAAGCCAAATTTGGAGGATGCACACAGTGTGCCAACATGTGCTATCTGCCATCATGGGAGATCAATGGACGCGTTTTGGGGGTGCAACCTCTTCCTCAATAATAAAGTAGCTGTGAGGAAGGGGTTGCTCCCACAAAACACGTCCCTTGATCCCCCGTGATGGCAGCTAGCACATGTTGACATTCGTAAATTGGTGTGCATCTTCCAAATTTGGCTTTTCAAGGTGTGACTTCACCCCATCTGAACGCAATATCAAACACAGTTCCTAAATACTCATGTCTGATATTGCCTTCAAGTTTTACCATATGTGAACTTTGTAAGTTCAAGTTTTTTGTATTTCTTGTTGGTTTTACACAGGCCTGTTTTATCATAAATGGACATTTCTATTTTTGATAATGCCACCCCAAAAATTGTTATACAACAAACATGTTGGTTTGTTTTAAAAACCGTTTCTAAATGCACATGTGATTGTGCATGTATTAAAAAGTTTGTTAATCAAGAATGTGTGGATTATTGTATCAACGCTACAACACTTTTGTGGTGATGTAATTGCTGTTTTCTGAGAAAATGGTGGTTATTTCCTAAGGGCAAATACTGCACTACAAGAGCATTTTCATTGCAGTTTTAAGAGCACTTGTAGTATAAAAACTGTATACGCCTTTAGTAAATAACAGCCAACAGTGCTTTGTATAAGGTTACACAATCACGCCATTTTCTGGACTCAACACATTTCTGTCAGGGTCAGCTAAACCAAACACAAGCAGTAAATGTCCACAAAGAATTTCTTTTTTTTGCTTTTTTATTTGAAAAAGGCTTCACAAATTTGCAGGCATATTGATGGCCCCCCTACCCACAAAGAACTCCAGATATCGTAACCGGACATCACGGGCACTCAGGGAGGGCAAGCCAGGACGGCCGCTTTCAAGTGCCATCAGTGTTGTTTCAGGTATCACTCCGGCCTCAGGCCCAACTGAGCCAGCATAGTTGGCCGAATGTTTCCGTAAAAAGTTATGGAGAATACAGCATGCCATGATTATATGATTACGTTTATACTCCGCCATATGGATAGGTGTCAGAAATAGGCAGAACCGGCTGGCCAGGATTCCAAATGTGTTCTCCACCACTCTTCGGGCTCTGGCCAGCCGGTAATTAAAAACCCTCTGTTCTGGGGTGAGGGTCCTCATAGGGAATGGCCGCATAAGATGGTCCCCCAGCGCAAACGCTTCATCAGCAACGAACACGAATGGGAGTCCTTCCACATTGTCCTCTGGAGCTGGCAAGTCCAAGCTGCCATTCTGGAGATGCCTGTAGAACTCCATCTGGGCGATGACTCCACCATCGGACATCCGGCCATTCTTCCCCACGTCCACATACAAGAAGTCATAATTCGCCGACACCACTGCCAACATCACAATACTATTGAACCCCTTATAGTTGAAATAGTACGACCCCGATTTGGGTGGTGGGATGATGTGGACGTGTTTCCCATCAATTGCCCCTCCGCAGTTAGGAAAGTCCCACCGCTGGGCAAAGTGGGAGGCCACAGTCTGCCATTCCTGTGGCGTGGAAGGAAACTGTTGAGGAAAAAAAAAAAATTAATATTTTTGCTCAGAAACATGGCAAGCAGATTAGACACAAACATTCTGGGGCAACCTCCAGATAGCATTTATTAAGGGGAATTTAACAACACCAAAATATAAGGTACACCTATCATATTCCCCCTCCCCCCCCCTCTCATTGGCCATTTCTAACATTATGGGGGGTGTGGAAATCTTGGACATGTAACCCTCTCCACTTCATTGAGAGATGAATGCCTAAATACAGGGTATTACTTGGAACAGCCCCTCCTTAGTTACACTATTGGCAGACCACTGGACAGGTAAGAAGTGTCATAATACAAATATATAAATACACACTGTACACATTTGAGCAAATTTGAACATTCTGCTATTACCTGTCTCAAGATAATAATAGGATCTAAAAACTTCAAACTGTACCATTTGAAAGTATACAGGCAGGCCCTTGCACTACATGCTTTGGGGAATTCATCCATACATCTGAGCACAAAAGAGATGGGTATAGTGTGTATGGGTTTGGCAAAGTCATCAGATAGATGATTGAGGATAGATAGAGAATTGGGATCAGCTGACTTAGCAGTTGGGGGGAGGGAGGGTTAAGAAAAATGATTTGGGGACACCACAAAAAAAGCCTCTGGCACTCTGCCTGAATTTAAAGCACAAATCACATTTCAAAACAGTTTAGGGGGTGTTTGGGGTAAAGCACTACTATGGAGATGATAAAATACATTGTTAAGTGACTACATTAGGTGAATATAGGGCATGAGAACATCCTGGGGAGGTTATTGAAGGACAATCTGTATGAAGGACTAAAAAATTAATTACATACAAATCCAGCATGCATGAGGACAAAGGGGACATTCACAGCATATTACAATCATGGTAATTAGGGAATGAGGAAAGAAATATAATATATTATCAATCATTCAATACAATAAAATGTGATATTAAAGGATAAATCTTACCTTCATATACTCCTTCTGCAGGACCTGTATGATGGCAGAACAGGTCTCTGGGATGATGATCCCCAGAGCCTGGGGGGAGACGCCTGTTGAGAACTTCAAGTCCTGCAGACTTCTCAAGGTTGCCAAGTACCGCAGGGTAGCGATGAGCCTCTGCTCCGGAGTGATGGCTTGCCTCATGCAGGTATCCTGCCTGCTGATATAGGGGGTCAGCGAAGCCAACAGACGGTGAAATACGGGGTCCGTCATCCTGAGAAAGTTCCTGAAATCATCAGGATTATTCTCACGGATCTCACAGAGCAAAGGCATATGAGAGAACTGGTCACGCTGAAGCAACCAATTCTTGGTCCATGAACTCCTCCCCACCCTGTTCATGGATTGGACTTGTGTCAAGGTAAGGACCCCAACACCAAGCCCCCGCACAGCACGAACTCTACGAGGAGTACGCATACGCAAAATGGCTAGAAAACGGTCGGCTGCTCAGAACGAAGTAACAGAACGCACTGAAGAACAAGGCCTGTGAAGAGCGACCTGAAAAACAGTAACGAACGCACAAGAACACAATGACTACTTAAAGTCACGCGTAGCTTGCTTGCACGCACTGAAGAGCAGATACAAACCCACAAGCACAAACTGAACGTCAGAAAACCACGAGTCTGAAAAAGCGCAAATTGTCTCTCTCCAAACTTTTACTAACACGAGATTAGCAAAAGGAGCCCAAAGGGTGCCGCGCTTGGTTCTGAAATGGCCTTTTCTAATCTCGTCATACGTGCTTGACGTCACCGCGTTGTTGGCAATCGGAAATTCCGACAACTTTGTGCGATCGTGTGTATGCAAAACAAGTTTGAGCCAACATCCGTCGGAAAAAATCCTAGGATTTTGTTGTCGGAATGTCCGAACAAAGTCCGACCGTGTGTATGGGGCATTAGAGTTAATATGGAAAAAACTTTTCTCCTTTCCACTGATGCTTTATCATCAATCCTTGTTTCACTAAAAACCCCACATTTTCAAAAAACATTTGTCATTGGGACAAAAAGTGAGGTGAAATCTTCTGAAGAGGAGCACAGACAGCAGAACAAATGTCACAGGGGTGATGACCCTTCCCTATGTTTTCCAAAAAGCTTAAAATAGATTTTTTGGCTGGAGCTAAACACGTTAAAAATGTACCAGTCCAAAATTACAAACAGATTCTACTTAACAACAAACCTACAGTCCCTGTCTTGTTTGCACTGCCTGTATACTGCTGTTCAGAGTATATAGGGCCTGGGGGCCCCACACATTTCCTTTTTAATTTGGGTGCGGGGTTCCCCTTAATACCCATACAAGACCCAAAGGGCCTGGTTATGGACTGGGGGGTACCCATGCCGTTCGTCTCACTGATTTTTATCCATATTTCCAGGACCCGACATTACTTTAACCACTTGCCGACCGCCTCACGACGATGTACGTTGGTAGAATGGGACGGGCAGGCAGAATCACGTACCTGTACGTGATCTGCCTCCCGCGGGCGGGGGGTCCGATGGGACACCCCCCGGTGCCCGAGGTGGTCAACTTCTGTCTGGCAGCGATCAGACGTGAGGGGGAGGCCATCCATTCGTGGCCCCCCTCGCGATCGCTCCCAGCCAATGAGAATCTTCCTCTGCCCCTGTAATGTAAACAGAGGCAGAGGAAGTGATGTCATCTCTCCTCGAGCCGGTCTTTTTCGTTCCAGCGCCGAGGAGAGAAGACATCAAGTAAGTGCACCAACACTACACTTCCAGTAGAACATGCCAGGCACACTTTTCACCCCCCAGTCACCCCCCGATCACCCCCCTGTACCCCCTGTCACACTGACACCAATAGCAGTTTTTTTTTTTTTGCATTGGTGTCAGTTTGTGACAGTTATAAGTGTTAGGGCACTTAGGGTTAGCCCCGTTAGGTCTGGGGTACCCCCCTTTAGGTCTAGGGTACCCCCCTAACCCCCCCTAATAAAGGTTAACCCCTTGATCACCCCACGTCGCCAGTGTCACTAAGTGATCGTTTTTCTGATCGCTGTATTAGTGTCACTGGTGACGCTAGTTAGGCAGGTAAGTATATAGGTTCGCCGTCAGCATTTTATAGCGACAGGGACCCCCATATACTACCTACTAAAGGTTTTAACCCCCTGATTGCCCCCTAGTTAACCCTTTCACCAGCGATCCCCATAAAACTGTTACGGGTGACGCTGGTTAGTTAGTTTGTTTTTAATAGTTTATTATAGTTTTAGGGCACCAGCCGTTTATTACCTTATAAAGGTTTAACCCCCTAATTGCCCGGCGGTGATATAAGCTATGTTTTTAGGGTCAGATAAGGTCTGCGTCGCCCCAGGCAGTGTCAGGTTAGTGCCAGTACCGCTAACACTCACGCACGCAGCATACACCTCCCTTAGTGCTATAGTATCTGAACGGATCAATATCTGATCCGATCAGATCTATACTAGCATCCCCAGCAGTTTAGGGTTCCCATAAACACAGTGTTAGCGGGATCAGCCCAGATACCATCTAGCACCTGCGTTTTGCCCCTCGGCCCAGCCCTGCCCAGCCCACCCAAGTGCAGTATCGATCGATCACTGACACTTACAAAACACTAAGCACACGTAACTGCAGCGCTCGCAGAGTCAGGCCTGATCCCTGTGATCCCGAACAGTTTTTTGGTAGCGTTTTGAATCAGTCGCTAACAGTCAGGAGCTTTTTTGCCTGTGAGTCTCACTAGTGTATCCCTAAATTTAGCACCCAAAATGGCAAATCGAAGGTACACTAGTGACGAGGCCTACATATTTCTGAAGATGACAGATAGTGAAGAGGAAGTCACTCATCTGTCAGATTCAGGCTCAGAATACGATCCTGTAGAGGACAGCGGCTCCATGACAGATTGCTCTGATGGCGGAGTTGTGGTCCCTGCTAAGGTCAGGCATACCAGACCCCAATCTTCTTCTTCTGTCCTTGAAGTGCAAGAACCGCACTTCCCTCGTATGGAGCAGAGCAGTACTAGCGCCGCTATTCCTTCTGGCGAACTGGCAAGCACCAGCGGCCTAGTACACCCTGGTTGTACATCCAGCACTGCAGTATCACGTGGTGACGTGGCGAGTCCCATAAATGCAGTTCAAGCTGGCAAGGTGGCAAGCACTAGTAGTCTCCCGCTGCCACCAAGAAGATGAACACAGGCCCGTCGTGCCCATAGTGCCCTTCCTGCTGCATTCGCCAATCCGAATTGGGAACCCACAACTTCTGCAGCACCTGTACTTCCCCCATTCACTGGCCAACCCGGAATTCAGGTGGAAACAGTTGATTTTACGTCACTGGATTTGTATTCGCTGTTTTTCACCGAAGATCTCTATAAATCTATTGTGGACCAAAGCAATTTATATGCTGATCAACACATCGCCACTATTCCCCAGTCCTCCCTTGCCAGAGATTGGAGACCAATTACGGTCTCCAAATTTAAGATCTTTCTGGGCCTTTCCCTCAACATGGGCATAACTAAAAAGAGTGAGTTGAGGTCATATTGGTCCACTGACCCAATTCACCATATGCCCTTGTTCTCTGCCTCCATGACCAGGGCATGATACGAGCAGATTTTGAAGTGTCATGCACTTCAATGACAGTGAACTCTGTCGTCCTCGTGGAGACCCTGGATACGATCGGTTCTACAAAATTCGGCCCCTCGTATACCACTTCAACCAGCGTTTTGCAGACTTATTTACTCCCCATCAAGTTGTCTGCATTGATGAGTCCCTGATTACATTTTCTGGCCGCTTGTCATTCAAACACTACCTTCCCAGCAAGCGTGCCAGATACGGGGTCAAGATGTATAAGCTCTGTGACAGGGCCACAGGCTATACATGTAGTTTTATGGTTTACGAGGGCAAAGATAGTCACGTAGAGCCAACAAACTGCCCTGACTACATAGGAAGCGCTGGCAAGATAGTGTGGGACTTGGCGTCACCCTTATTCGGAAAGGGTTACCACTTGTACGTGGACAATTATTACACGAGCGTGCCACTTTTTAGTCACCTTTTTGATCAACAGATTGGAGCATGTGGCACCGTGCGACCTAATCGCTGGGGCTTTCCCCAGCGGCTTGTAGATTCCCGTCTTAGGCTGGGGGAGAGAGCCTGCTTGCAGTGTAATAACTTGCTCGCTATGAAGTGGAGGGATAATAAGAATGTTTTCGTTCTTACCTCCCTTCATACAGACACGACGGTCCAAATTACTACGGTGACTGGTGTTGTGGAGAAACCCCTCTGTGTCCATGAATATAACCAAAATATGGGAGGGGTGGACCTCAACGACAAGTTGATGGCACTGTACCTAGTTGCCTGTAAGGCCAGATGCTGGTACAAAAAAGTGTCTGTTTATTTGTTTCAATTGGCTTTGCTGAACGCTCATGTGCTATACAGAGCTTCAGGACGGACTGGATCCTTCCTTAAATTCCAGGAAGAGATTGTCAGAGCCCTTCTGTATCCAGACGGTGCTCCACCTCACCTTCCCCAACCAAATGCAGTAAGCCGGCTGCATGAGAGGCATTTTCCTTATGTCCTCCCGAGTACCCCTACCCAATGAGCCCCCCAAAGAAGATGTCGTGTCTGTAGCAAGCGCGGATTTAGGCGTGACACCCGGTATTATTGTCCCTCCTGTCCTGACAATCCTGGTCTATGCATTGGTGAATGTTTTGAACGCTACCATAAACTAGTTGAGTTTTAGCGTAGGGTACAGCATTGCACAGACTAGGACACACTTTGACAGGGTCTCCCAAGATGCCATCGCATTTTGAGAGACCCAAACGTGGTACCAGTTACAAAAGTTAAAGTTACTAAAAAAAGTGTAAAAAAATAAAAAAAATAAAAACACAAAAAATATAAAAAAATAAAAAAAACAAAAATAGATGTCGTTTTATTGTTCTCTCTCTCTCTCTATTCTCTCTCTATTGTTCTGCTCTTTTTTACTGTATTCTATTCTGCAATGTTTTATTGTTATTATGTTTTACCATGTTTGCTTTTCAGATATGCAATTTTTTTATACTTTACTGTTTACTGTGTTTTGTTGGTAACCATTTTTTTGTTTTCAGGTAAGCCATTCAGCTGCAGCGCGGATTTATTTATCTTGACAGCAACAGCGTTTGCTCCCACGATATATAAAGCCGTGACTCCATCGCTGTCGGAGGTGATTTCACCACCACAGTTACATACTTCAGCATATATGCCGAAGCGTGGGGGCAGCAGTGGGTGGAGGAGCGATTTGCTCCTGCCTTTTGTGGGAGGATGCCCCCATGCTTCGGCATATATATATTTTAGGCACAGGTTGAGTTAAATGTTTTATTTTTTACTATGTTTTTTTTGCATTTGCTTTGCAGGTATGGTAAGTCTTACTGTTATACTGTAATGTTACTTTGTTTTATTGTTAACCATCATTTGCTTAGCAGGTACGCCATTCAGTTGCAGCGCGGATTTATTTATCTTGACAGCAACAGCGTTTGCTCCCACGATATATAAAGCCGTGACTCCATCGCTGTCGGAGGTGATTTTACCACCACAGTTACATACTTCAGCATATATGCCGAAGTGTGGGGGCAGCAGTGGGTGGAGGAGCGATTTGCTCCTGCCTTTTGTGGGAGGATGCCCCCATGCTTCGGCATATATATATTTTAGGCACAGGTTGCGTTAAATGTTTTATTTTTTACTATGTTTTTTTGTATTTGCTTTGCAGGTATGGTAAGTCTTACTGTTATACTGTAATGTTACTTTGTTTTATTGTTAACCATCATTTGCTTAGCAGGTACGCCATTCAGTTGCAGCGCAGATTTATTTATCTTGACAGCAACAGTGTTTGCTCCCACGATACATAAAGCCGTGACTCCAGTGCTGTCGGAGGTGATTTCACCACCACAGTTACATACTTCAGCATATATGTCGAAGCATGGGGGCAGCAGAGGGTGGAGGAGCGATTTGGTCCTAACTTTTGTGGGAGGATGCCCCCATGCTTCGGCATATATATACGGTGCATGTATGCCCATCATTAGAAGTGGGTGGATGAAGGGAGGCTGCATGAAAAAAAAAGTTTACAATATATGCCCAACAAGGACCAGCAAAGTACTGGTATGTTGCTGGACTTTGAGTGGTTATACCAGAATGATACCTGCAGGTTTAGGTATCATCTTGGTATCATTCTTTTCAGCCAGCAGTCGGATTTCATGTAAAAGCAATCCTAGCGGCCAATTAGCCTCTAGACTGCTTTTACAAGCAGTGGGAGGGAATCACCCCCCACCGTTTTCCATGTTTTTCTCTGGCTCTCCTGTCCCAACAGGGAACCTGAGAATGCAGCCGGTGATTCAGCCAGCTGACCATAAAGGTGATCAGAGACCAGAGTGGCTCCAAACATCTCTATGGCCTAAGAAACCGGAAGCACGAGCATTTCATGACTTAGATTTCGCCGGATGTAAACAGCGCCATTGGGAAATTGGGAAAGCATTTTATCACACCGATCTTGGTGTGGTCAGATGCATAGGAGGGCAGAGGAGAGATCTAGGGTCTAATAGACCCCAGTTTTTTTTTAAAAAAAGTGCCCCTCACTACATATTGCAATCAAAGGGGATATTATTCTCGGTCTGGCGTCAAATGTAAACAGCAATTGCACCATGCATGTGAGGTATCACCGCGAAGGTCAGATTGAGGGCAGTAATTTTAGCAGTAGACCTCCTCTGTAAATCTAAAGTGGTAACCTGTAAAGGCTTTTAAAGGCTTTTAAAATGTATTTAGTTTGTCGCCACTGCACGTTTGTGCACAATTTTAAAGCATGTCATGTTTGGTATCCATGTACTCGGCCTAAGATCATCTTTTTTATTTCATCAAACATTTGGCCAATATAGTGTGTTTTAGTGCATTAAAATTTAAAAAAGTGTGTTTTTTTCCCAAAAAAATGCGTTTCAAAAATCACTGCGCAAATACTGTGTGAAAAAAAAAAATTAAACACCCACCATTTTAATCTGTAGGGCATTTGCTTTAAAAATATATATAATGTTTGGGGGTTCAAAGTAATTTTCTTGCAAAAAAAAAAAATGTTTTCATGTAAACAAAAAGTGTCAGAAAGGGCTTTGTCTTCAAGTGGTTAGAAGAGTGGGTGATGTGTGACATAAGCTTCTAAATGTTGTGCATAAAATGCTAGGACAGTTCAAACCCCCCCAAATGACCCCATTTTGGAAAGTAGACACCCCAAGCTATTTGCTGAGAGCAATGTAGAGTCCATGGAATATTTTATATTGTGACACAAGTTGCGGGAAAAAGACAAATTTTTTTTTTTTTTTGCACAAAGTTGTCACTAAATGATATATTGCTCAAACATGCCATGGGAATATGTGAAATTACACCCCAAAATACATTCTGTTGCTTCTCCTGAGTACAGGGATACCACATGTGTGAGACTTTTTGGGAGCCTAGCCGCGTACGGGACCCCGAAAACCAAGCACCGTCTTCAAGCTTTCTAAGGGCGTAAATTTTTGATTTCACTCTTCACTGCCTATCACAGTTTCGGAGGCCATGGAATGCCCAGGTGGCACAAACCCCCCATCAAAAGACCCTATTTTGGAAAGTAGACACCCCAAGCTATTTGCTGAGAGGTATAGTGAGTATTTTGCAGACCTCGCTTTTTGTCACAAATTTTTGAAAATTGAAAAAAGAAAAAAAAATGTTTTTTCTTGTCTTTCTTCATTTTCAAAAACAAATGAGAGCTGCAAAATACTCACCATGCCTCTCAGCAAATAGCTAGGGGGGTCTACTTTCCAAAATGCAGTCATTTGGGGGGGGTTGTGCTATCTTGGCATTTTATGGCCTTTGAAACTGTGATAGGTAGTGAGGAGTGAATCAAAAATGTATGCCTTTAGAAATCCTGAAGGCGGTGATTGGGTTTCGGGGCCCCGTATGCAGCTAGGCTCCCAAAAAATCCCACACATGTGGTATCCCCATACTCAGGAGAAGCAGCAGAATGTATTTTGGGGTGTAATTCCACATATGTCCACGGCATGTTTGAGCAATATATCAATTAGTGACAACTTTGTGCAAAAAAAAAAATTGGTCACTTTCCCGCAACTTGTGTCAAAATATAAAATATTCCATGGACTCAACATGCCTCTCAGCAAATAGCTTGGGGTGTCTACTTTCCAAAATGGGGTAATTTGGGGGGGTTTTTGCCATCTGGGCATTTTGTGGCCTTCAAAACTGTGATAGGTAGTGAGGAGTGAAATCAAAACTTTACACCCCTAGAAATCCTGAAGGCGGTGGCTAGGCTCCCAAAAAGTCCCACACATGTGGTATCCCAATACTCAGGAGAAGCAGCTAAATGTATTTTGGGGTGCAATTCCACATATGCCAATGGCCTGTGTGAGCAATAAATCATTTAGTAACAACTTTTTGTGATTTTTTTTTTGTCATTATTTAATCACTTGGGACAAAAAAAATGAATATTCAATGAGCTCAACATGCCTCTTAGCAATTTCCTTGGGGTGTCTACTTTCCAAAATGGGGTCATTTGGGGGGGTTTGTACTGCCCTGCCATTTTAGCACCTCAAGAAATGACATAGGCAGTCATAAACTAAAAGCTGTGTAAATTCCAGGAAATGTACCCTAGTTTGTAGACACTAAACCTTTTGCGCAAACCAATAAATATACGTTTATTGACATTTTTTTTTACCAAAGACATGTGGCCGAATACATTTTGGCCTAAATGTATGACTAAAATTGAGTTTATTGGATTTTTTTTATAACCAAAAAGTAGAAAATATCATTTTTTTTCAAAATTTTCGGCCTTTTTCCATTTATAGCGCAAAAAATAAAAACGGCAGAGGTGATCAAATACCATCAAAAGAAAGCTCTATTTGTGGGAAGAAAAGGACACAAATTTTGTTTGGGTTCAGCATTGCATGACCGCGCAATTAGCAGTTAAAGCGACGCAGTGCCAAATTGTAAAAAGTGCTCTGGTCAGGAAGGGAGTAAATCCTTCCGGGGCTGAAGTGGTTAAAGCTGCCAGCAGTTTTAACCACATGCCGACTGGGCCATAGCCAAAAGACGGTTACAGCGCGGTCGTCTTGTTCTGGGCGGGCGTCCATGGACATCCTCCGGAACTCTCGCTCCGCGTGCCCCCGATGGGGCGCGCACACTGAAGTGTCCGTGCTCTCCAGGTTCACGGGACCCGGCGCAACACGGATCGCGGTAAAAGGCCAATGACAGCGGCCCTTTACCATGTGATCGCTCCCTCCAATGAGGGAGCGATCACAATGTAAACAAACTGGGGTCATGCAAAGGTCCCAGCTCTCTTCTCTCCTCACACCGATACAGCGTGAGAGGAGAGAAGAGAGATCGAGTGAAAAAACGTGAGTGAAAAGTAAAACAGTGCCCAGCAGTGCCATACAAGTGCCACTACAGTGCTAATCTGTGCCCCACAGTGCCATCAGTGCCACTTCACTACCCATCAGTGCCACTAAAGTGTCCATCAGTGCCACTACAGTGCCCATCTGTGCCACCAGTGCCACTACACTACCCATCAGTGCCACTACAGTACCCATCTGTGCCACCAGTGCCACTACACTACCCATCAGTGCCACTAAAGTGTCCATCAGTGCCACTACAGTGCTCATCTGTGCCATCAGTGCCACTATAGTGCTCATCAGTGCCACATCAGTGCCACCAGTGCCCATCAGTGCCACCTCTGCCACTTCAGTGCCCATCTGTGCCGCCAGTGCCACGTCAGTGCTCCGTTAGTGCCACACCAGTGCCCAGTGCCACTACAGTGCTCATATGTGCCACCAGTGCCACATAGGTGCCACCAGTGCCCATCTGTGCCACTACAGTGCCCATCGGTGCCACCAGTGCCCACCAGTGCCACTAGAGTACCACATCAGTGCTCCATCAGTGCCATGTCAGTGCTCCATCAGTGCCACATCGGTGCCACGTCAGAGCTCCATCAGTGCCACGCCAGTGCTCCATCAGTGCTACACCAGGCCTCTACAGTGCCCAGTGCCACTACAGTGCTTATCAGTGCCACATTATTGCCAATACAGTGCTCATTTGTGCCATCAGTACCACATCAGCATCACTAGAGTGCTCATCTGCACCACTGCAGTGTTCATCTGCGCCACTACAACGCTCATCAGTGCCACTACAGAGTTCATTGATGCCACTACAGTACCCAATAGTGCACATTAGTGCCCATAAGTGAGTGCTCATCAGTGCTACCTTATCAGTGCACATCAGTGCCAAATAATCAGTGCATCCTCAGTGTGGTGCATTAGTGTACATCAGTGCAACCTTATCAGTAACCAGCAATGCACCCTCATCAGTAGCCAGCAGTGCACCCTCATCAGTAGCCAGCAGTGCACCCTCATCAGTAGCCAGCAGTACACCCTCTTCAGTACCCAGCAGTGCACCCTCATCAGTACCCAGCAGTGCACCCTCATCAGTACCCAGCAGTGCAGCCTTTTCAGCACCCAGCAGTGCAGCCTCATTAGACCAGCCTCATCAGCACCTATCAGTGCAGCCATATCTGTCCAAGTGTCCCTACCACAGCAGTTTGTCACCACAGCCCACAGTCACCAGTATGGCAAAAAAAAAAATTTCCGCTGAGGAGGCATACCAACAGCTTAGCTTGACCGACGAGAGCAGCGGGGAGCTCTCTGAGTCTGCATCTGATTCTGGTTCAGAATATGAACCCCGTTGTAAGCAGTGGGTCTGATACAGAATCGGAGGAAGAGCAAAGTGTGCCCGTCAAACGAAGGCGCTCTGGCATGGAGGAGCAGGCTACCACAAGTAGTGCTGTGACATCAACCAGCAGCTCCAAGCCATCCACCAGAAATGCAGTGGCATCAACTAGCAGCTCAGTGCCACCCACCAGTAGCACAGTACCATCCAGAAGAAATGAAGTACCACTGCAGCAAAGGCCAAGAACTAGCGGGGTGTCATCTCGGACCCAAAGCGTTAGGACCCATGCCGGCCTTCCCTATGCCCTTGAAAACCCTCTGTGGCTTCCCCCTAATTCAAGAGCAGCAAACATCCCCCCTTTCACCACTCAGCCAGGTGTTCAGGTGAACACAGAGAATTTTGCCCCTATTGATTTTTTAAATTTAATTTTTACCCAAGACCTATTATCCTCCATCGTGGCCCAGTGCAACCTCTATGCACAACAATTTATAACAAGCAACCCTGGTTCAAGTTATGCCCGTCCCCATGAGTGGAGAGCATTGACAGTGGAGGAATTTAAATTATTTTTAGGTCTAACATTTAATATGGGACTCACAAAAAAAATGAATTATACTCCTATTGGTCCACCAACCCCATCCACCATATG
Organism: Aquarana catesbeiana; assembly: GCF_042186555.1. NCBI lineage: Eukaryota > Metazoa > Chordata > Amphibia > Anura > Ranidae > Aquarana > Aquarana catesbeiana. Next base: position 173,669,968 of record NC_133331.1, on the reverse strand, counting down.
CCAATCTATTCATCCATTATGCGAAGATCAAGATACCTTATGATAATGCGTTTCCTCCATTACAATGACAACACCCAGTGCCCTCCCCGAAATGACCCATCACATGACAAATTATTTAAAATTCGGCCACTTCTAAATTTTTTTTCTGAGAAATTCCCCCAGTTATTCATCCCAACCAAAATATCTCCGTGGATGAGTCATTGGTCCACTTCACAGGTAGGCTTGGGTTCAAGCAGTTTATCCCCAGCAAAAGGGCCCGATATGGGATTAAGCTCTACAAGCTATGTGACCGAGAAACGGGGTATATCTACGCCTTCCGGGTGTACGAAGGGGAGGACACCCAACTGCATCCCCCTGAATGTCAGGAGTACATAGGAGCCAGCGGAAAGGTTTTTTGGGAGCTTGTATATCCACTCCTTGGAAAGGGTTACCACCTTTATGCGGATAACTACTATACAAGCTTGCCCCTCTTCCGCAATCTTTACCGCAAGGACACTCCAGCGTGTGGTACAGTGCGAGCCAATAGGAAGGGATTCCCGCAAAGACTCATTACTGAAAGACTATGACAAGGGGATACGGTGTTTTTACGGAATGAAGAGATATTGGCTCTCAGGTGGAGGGACAGACGAAATGTCCACATGCTCACAACTATCCACAACGACACCTACGTGGAAATCCCCCAAAGAAATGGCCCAATCCAGAAAACAAAATGTGTCCATGACTATAATTTGTTTATGGGGGGTGTCGACTTCAATGATCAGATGATCGAACCCTACCTTCCAACAAGAAAAAGCCGCTTTTGGTATAAAAAAGTCTCTATATATCTTTTCAGTTTGGCCATTTACAATAGTTTTGTTATTTACCGTAAATCTACAGAGAGCCCCGTATCTTATCTTCAGTACCAAGAAGAAATTATCTCCACCCTTTTGCACCCTGAAGGCGCACCAGAAAGCATTCGCTCGGATTCAGTGAGCAGACTCCACGAACGCCACTTTCCTAAAAGACTCCCCCATCATGAAACAGGCCGGAAACGTCAGAAGAAATGCCGGGTGTGCACCAAAGGAAGAACTAGAAGAGACACCGTGTATTATTGTCCTGACTGTCCTTCCCAACCAGGCCTTTGTATTGATGAATGTTTCCACCATTACCATACTTCTCTACATTATTAGGGAAGTATGGTAAACGTAATTGTCATTTACCGCCACACCCCTTTATGCTACTGTACATACCCCTGCCTTCTCCGGAACTGACCCTGGCTTGCACGATCACGCTTCTGCCTAATGCTAAACTGTACCTACCTCTGCCTTCTCCGGAACTGACCCTGGCCTGCTAAACGACCACGCTTCTGTTTAATGCTAAACTGTACCTACCTCTGCCTGCTCTGGAACTGACCCTGGCCTGTTACACGACCATGCTTCTGCCTAACGCTAAACTGTACCTACCTCTGCCTGCTCTGGAACTGACCCTGGTCTGTTACACGACCACGCTTCTGCCTAACACTAAACTGTACCTACCTCTGCCTGCTCTGGAACTGACCCTGGACTGTTTGACCACATTTTTTGCCTGCCTCTTGGATTGATCTTTTACCCTGCTATGCTAGTGGGAGCACAGGGGTCTTACATGTGAGGGGCTCCAGAATTGTTTTTCAGTATGAAGAAAACTAATTTTTTAGTTTTCTCATTCCCGATTAGGGTCTGGAGACTCGGAGGCTTCAAAGAGATTTGGGTGGGAGAAGCCTCTACCCCTGTCCCCATTCTTTCCTGGCCTGCTATTTGGACCATGTTCCTGCTTACTACCAGGACCAATATTTTGGCACTGCTGGCAATGTCTCTACTTGCACTGACCCTGGACTATATATGGACAGTATCCCTGCCTGTACTAACTATGGACAATATTCCTGCCTGCTGCCTTGGACAATTCCATTCACTGTCGCTGACCACGTCCCTGCCTGCTGCCTGGATCGGGGCTCTCCTCCTGTGACAACTGCACTACTAAAACCACAGGTAATCTTTTGTTTACCCTTTGCTCAGAAGAATGTATTTTTTTGGGTGTAATTCTTGGTATGTTCATGCTATTTGTTAGAAATATGAAGGGCCTTCAAAAATGTGATAGATTGTAAGGAAATTAGAAGTGTAATTTATGCTCCTAGAACGCCTGAATGTGCTACTTCAATGTTGGGCCTCTGTATATGGCCAGGCTGTGAAGAAGTCTCACACATGTGGTATCGCCATACTCAGGAGGAGTAGCAGAATATGTTTCGGGGTGTCATTTTTGCTATGTACATGCTATGTGTTGGAAATATCTTAGAAATTGACAACTTTGTGTAAAAAAAAGCGTTTTCATTTTTTTTCCACATTTTCCAAAATCTTCTGGAAAAAATGAACCATTCAAAAGACTCATTATGCCTCATAGATTATACGTTGGGGCGTTTGCTTTCCAAAATGGGGTCACTTTGTGGGCGTTTCCATTGTCCTGGTGCTCCAGGGCCTTCAAAAGTGTAATAGGTGGTTGAGAGATTAGATATGTAATTTATGCTCCTAGAACACCTGAATGTGCTACTTCAATGTCGGGCCTCTGTATGTGGCCAGGCTGTGTAAAAGTCTCACACATGTGGTATCGCCATACTCAGGAGGAGTAGCAGAATATATTTTGGGGTGTCATTTTTGCTATGTACATGCTATGTGTTGGAAATATCTTAGAAATGGACAACTTTGTGTAAAAAAAAATGCGTTTTCATTTTTTTTCCACATTTTCCAAAAACTTCTGGAAAAAAAATGAACTGTTCAAAAGACTCATTATGCCTCACAGATTATACGTTGGGGTGTTTGCTTTCCAAAATGGGGTCACTTTGTGGGCGTTTCCATTGTCCTGGTGCTCCAGGGCCTTCAAAAGTGTGATAGGTGGTTGAGAGATTAGATATGTAATTTATGCTCCTAGAACGCCTGAATGTGCTACTTCAATGTCAGGCTTCTGTATGTGGCCATACTGTGTAAACGTCTCACACATGTGGTATCGCCATACTCAGGAGGAGTAGCAGAATATATTTTGGGGTGTCATTTTTGCTATGTACATGCTATGTGTTGGAAATATCTTAGAAATGGACAACTTTGTGTAAAAAAATGCGTTTTCATTTTTTTTCCACATTTTCCAAAAACTTCTGGAAAAAAATGAACAGTTCAAAAGACTCATTATGCCTCATAGATTATACTTTGGGGTGTTTGATTTCCAAAATGGGGTCACTTTGTGGGCGTTTCCATTGTTCTGGTGCTCCAGGGCCTTCAAAAGTGTAATAGGTGGTTAAGAGATTAGATATGTAATTTATGCTCCTAGAACGCCTAGAATGCCTGAATGTGCTACTTCAATGTCGGGCCTCTGTATGTGGCCAGGCTGTGTAAAAGTCTCACACATGTGGTATCACAATACTCAGGAGGAGTAGCAGAATATATTTTGGGGTGTCATTTGTGGAATGTACATGCCATGTGAGAGAAATAACCTGTTATATTGACAATTTGGTGTAAAAAAAAAATAAAAATAGAAAAAATCGTAATTTTGCAAAGAATTGTGGGAAAAAATTACAACTTCAAAAAACCATGCCTCTTACTAAATACCTTGGAATGTCTACTTTTCAAAAAGGGGTCATTTTGTGGGTATTTGTACTTTCCTGGTTTGTTAGGGTCTCAAGAAATGAGATAGGCCTCAGTACATCAGGTGTGATCAGATGTGATCAATTTTCAGTGATTGGCACCATAGCTTGTAGACTCTATAACTTTCACACAGACTAAATTGGTCTGGTTAGGAAGGGGGTTTAAGTGCCCAGTGGTCAAGTGGTTAAATGACTTTTATTCCTCTAAAAATGTTATTTTGTGCAGGGACTGTTCTAAGCATGGGAAACACGCGCCACTTTACATGTATACTATAGACACCCCCCAGGTACGATATTTAAAGGAATATTTCCCTTTTTTTTTTTTTACTTTAAGCATCATTAAAATCACTGCTCCCGAAAAAATGGCCGTTTTTAAAACTTTTTTTTGCATTGATACATGTCCCCTGGGGCAGGACCCGGGTCCCCAAACCCTTTTTAGGACAATACCGTGCAAATTAGGCTTTAAAATGAGCACTTTTGATTTCGAACGGTCGAGTCCCATAGACGTCAATGGGGTTCTATATTTTGTGCAAATTTTCGGCCCGTTCGCAGGTTCAGGTGCGAACTGAACCGGGGGGGGGGGGGGGGGGTGTTCGGCTCATCCCTATTCCTGAGAAATTTTTTGGTGTATTAAGAAGAAGAAATAGAATAAACTGAGTGGGGGAATAATGTCCTTGACCCTAGTGGACGTTCAGAGAAACAGATCTTCAAGTTGCTTCTTGAAGTAGTCTAATAGAACCAGCTTGTACCAGATATCCCAGGGTAGTTACTGATAGCTGATACAGACGGTAGCATCCATAACAAACAGCCAGGTATAGGGTAAATCAATTTGGAAAAACCTCATACTATATGAAAGCCAATAGTCCAAAAAGTAATAAATGGTCCCTGATAGATATCTTCAACATTGATGTTTCTGGAGCTACCCGCTCAGATGATAGTGCCGCACAGAGTATTGTTGAATTTTTCAACATCAAATTTTATTATGTAGATGGTGTAATTAATATGCTCATAGGCACAATCTGTGAATATATGGAATTTTATGTATGTGTTTTTTAGTTCTATTTTTGTAATAAATATTATACATTTTCTCAACTGTACTTCTGTCTCAGTCTCATTCATGGTTTCTGACACTCAACATGGGGGGGTGCCATATTGAGAGCATGTGGTCTGATATTGTTCAGGAGGGGGGCTGTTCACTTGTCCCCCCTCTTTCCTGACCTGTCGGGCTGCATGCTTGGATAAGGGTCTGGTATGGATTTTGGGGGGAACCCCACACTGTTTTTTTTCATTCTTCTCTCCTCTTCTCTCACTTTCTCTCTACAGTTCCCTTACTGAATTAATACACAAAAGCCCAGGGGTGAAAAGAAGAGGGAAACAAAATCAGTTTGGAAATTGTATAGTTTGGTAGTCTCCCCTCTGCTCTAGACACTGGTCCACAAGTTCCATAATGGGAAATATAGACTTGTCAATATCCTGCACCTGAAAAACCCTTGTCTGGACTCATATAATAGATACAAAAGTCAAAACATTTCTATGTCTGCACAGAGCAATATTACTACATTTCTGTAGATTTCTTGATCATTAAAGTGTATCTAAAGTGTATCTCTTTAAAAATGCAGTTTCTGAAGTCTTTATCCTAGCTTTATAATGCATATCCTTCATGCACAGAAAAATCAGTCCCTTTTTAAGCGACGTATATACATGCCAAAGCTCATTTAAGCAGATATACAAAGCAGACATGTAGAAAAGATCTTGAGGTTAAAATAAAAATCCAATGGCTGCAGAATTCAGGGAAGTGTTTAATTGGTAAATTTCTGCTCCAGACTGATAAGCCTTCATTGATTTCCTGTACAGAGGTCTCCAGTGTGTTGAAGAGTGTGTCTTTTCTTTCTCTGTCCCTCTCTAATCTGCCAGTGGATGCACACAACTTGACATTTCATCTACAAAATGGACAGTTTAGGATTTTTTCTTTCTGTCATCCCCCAGTCACTATTTTTGTAGACAGTGATAGATTTTGCTTCCACTACAATCAATTCAAAGAGACAGCGCAATTAATGTCTCAATCCTAAGTGTATTTTCCCGGTGTTTGTTAAAAAAATCCATGAAAAGAAAAAAAGAAATAAAGTCTATATCTCTAAACATAAAAGTGATGGCAATACATCTAGATATAGTATTTTTTAACTTAACAGGAACAAATATTTACATTTGTGACTGATGTTTCCAAGATCAACTATTTTAGAAATTATTGAAAAAGGCAAACTGATAAATATATAGTTGAACTACATACAAAAGCACTGTCTGTGTAGCAGAGCTGAGATGTGACCTGATTTTTCTCTTCTGCAGCACACTTGACTGGCTCCATGTGCTGCTTCTCCCTCTCCTAGTCTGAGTGCTGTTGTACAAGGGAATGCAAGAGTCTAACACCAAGCCACATTCAGGTACTTATACAAGAGGGGTAATTTACTTAAGGTAAATAGGCTGGTCACTTTTCAAGGGAATTTTCACTTTGTAAGAAAATTTCCCTTAACTTAATGAATATGGTGAAAATACATTTTGTAAAATATACCCAATCGCGTTAAAAGGGCATTAACAAAAAAGTATTTTTTTCTTGCATTTAATTCAATGATGGAAGTCAGCAGAGCATCACCTCACTCACTAAGTTAACAGAAATTCCCTTGCAGTTCATGTATTCACTAATCCCCAAAGACCTATGTAAACCTAAGTGATACTTCATTCAAGCTAGTCCCTCCACACCTGCAACGCTTTCTGAACTCCTTTCTGCAGGTCCAAAAACCAGATATTCATTTCTACTTCATTCAAGTGCACTCCACTACTACTCTGCTACTGGCTGACAACATGTCCAAGCGGGGGAAGGCTTCCAGACTCCCAAAAAGCTGACAGATTTCTTCTCAGTGGCGGGTTCATGCTGCAGCCAAGGTGGTGAAGGGGGCTCACACAGAGGATACATGTGGCTCCCTTCCTCATCCCTCAGCTCTGGGCATACACAGTGCTCCGCTTCCTCTCCTTCATCTGCAGCTATTGGGGAGTCCTCTTTACCTTCCTCACCCACAACAGCCAGCCCAGCTAAGTTGAGGCCAAGGCGAGATAAACCGGAGCATGCAGAGCTAAATATAGCAGCCTTCGAGCTCCGTCTCACTGACAACCTACAGCAATCACCCATTGAGTTATTTGCAGCTTCTGATCAGCCCATCTCTGAGCAAACTATGAAGAATATGCTTATCTCCTGGAGACAAATCCTCCACTCTGACCTGTCTAATGTGGTCTCCTCTCTCTTCCAGGCAGTACAGGGTCATGAGCAGGGTATCACACATATCAAAACCAAAATGGAGGAACTGTTCATGGAACAATGACCTTAAAGATGCTCACTCTGATCAGGACACTAAATTACAAGAACTGAAATTAAAACTTGCTGACTTGGAAGACTGGCCACGCAGGAATAATATCAAGTTCCAGCATATTCCTGAAACAGCGTCTGGCCTCATTCTTTCAACAACTAATGTGAGCCTTGATCCGTGAACTGTCAGACCTTGGATTAACTATTGACAGAGCCCACAGGCTCTCCAAGACTCTTTTTCTGCCAGCATCTACGCCTAGGGTCATCCTGGCTCAAATTGAGTTCTTCCACATTAAGGAGAAACCCTAGAAGGGGGTCTGCATCTCTTGCAAGATTGGTGTACCAATACGTTCCTACAGGTGATCGGGCCCCTACTCCACCATCTTCCTGTAATATGGAAATGGAATGGTCCTGTCAAGATACTTGAAGGGGTTGTAAACCCTTGTGTTTTTTACCTTAACCACTTCAGCCCCGGAAGGATTTACCCCCTTCCTGACCAGAGCACTCTTTACAATTTGGCACTGCGTCGCTTTAACTGCTAATTGCGCGGTCATGCAATGCTGTACCCAAACAAAATTTGCGTCCTTTTCTTCCCACAAATAGAGCTTTCTTTTGATGGTATTTGATCACCTCTGCCTTTATTTTTTGCGCTATACACGGAAAAAGACCGAAAATTTTGAAAAAAAATGATATTTTCTACTTTTTGTTATAAAAAAAATCCAATAAACTCAATTTTAGTCATACATTTAGGCCAAAATGTATTCGGCCACATGTCTTTGGTAAAAAAAAATGTCAATAAGTGTATATTCATTGGTTTGCGCAAAAGTTATAGCGCCTACAAACTAGGGTACATTTTCTGGAATTTACACAGCCTATAATTTATGACTGCCTATGTCATTTCTTGAGGTGCTAAAATGGCAGGGCAGTACAAAACCACCACAAATGACCCCATTTTGAAAAGTAGACACCCAAGGAAATTGCTGAGAGGCATGTTGAGTCCATTGAATATTCATTTTTTTTTGTCCCAAGTGATTGAATAATGACAAAAAAAAAAAATTACAAAAAGTTGTCACTAAATGATATATTGCTCACACAGGCCATGGGCATATGTGGAATTGCACCCCAAAATATATTCAGCTGCTTCTCCTGAGTATGGGGATACCACATGTGTGGGACTTTTTGGGAGCCTAGCTGCGTACGGGGCCCCGAAAACCAATCACTGCCTTCAGGATTTCTAAGGGCGTAATTTTTTTATTTTACTCCTCACTACCTATCACAGTTTTTAAGGCCATAAAATGCCCAGATGGCATAAACCCCCCGCAAATGACCCCATTTTGGAAAGCAGACACCCCAAGCTATTTGCTTTGAGGCATGTTGAGTCCATGTAATATTTTATATTTTGACACAAGTTGCGGGAATGTGACAATTTTTTTTTTTTTTTTTTGCACAAAGTTGTCACTAAATGATATATTGCTCACACAGGCCATGGGCATATGTGGAATTGCACCCCAAAATACATTTAGCTGCTTCTCCTGAGTATGGGGATACCAAATGTGTGGGACTTTTTAGGAGCCTAGCCGCGTACGGGGCCCCGAAAACCAATCACCGCCTTCAGGATTTCTAAGGGTGTAAATTTTTGATTTCACTCTTCACTGCCTATCACAGTTTCGGAGGCCATGGAATGCCCAGGTGGCACAAACCCCCCCAAATGACCCCATTTTGGAAAGTAGACACCCCAAGCTATTTGCTGAGAGGCATGGTGAGTATTTTGCAGCTCTCATTTGTTTTTGAAAATGAAGAAAGACAAGAAAAACATTTTTTTTTTCTTTTTTCAATTTTCAAAACTTTGTGACAAAAAGTGAGGTCTGCAAAATACTCACTATACCTCTCAGCAAATAGCTTGGGGTGTCTACTTTCCAAAATGGGGTCATTTGGGGGGGGGGGTTTGCCACCTGGGCATTCCATGGCCTCCGAAACTGTGATAGGCAGTGAAGAGTGAAATCAAAAATTTACGCCCTTAGAAAACCTGAAGGCGTTGCTTGGTTTTCGGGGTCCCGTGCGCGGCTAGGCTCCCAAAAAGTCCCACACATGTGGTATCCCTATACTCAGGAGAAGCAACAGAATTTATTTTGGGGTGTAATTTCACATATTCCCATGGCATGTTTGAGCAATATATCATTTAGTGACAACTTTGTGAAAAAAAAAAAAATTTTGTCTCTTTCCCACAACTTGTGTCACAATATAAAATATTCCATGGACTCAACATGCCTCTCAGCAAATAGCTTGGGGTGTCTACTTTCCAAAATGGGATCATTTGGGGGGGTTTTGAACTGTCCTGGCATTTTATGCACAACATTTAGAAGCTTATGTCACACATCACCCACTCTTCTAACCACTTGAAGACAAAGCCCTTTCTGCCACTTTTTGTTTACATGAAAAATTTTTTTTTTTTGCAAGAAAATTACTTTGAACCCCCAAACATTATATATTTTTTAAAGCAAATGCCCTACAGATTAAAATGGCGGGTGTTTCATTTTTTGTTCACACAGTATTTGCGCAGCGATTTTTCATTTTTTGGGGGAAAAAACACACTTTTTAAAATTTTAATGCACTAAAACACACTATATTGGCCAAATGTTTGATGAAATAAAAAAGATGATCTTAGGCCGAGTACATGGATACCAAACATGCCATGCTTTAAAATTGCGCACAAACGTGCAGTGGCAACAAAATTAATACATTTTTAAAAGCCTTTAAAAGCCTTTACAGGTTACCACTTTAGATTTACAGAGGAGGTCTACAGCTAAAATTACTGCCCTCGATCTGACCTTCGTGGTGATACCTCACATGCATGGTGCAATTGCTGTTTACATTTGATGCCAGACCGACGCTTGCGTTCGCCTTAGCGCGAGAACAGTGGGACAGGGGTGCTTTTTTTTTTTCTTTATTATTTTTTTACTTTTTTACCTTATTTTTAAACTGTTCCTTTCATTTTTTTTTAAATAATTTTTATTGTGATCTCAGGGAATGTAAATATCCCCTATGATAGCAATAGGTAGTGACAGTTACTCTTTTTTTAAAAAATTGGGGTCTATTAGACCCTAGATTTCTCCTCTGCCCTCAAAGCATCTGACCACACCAAGATCGGTGTGATAAAATGCTTCCCCAATTTCCCAATGGCGCTGTTTACATCCGGCGAAATCTAAGTCATAAAATGCTCGTAGCTTCCGGTTTCTTAGGCCATAGAGATGTTTGGAGCCACTCTGGTCTCTGATCAGCTCTATGGTCAGCTGGCTGAATCACTGGCTGCATTCTCAGGTTCCCTGTTGAGACAGGAGAGCCAGAGAAAAACACGGAAGACGGTGGTGGGGTGGCATTCCCTCCCACTGCTTGTAAAAGCAGTCTAGAGGCAAATTAGCCACTAGGATTGCTTTTACATGAAAGCCGACTGCTAGCTGAAAAGTATGATACCAAGATGATACCTAAACCTGCAGGCATCATTCTGGTATAACCACTCAAAGTCGTGAATGGCGTGCCTGAAGACAAAAAAATGGTTAACAATAAAGCACAGTAAACGGTAAAGTATAAAAAAATTGCATACCTGAAAAGCAAACATGATAAAACATAATAACAATAAAACATTGCAGAATAGAATACAGTAAAAAGAGCAGAACAATAGAGAGAGAATAGAGAGAGAGAGAACAATAAAACGACAACTATTTTTTTTTATTTTATATTTTTGTTTGTGTTTCTTTTTTTTTTTTACACTTTTTTTTGTAACTGTAACTTTTATAACTGTAACTGGTTCTAGGTTCGGGTCTCTCAAAATGTGATGGCATCTTGGGAGACCCTGTCAAAGTGTGTCCTAGTCTGTGCAATGCTGTACCCTACGCTAATACTCAACTAGTGTATGGTAGTGTTCAAAACATTCACCAATGCAAAGACCAGGATTGTCAGGACAGGAGGGACAATAATAGCGGGTGTCACGCCTATATCCGCGTTTGCTGCAGACACAACATCTTTTTTGGAGAGGTTCGTTGGGTAGGGGTACTCGGGAGGACATAAAGAAAATGCCTCTCATGCAGCCGACTGCATTTGGTTGGGGATGTGAATGGGGGAAGTACGGGCGCTGCAGAAGTGGTGGGTTCCCAATTAGGATTGGCGAATGCAGCAGGAAGGGCACTATGGGCATGACGGGCCTGTGTTTGTCTGCTTCTTGGTGGCAGTGGGACACTACTTGTGCTTGCCACCTCACCAGCTTGAACTGCACTTATGGGACTCGCCACGTCACCAAGTGTTACTGCAGTGCTGGTTTCACTACGACCGGGATGTACTAGGCCGCTGGCGCTTGCCAGTTGACCAAAACGCTACCAAAAAAACTGTGGGGGGCAAAACGCAGGTGCTAGCAGGTATCTGGGCTGATCCCGCTAACACTGCGTTTTTGGGAACCCTAAACTGCTGGGGACGCCAGTATAGATCTGATCGGATCAGATATTGATCCGTTCAGATACTATACCACTAAGGGAGGTGTACGGTGCGTGCGTGGGTGTTAGCACTACTGGCACTAACCTGACGCTGCCTGGGGCTGGTGCTTGCCAGTTCACCAAAACGCTACCAAAAAAACTGTTAGTGATTGCAGGGATCAGGCCTGACTCTGCGAACGCTGCAGTTATGCGTTTAGTGTTTTGTAAGTGACAGTGATCGATCGATACTGCACTTGGGTGGGCTGGGCTGGGCCGGGCAGAGGGGCAAAACGCAGGTGCTAGCAGGTATCTGGGCTGATCCCGCTAACACTGCGTTTTTGGGAACCCTAAACTGCTGGGGACGCTAGTATAGATCTGATTGGATCAGATATTGATCCATTCAGATACTATACCACTAAGGGAGGCGTATGCTGCGTGCGTGGGTGTTAGCGGTACTGGCGCTAACCTGATGCTGCTTGGGGCTGGTGCTTTTCAGTTCACCAAAACGCTACCAAAAAACTGTTAGCGATCGCAGGGATCAGGCCTGACTCTGCGAATGCTGCAGTTATGCGTTTAGTGTTTTGTAAGTGACAGTGATCGATCAATACTGCACTTGGGTGGGCTGGGCTGGGCCGGGCGGAGGGGCAAAACGCAGGTGCTAGCAGGTATCTGGGCTGATCCCGCTAACACTGCGTTTTTGGGAACCCTAAACTGCTGGGGACGCTATTATAGATCTGATCGGATCAGATATTGATCCGTACAGATACTATACCACTAAGGGAGGCGTATGCTGCGTGCGTGGGTGTTAGCGGTACTGGCGCTAATCTGACGCTGCCTGGGGCGACGCATATCACCACCGGGCGATCAGGGGGCTAAACCTTTATTCGGTAATAAATGGCGGGTGCCCTGACACTATAAAAAATAAACGAACTAACCAGCGTCACCCGTAACGTTTATACGGTGATCAGTGGTGAAAGGGTTAACTAGGGGCAATCAAGGGGTTAAAACATTTATTAGATAGTATATGGGGGTCCCTGTCGCTATAAAACGCTGACGGCAAACCTAAATATTTACGTCCCTAACTAGCGTCACCAGCGACACTAATACAGCGATCAGAAAAATGATTGCTTAGCGACACTGGTGACAGGGGGTGATCAAGGGGTTAAAACTTTATTAGGGGGGGTTAGGGGGGTACCCTAGACCTAAAGGGGGCTAACCCTAACTGCCCTAACACACTAACTGTCACAAACTGACACCATGTAGTAATCAGAAAAAAAAAAAACTGCTTGGTGTCAGTGTGATGGGGGGGAGGGGTGATTGGGGGGGGATCGGGGGGCGATCGGGGGGGGATCGGGGGTGTAAAGTATGCCTGGCATGTTCTACTGTGAGGTGTAGTGTTGTGCAACTCACTCACATGTCTTCTCTCCTCGGCGCCAGAACGGAAACTGCCGAACCGAGGAGAGATGACATCACATCCTCTGCCTCTGTGTACTACACAGAGGCAGGGGACGATTCCCATTGGCTGGGAGCGATCGCGGGGGGGTCCACGAATGGATGGCCTCCCTCTCATCTCTGATCGCTGCCAGACCAAAGCCGACTGCCTCGGGCACCGGGGGGGGTCCGATCGGACCCCCCGCCCGCGGGAAGGCAATCACGTACCAGGTACGTGATTTTGCCTGCCCGTGCCATTGTGCAGACGTATATCTGCGTTAGGCGGTCGGCAACTGGTTAATGCATCCTATGTATTTAGGTGAAAAAACTTCTGTCAATGACCAGCCCCCAACCCCCCGTTTTACTCACCTAAGCCCGTTTGTTCCCATGGCGGAGATGCGCAAACCCTCTCTGGCTGGGGTCTCGGCTCTTGATTGGATAGATTGATAGCAGGGCAGTCATTGGCTCCCGCTGCTGTGAATCAAATCCAATGACGCGGGTGCTGGGGGCGGGGCCAAATGCTGGACTTGGGAGTGTGCCCGCACGGTAACTCCCAGGGAGAGCGCTTCTCCTAGGGGGTTTTCCGATGCAGGGGGGAGCCGCGAGCACCATTGGGGGACCCCAGAAGTCGAGGATCGGGGCCACTCTGCGCAAAACGAACTGCACAATGGAGATAAGTATGATATGTTTGTTATTTAAAAAAAAAAATGAGGGTTTACAACCCCTTTGAGTCTAGACCCATACTGCTGGCTGCTTCTGATTCTAACCCCCTGATGCTGGGTGACTGCGGCATCTAAATAGTTTCCAACCTTCTTGATTTCCAGAATTGCACAGTGCTGTTTTGGACCACTCTCACGTTACTTAGCAGGTTTTTTTTTACTGGCCATAGTTCTTGACTTTAAACAAAACATTTTTTTATTCTATCCTCCCTCACACCTTCTGGACACAAGCCTCAGCAAACATTCTCCTGAAACAAACTATATTTGCAGCTGATCATTCCGAACTGATCCGGTGCTACTACTCGAGTCGCCACCTCATTCATCTATCTCCCAAATAATTACCTTTAGAGGTATCATCAACAGATTCACCTACCACTAAAACTTTTACCCAACTGCAGCGGAATTTTTCAACACACCTCCTTACCTTACTGAAAATGGTCTTCAAAATATTCTCTGTGAATGCTAGAGGGCTAAACAGCACATATAGAAGGACTGCACTTATAAAGGAAATCTCTACACTATGGGGAGACATTATTTTTGTGCAAGAAATGCACGTTGCTGCGTCTAAGACCCCTCAACTTAAATTTTACAATTTTGAGTGTTTCTTCCTCACATCGACAGAAAATAAAAAGAATGGAGTATTAATTGCAGTGCATAATACCCTCCATTTCGCTTTGCATAAGGAAATCTTCAGGGAAGATACCTTATTTGATACATCAACCAAGAAACATACAGCCTACTCAATGTATATGCACCTAATGTTAAACAGCTAAGGTTTTATAAAAGCCTCCTATGTCTACTGCCTACTCAGATGGTCACCAGTCATCTCTATGACCATCGGAGGCCCCAGCGTGACGTTATGACATCACGGGTACCCGGAAATAAACAAAGCCGCAATTGCGACTGTCAGCATGAGATCGGTGATTTTTTTTTCCTGATTTCATGCTTTCCAGCCTGGAGGAGAAATGTGGGGTCTTATGGACTCCACATCTCTCCATAAAGAGGACCTGTCACATAGATCCCTATTACAAGGGATGATTACATTCCTTGTAATAGGAATAAAAGTGATAAAAAAAATGTAAAAAAAAGTGTAAAAATAAAAAAAATTAAGTAAAATTAAAAAATAAAATAATAAAAAAATGTAAAACGCCCCTGTTCCTGGTAGCTCGCGCTCAGAAGCGAACACACACGTAAGTCCCGCCCACATATGTAAACGCCGCTCAAACCACACATGTGAGGTATTGCCACGTGCACTAGAGCATGTGCAACAATTCTAGCACTAGACCTCCTCTGTAACTCTAAACTGGTAACCTGTAAAAAAAATTTAAAGCGTCGCCTATGGAGATTTTTAGGTAATGAAGTTTGGCGCAATTCCATGATTGTGCGCAATTTTAAAGCGTGACATGTTAGGTATCTATTTACTCGAGGTAACATCATCTTTCACATTATACAAAAAAATTGGGCTAACTTTACTGTTTTGTTATTTTTTAATTCATTAAACCTTTTTTTGTTTTAAAAAAAGGCGTTTGAAAAATTATTGCGCAAATACTGTGTGAGATAAAAAGTTGCAATGACCGACATTTTATTCCCTAGGGTGTCTGCTAAAAAAACCATATATAATGTTTGGGGGTTCTGAGTAATTTTCTAGCAAAAAAATTATGATTTTTACATGAAGGAGAGAAGTGCCAGAATAGGCCCAGTATTGAAGTGGTTAACTATCCAGACATAGACTGGAAGGAGGGAACCGCACATTCATCTAAGGCTCGCCAGTTCCTAAATGTCTTGCAGGACAATTTTATGAGTCAGATAGTAGACGCACCAACTAGAAATAAAGCGTTACTGGATCTACTGATTACCAACAATACAGACCCGATCACGGATGTGGAAATACGGGGCAATTTAGGTAACAGCGATCACAGGTCAATTGGCTTCAATATAAATCACACAAATTGGAAACATAAGGGGAATACAAAGACACTGAATTTCAAAAGAGCCAACTTCCATAAACTACGAACCTTGCTAGAAGGCATAAATTGGGATAAAATCTTAGGAACAAAGAACACAGAGCAGATATGGGTTTGCTTTAAGAGCATGTTAAATAGGGGGATTAGCCAATGCATCCCAGTGGGTAACAAATTTAAAAGAGCGAACAAAAGTCCTGGATGACTTAACTCCAATACAAAAATGCATATAAAAGCAAAGGAGAAGGCCTTCAAAAAATACAAGGTTGAGGGATCATCCTCAGCATTCAGACTTTATAAAGAATGCAACAAGAAATGCAAGGGTGCAATAAGGATGGCTAAGATGGAACATGAAAGTACATAGCGGAGGAGAGCAAAAAAATCCCAAGAAATTCTTTAAGTATGTAAACAGTAAAAAAGGGAGGACAGACCATATTGGCCCCATAAAGAATGAGGAAGGACATCTGGTTACAAAGGATGGGGATATGGCGAAGGTATTGAATTTATTCTTCTCCTCAGTCTTCACGAGGGAATCGAGGGCGTCAGTAACCAAAACTGCAGTGTTTATCCTCATGACACATCACAGGAAGCACCTCCATGGTTAACAGAGGACAGAATTAAAATTAGACTTGGGAAACTTAACATTAATAAATCACCGGGACCAGATGGCTTGCACCCGAGGGTCCTGGGGGAACTCAGTCAAGTAATTGCCAGACCATTGTTCCTAATTTTTACTGACAGTCTACTGACTGGAATGGTACCAGCTGATTGGGGAAAAGCCAATGTAGCACCAATATTTAAAAAGGGCCCAAAATATATCCCTGGGAATTACAGACCAGTTAGCCTAACATCAATAGTATGTAAACTGTTGGAGGAGATGATAAGGAACTTCATACAAGATTTTAGTAATAGGAACGGCATCATTAGCAGTAATCAGCATGGATTCATGAAGAATCATTCTTGCCAAACTGATCTATTAACCTTCTATGAGGAGGTGAATTGCCATCTAGATAAAGGAAGGCCCGTAGACATGGTGCATCTGGATTTTGCAAAAGCCTTTGACATAGTTCCCCATAAACGTTTACTGTACAAAATAAGGTCTGTTGCATGGACCACAGGGTGAGTACATGAATTGAAAATTGGCTACAATGACGAGTTTAGAGGGTGGTGATAATTGGGGATTACTCGGTATGGTCAGGGGTGGGTAGTGGGGTCCCCCAGGGTTCTGTGCTGGGACCAATCCTATTTAATTTGTTCATAAACGACCTGGAGGATGGGGTAAACAGTTCAATCTCTGTTTTTTCGGACGATACTAAGCTAAGCAGGGCAATAACTTTGCTGCAGTATGTGGAAACCTTTCAAATAGATCTAAACAAATTAATGGGGTGGGCAACTACATGGCAAATGAGGTTCAATGTAGAAAAATGTAAAATAATGCAATTGGGTGGCAAAAATATGAATGCAATCTATACACGGGGGGAGAACCCCTGGGGGAATCTAGGATGCAAAAGGACCTGGGGGTCCTAGTAGATGATAGGCTCAGCAATGGCGTGCAATGCCAAGCTGCTGCTAACAAAGCAAACAGAATATTGGCATGCATTAAAAAGGGGATCAACTCCAGAGATAAAACAATAATTCTCCCGCTCTACAAGACTCTGGTCCGGCTGCACCTGGAGTATGCTGTCCAGTTCTGGGCACCAGTCCTCAGGAAGGATGTACTGGAAATGGAGCAAGTACAAACAAGGGCAAGAAAGCTAATAAAGGGTCTGTAGGATATTAGTTATGAGGAAAGGTTGTGAGCACTGAACTTATTCTCTCTGGAGAAGAGACGTTTGAGAGGGAATATGATTTCAATTTACAAATACCATACTGGTGACCCCACAATAGGGATAAAACTTTTTGCAGAAGGGAGTTTAACAAGACTTGTGGCCACTCATTAAAATTAGAAAAAAAGAGATTTAACCTTAAACTACATACAGGGTTCTTTACTGTAAGAGTGGCAAGGGTGTGGAATTCCCTTCCACAGGCGGTGGTCTCAGCGGGGGCCATTGATAGTTTCAAGAAACTATTAGTTAAGCACCTGAACGGCCGCAACATACAGGGATATACAATGTAATACTGACATATAATCACACATAGGTTGGAGTTGATGGACTTGTGTCTTTTTTTCAGCCTCACCTACTATGTAACTATGTAACTATGTTTGATGCCCTATAAGTTGGCAAAAATATGCCCTGACCATTCCCCTATGTGTTCGAAACGTAGTAACGACAATGCACATTACACCCAATCCAGCCCTTGCACATTACACCCAATCCAGCCCTTGCACATTTGCACATCGGGACAGGGGCCCTACCACCCAGCTGTAGGTCCATCGTTATTAACTTATTATTGGCTGCAAAACTGAACATCACAAGATAATGGCATTTCCCTACCCCCTACTCCACTTTCTGTTGTCAATACCATTGCTGACCTAAATTTTCACTGTGACATGGAAAGAATTGCCCGCATAAATCACAGCAACATCTGAATCGCCAATCCGAGTAGGATGTGTAACAAGCTCCAACCAAACAATAATTAAAAGTGCTCTATCATTGTGCTAAGTATAAGTTAATAAATCACATAAGACACAAGAAAAGTGCATTAACATATGCTCATGCACGGATTTGTCAATTTAGGATGAGTTCATCATATGTTTAATGCACCTTTATTGTGTCTCTTATGTGATTTATTAATTTATATTTAGCACAAGGATAGCGCACTTTAATTATTGTTTGGTTGGTTCATATACTATACCCCATACATCCTTTCTTTTTATTCCACCCCTCCCCTCTTTCCTCACTCCTCTACCCATCCTTTCCTTCTGTCTCCCTGTGTATCCCCCCTTATTCTTGGAATTAGTCCTTTTATGGTCCTTCAATACACCTATGGGCTGTTTATTTTTTCCTTAAGTACTGTTTTCACTGAATCCCCTTTTCTACTGTTCAAACTTTAATTAGGATATATTGATCATAAAATTTGACATTTCTCTTTAGACCTCTTGTGGCCCTCACCCTCATGTCAATCCTCCCAACATGCAACACCAAGGCATCAAGGGGCCTGTCTTCTCTGGGACAGTAGAGAAATACAGCTTGAACTCAACCCCACATCATACTTCTCATGCCCATACACTTCAAGACTGCATTACTCTATTGAAAGCCAAAATGTCTTCCTTTCTGCCTTGCTTCTGCCAAGATTGCCCAACAAAAAACATATGAGTCTCTCATGATCCACAGAAGCCCTGGATGAAAGTCTACAAGAGAAACAAAATAGAAATACACCATTCCTATACTAAATATGCAATTACAAATAAAAGTAAAAACTCCAAAACATTACAAGGAATGTATATTAAACCAGTTAACAATCCTGTGCCAGAAAACACCTGAAAACCACCACAAATTCACAATGTGACAAGAATTACCCATTTATGTGCCATACAAGTGTATCACTCACTTCTATAAACCTTTTTACAGTGTGAACTAGGCAAACCTCCTCCAGGGGCATGCTAAATTATTCTACTTCCTTGACTTTCACCAACCAATTGGTTTTTGATGCTAATATGGATCTTGATACTCTCTTCAGAGTATCCAAAAACAGTAACCCACCCACACTTACACAAGTGGTTAGATACTCAACTTAAACTTCCAAGCCTGCCCTATGCTTATGTGTTAACCTATTGAAATGATGCAAGAAATTCTACCCCTGAGGTAGCTGCACTGAGGCAATGCCTAAAAATGCAACCCATTGGGATGATGCAACATGCAAAGTTAAATTTACCTAACACAGACTGACTGTTCAAGCCTAACTTTCTTTACCTTAATGATACCTGAGAATTTAATCTCTGTGGATGGACATTCAGTTTTTCCAAAATACTTTTCGAACTTTTCAAAGTATGCAATAAAACAGAGCAAACCTTGGAACTCGGACCCTATACAAAGAAAATCGTCAAATTAATATACCGTATTTTTCGCTCCATAAGACGCACCTAGGTTTTAGAGGAGGAAAACAAGAAAAAAAAATATTCTGAACCAAATGGTGTACTAAAATATTTACCAGTGCCCATGAAATGCAGCCTGACCTGCGTCAAAGAAATGCAGCCTGACCA
The DNA here is from genome assembly GCF_042186555.1 of Aquarana catesbeiana. NCBI lineage: Eukaryota > Metazoa > Chordata > Amphibia > Anura > Ranidae > Aquarana > Aquarana catesbeiana. The sequence goes on along the minus strand of NC_133331.1, from coordinate 173,650,252 downwards.
TTGCCATAAATGCAGCCTGATCATTGCCATAAATGCAGCCTGACCATTGCCAATAATGCAGCCTGAATATTGCCATTAATGCAGCCTGAAAATTACCATTAATGCAGCCTTAATATTACCAATAATGCAGCCTGAATATTAGCATGAATGCAGCCTGAATATTACCATTAATGCAGCCTAACTATTGCCATAAATGCAGCCTGACCTGTGCCATTGCTCGGGCTGCTCTGTCTCCTCAGCAGGTGTCAGGCCAGGAGATTGCCCGGTGCTCGTGGGGGCCTGGGATGTCTGTCTTCCAGGACTAGCATTGTGACTGCGGCGGGGGGCGATGCCAGTGGTGGCAGGGGGCGGTGCCAGCAACGGCGGGGGGGTGGTGCCTGTCATATATTCACACCCTAAGATGCAGAGACATTTCCCCCATATTTTTTGGGGAAAAAAATGCATCTTATGGTCTGAAAAATACGGTATTTCTAATTGTACTTGCATTTCCTCCCATAGCACCCAATTGATAAAAGTACTAAAATTCTCAAGTCAAGTCGGTCAATAAACAACTGCCCACCCTAAAAACAACCCAACAGCTGCTGGTTCTCTGGATGAAGTTGTGACAGACAAAAGGCAGATTAATTGTCTGTTTTCACCATCAACGACCCTTGGTCATATATCTGTACCCAATTGACTGCTGTATTGAAAGATGTATAGAACAAATAAAAGAAGTCCTGTTTAATTGCATCATTTACTGATGCCCTTTCTGATATGACTAATGATTTGTCAAAATAAACTTTGTTAGGGTTCTTTTTTGGGGCCACCCCCAATGGCAACACATGAAAAAAGGCATTGGCATTTGATCAAAAGGAACAGGTGCATCCAAGCTACTACCTCCTGTGCAATGCCTGGTGAGCCTCAAGAACACAGCCTGCGAAGTCTCTGTAAACCTCCATATAGTCCATGCAAAAAAGGAGAAAGGCTGGTGCCATGGAAGTCAGCTAAAACATTGTTATAATATTGCATGTGAACAACAGTCAAAAAGAAAGCCAATGCATTTCGTAAGTCAGGCCTTAATCAGGGGTCTGCCATTTTACTCTTTCACTTGAAAAAAATTCTAAAGCCATTGGCAAAGCCATCTGCAATAAAATATTCCACTTCCCCCTGAGATATTTACTTAGATATGGTAGCACCATATGTAGTTTTATTGACATCCTCCCTTTTTTAAGCAGATTAAAAAGTGATTTCCTTTTTTTTTAACCATTTTACAAAACAATGGGAGCCTCTGCAACTGGAGCACTTATGGTGAAAATGACAGGTTGCACCAAAATGGCACGTTCCCACATTGAACTGCCAACAATTGCATTTTTTATGTGTGGCTGACTCTCCTTTGGCTCCCTAAGAACAACCTGCTCATGAAAGGGCTGTCCAGGGACCCTTGCCTTTGCCATGAGCTTCATTAAGAGCCCAATGTCCTTATGGTCCCAAAGCAGCTTAGGACACAAAGCCTTACAATTAAATTTCTTTTCATAGCTGAGCCAAGTTGAGCTGCTGTAGATCCTTTAGTCTTTACCTGCAGCGTCCAAGTGGCAAAAAGGGGAAATGTTTGCTGGGGCCTGCTCACCAATCATGCTTGCTAAAATAGCAAAGGCCTGAAACCAGTTAGCTATGGTTCTGGGGATAAACCTCTAACTATGCAACTCTTCTTTCTCCTTCTTGCTCTCATTTCCCTTTCTCCATGTTGAATTTTCCAACAGCAAAAGGGAGAATATTTCCACATATTCTCCTTGCCAAATTTATTCTCTGACTTATTGTTTAAAATGAACCCCTAAGGGACCCTCAAAGCACACATAAAGCCTCTGTCCCAACTGCCAAATCCTTTCATCCTCTCTCCTGCACAGTCCCACTCACCACCGTTTTCGATAGCAACTCAGTATGCGTGGTGGAAATGCCACATAGTGACAGCTGGTGCCCACGCTCCCACTGGCCCGCTGTGGGCTGGGAAATCTCAGCTAAGTCACAATGTGCCAACAGGTCTTTAAAACCTGCAGAAATTACCCCCAAGCCATGTACATCATGTGTCTTCACATGGTCAGTCACACATCTGAAGACCACCCATCACTGTCCTCAGTGGTGAGCTCACTAGATTCACTGGAAGAATCCCTTTGATTTGTTGACACCTGAGACCTGCTTTCTAAAGAAGCTGGCCTAGAGTTTTCCTTAAGCCTCCTCATCGGTAATAGCCCTGTTGCTGAACCTCAGAGAGCTGCAGGGGCCACGTGCACTCCAAGCTGCTGAAGGGTGACTCTGGCCCCTTAAGAGGCTGGAGCCTGATAAAAGAGTATAAACATTACACTGGCTACTACAATCTGGCTCAACTCCAAAATTCAGAAACTCCTGGAAGCCGTGGCTCCAAATCCAGCAAAACCCAGGGTAACGATATTTTAATATACACTTTTCTACAGGCACCAAAGCTGCATTATTTCAAAAAGTAAAAGCAAATCCTATATTTTTTTAAAATAATGTTTATCAACAACTTTGTCTAGCTTCATAAATGGTAGATCAATTTATAAGGAAAATTTGGTGCTATTACATACAGTATGTTCCTAAAAATTTTATGTCCGAATTATTCTTTAGGTTTGGCTCTTTTAAAGAGAATTTCATATTTATATTACCTGACCTTTGGCTAGTGGTAATGTTTAAAACACATGTTATTTTTCTCTGGTAGTAAGATTGATGCAGCTATGCAATAACTGCATTAGTACATATATTGGTTCATTCTAGGAATATTGTTGTAAGTGATAATTACAGGTGATACTTTCAAACACTTAAGCCCCATACACCCGTTCAGAATATCGTACAAAAAATACCGCTGATTGTTAGTACACAGCTTTCATCTGAAATTTTCCGAAGGAACAAACAGGAAAATATTTTTTCAAGGTCGTACGATTTTTGTTTAATCATTACAAACTTTATTTGAAAATACAATACAAATGCATTACATCACTTCCGAATTTATATTCTGTACGAGAATTTTTGTACTTTAGTAACCTATTCGTTTTCAATATGGAGACTAGCATGCAAAACCCCCCCCAAAAAAAACAGACGATCCTTTGTCCGTCAAGATGTTTTTATCAGTGTGAACAATGGCTGCTAACAGTTGTGGTTTCCAGTAACTTTTATTTGGGTCAGTGACTCAAAACAGTATTAAAGAAATAAAAGCAGGAAGAAGAATGCAGGTTGTCAGTTCACTTGTACAAAACTTAATGGTTGGATACAATATGTTAGCTAGAGAAAATAAAGCAAGGAAACTGGAAGACACAATGCTCAATTCTTACCAGGGGTGGCAAACCCTTAATGAACAAATGAGAATGGCCAGTGGTTCTGGTTCCCCTATTAAGCCCTTCCCACTTACCAGATGTATATAAATCTTCCCTACTTGTATGCCCCATGCTGGAGATACATATACTAACATTCTACCACTTCAGAGCCACCAGGCAACACATTCTGTGGCTATCACTAACAGCTGGGGTCTCCACTAGGGATGAGCCGAATCCCTGTTCGGTTCGCACCAGAACATGCGAACAGGAAAAAAGTTTGTTCGAACACGCGAACACCGTTAAAGTCTATAGGACACGAACATGAATAATCAAAAGTGCTAATTTTAAAGGCTTATATGCAAGTTATTGTCATAAAAAGTGTTTGGGGACCCGGCTCCTGCCCCAGGGGACATGGATCAATGCAAAAAAAAGTTTTAAAAACAAGACGTTTTTTCGGGAGCAGTGATTTTAATAATGCTTAAAGACAAACAATAAAAGTGTAAAATGACATTTCAAAGGAAAAAAAGTCATTTAAAACTACTCGCGGCTATTGCATTGCCGGTCCGGCAATACACATAGAAGTTCATTGATAAAAATGGCATGGGAATTCCCCACAGGGGAACCCCAAACCAAAATTTAAAAAAAAAATGACGTGGGTGTCCCCCTAAATTCCATACCGGGCCCTTCAGGTCTGGTATGGATATTAAGGGGAACCCCGGACAAAATTTAAAAAAAAAAAGATGTGGGGGTCCCCTTAAATTCCATACCAGACTCTTTAGGTCTGGTATGGATATTAAGGGGAACCCCGTGCCAAAATTAAAAAAAAAAAACGGCGTGGGGTCCCCCCAAAAATCCATACCAGACCCTTATCCGAGCACGCAACCTGGCAGGCCGCAGGAAAATGTTGATGAGGACAAGGGCCTCATCCCCACAACCCTGGTCGGTGGTTGTGGGGGTCTGCAGGTGGGGGGCTTATCGGAATCTGGAAGCCCCCCCTGTGTGAAATGGTAAAGGGGTACAAAAGTACCCCTACCATTTTACTAAAAAACTGTCAAAAATGTTAAAAATGACAAGAGACAGTTTTTGACAATTCCTTTATTTAAATGCTTCTTCTTTCTTCTATCTTCCTTCATCTTCTTCTTCTGGTTCTTCTGGTTCTTCTGGTTCTTCCTCCGGTGTTCTCGTCCAGCATCTCCTCCACGGCGTCTTCTTCCCTTCTTCTCCTCAAGCTGCTCCGCATCCATGATGGCATGGAGGGAGGCTCCCGCTCTTCTCTTCATCTTCTTCTCTTCTTAATCTTCTTTTCTTCTTCTCTTCTTCATCTTCTTCTCTTCTTCATCTTCTTCTGCGGGCCGTTCCGCATCCATGCTGGCGTGGTGGGAGGCTCCCGCTGTGTGACGCGTCTCCGTTCTGACGGTTCTTAAATAACGGGGGGCGGGACGCACGGTGACTTGACGGGACTTCCCTGTGACGTCACGGGGAATGCCACAGGGAAGTCCCGTCATGTCCCGTGCGTCAGAGGTGGGTGGGGTCACCGGGTGGCCCCGCCCCCGCTATTTAAGAACCGTCAGAAGAGGAGACGCATCACACAGCGGGAGCCTCCCACCATGCCAGCATGGATGCGGAGCAGCCCGGAGAAGAAGATGAAGAAGAGAAGAAGATGAAGAAGAGAAGAAGATGATGAAAAGAAGAGCAGGAGCCTCCCCCCATGCCATGGGTGCAGAGCGGCCCAAGGAGAAGAAGATAGAAGACGCAGCGGAGAAGATGCTGGACGAGAACACCGGAGGAAGAACCAGAAGAGCCAGAAGAAGAAGAAGATGAAGGATGATAGAAGAAAGAAGAAAGAAGAAGCATTTAAATAAACGAATTGTCAAAAACTGTCTCTTGTCATTTTTAACATTTTTGACAGTTTTTTAGTGAAATGGTAGGGATACTTTTGTACCCCCTTAACATTTCACACAGGGGGGAGGGCCGGGATCTGGGGGTCCCCTTGTTAAAGGGGGCTTCCAGATTCCGATAAGCCCCCTGCCCGCAGACCCCCACAACCACCGGCCAGGGTTGTGGGGATGAGGCCCTTGTCCTCATCAACATGGGGACAAGGTGTTTTGGGGGGCTACCCCAAAGCACCCTCCCAATGTTGAGGGCATGTGGCCTGGTACAGTTCAGGAGGGGGGGCGCTCTTTCGTCCCCCCCTTTTTTCCTGCGGCCTGCCAGGTTGCGTGCTTGGATAAGGGTCTGGTATGGATTTTTGGGGGGACCCCACGCCATTTTTTTTTTTTTAATTTTGGCGCGGGGTTCCCCTTAATATCCATACCAGACCTGAGGGGTCTGGTATGGAATTTAGAGGGACCCCCACGTCATTTTTTTTTAATTTTGGCCGGGATTCCCCTTAATATCCATACCAGACCTGAAGGGCCTGGTAAGGAATTTAGGGGGACCCCCCACGTCATTTTTTTTTAAATTTTGGTTCGGGGTTCCCCTGTGGGGAATTCCCATGCCGTTTTTATCAATGAACTTCTATGTGTATTGTCGGACCGGCAATGCAATAGCCGCGAGTAGTTTTAAATTCCTTTTTTTCCTTTGAAATGTCATTTGCTGTCAGACTGTTCTAAAAACGGGAAACATGCGCCCCTTTACAGGCATACTATAGACACCCCCAGCTACGAAATTTAAAGGAATATTACACTTTTATTGTTTCACTTTAAGCATTAATAAAATCACTGCTCCTGAAAAAATGTCAGTTTTTAAAACTTTGCATTGATCCATGTCCGCTGGGGCAGGACCCAGGTCCCCAAACACTTTTTATGACAATACCATGCATATAAGCCTTTAAAATTAGCACTTTTAATTTCTCCCATAGACTTTTAAAGGGTGTTCGCGGCATTCGAATTTGCCGCGAACACCCCAAATTGTTCGCTGTTCGGCGAACTTGCGAACAGCCGATGTTCGAGTCGAACATGAGTTCGACTCGAACTCGAAGCTCATCCCTAGTCTCCACTGATAATCAGGAACCAATCATCATGGTACTCAATCATGTGACTGATATGTCATCTATGACTGTTGGAAGGTGCAACATTGTTTTTTATATCAAACATTTATGGATTTTAACTGCCTGGTTAATAAAGCCATTTGGCCTTTTCAAAGTCGTTTTGGAATGTCAGTAAAGCAAGTTTACCCAGCAGCACAGTGGTGTAGTGGTTAGCACTCTCACCTAGCAGCAATAGGGTTGCTGGTTCAAATCCCAACCACGACACCATCTGCCTGGAGTTTGCATGTTCTCCCTGTGCCTGTGCGGGTTTCCTCCAGGTACTCTGGTTGTTTCCAACAACATGCTGGTGGTGGTGTGACGGCGGCGCTCCTTTGTCAAGCTGACAGCTGACAGCTTGACAAAGGAGCGCCGCCGTCACACCACTCACGGCGAGCCAGCTTAGGAAACGCGTCTCACATCGTGTGACGTCATCATCCCTCGCCTGGATCGGCTGCTATCCAAGCCTCTCTTTAGTGCCTGTCTCTGCTGTTCGGCCAAATACATCTAGCGTTCCAAGACAGCCCAGAGCCCCTAACATCTACCAGCCGAGAGAGATGACTCCACGGACCCTGGATTGCCTTGGGACATTTTAATGCTTGAAACTTTCTACACAAATGTGAGTGTATTACCAGCCGTTGCTGTTATTTTAATAAATTGTTTTAAACGTCTGCACCCAGAGGCGCCTCCTCTTCCTTGTTTTACAGTGTGTCGGGACCCCACGGGGTAAAGGACCGCGCTATACCGCAGATGGACACCAGTGGCAAAAAGCACCCTGAGGCAATTCAGTTTGCATAGGTAACGCTATACGAGTCACTCATTCATTTATTCAGGGTGTTTCTAACAAGGAGTCATAAATGGGAAATCATCTCCTGAAGGATGTTCTCAAATAGGCCTCCTGATGTCATGTATGGGGGCAGGGAGGGTAGAGGAGCATCACCCTAGACCTCCTGGGAAGGTGCGAATTAAAATGACTGATTTCCTGACTTACAGCAACATCAAAGGCCAGCTGGAATGCATACCTGGGTCAATAAGTTAGATGGTAATATAGCACTGCCATCTGGGGGAGACAGCAACATACTTCCTGGAAGATGTTAGGGGGAATAACATACTTCCTGGTGATTAGGAAGAACGGCCTCTTTTAGCTTCTCATTGGACAGAGGACTACACGGGCAGGCAGATGGTGTTTGTGTGGCTTGTGTCTGAGTGTGCTTTAAAAAGGCAATGTCCAGTGATGGTCTGTCTCTTTCTCTCTCTTTGTCCTAGAGCCAAGCCAGTATACAGAACCCAAAAGGAAGGACTTACCCAAGCCAGTATACAGAACCCAAAAGGAAGGACTTACGGTGTCATATCACCCCTGCTCTTTTTGTTTTATATGCTCTGTAGTATTATTTTAGTGTTTTATGTTAGCATTTCACTTTCCTTGTAAATAAACGAGACCTTTGCTTCTTTGAGCATTACGTTTATTTCTTTTGCTAACATTGTTATTATATTATCACCATTAACCTTTTCAGAGCTGTGATAGACTAGCTAACTATAAGAATAGAAAAGATAGTACATAGTTAGGGATGAGCCGAACACCCCCCGGTTCGGTTCGCACCAGAACCTGCGAACGGACCTAAAATTTGCACGAACGTTAGAACCCCATTGACGTCTATGGGACTCGAACGTTCAAAATCAAAAGTGCTCATTTTAAAGGCTAATTTTCATGGTATTGTCCTAAAAAGAGTTTGGGGACCCAGGTCCTGCCCCAGGGGACATGTATCAATGCAAAAAAAACTTTTAAAAATGGCCGTTTTTTCGGGAGCAGTGATTTTAATGATGCTTAAAGTAAAAAAAAAAAAAAAGTGAAATATGCCTTTAAATATCATACCTGGGGGTGTCTATAGTATGCCTGTAAAGTGGCGCATGTTTCCCGTGCTTAGAACAGTCCCTGCACAAAATGACATTTTTAAAGGAAAAAAGGTCATTTAAAACTGCTTGCGGCTTTAATGTAATGTCGGGTCCTGGCAATATGGATGAAAATCAGTGAGACAAATGGCATGGGTACCCTCCAGTCCATTACCAGGCCCTTTGGGTCCTGTATGGATATTAAGGGGAACCCCGCACCCAAATTAAAAAAAGGAAAGGCATGGGGCCCACAGGCCCTATATACTCTGAGCAGCAGTATACAGGCGGTGCAAACAAGACAGGGACTGTAGGGTTGTTGTTAAGTAGAATCTGTTTGTAATTTTGAACTGGTATATTTTTAAAGTGTAGCTCCAGCCAAAAAATCTGTTTTTAAGCTTTTTGGAAAATATAGGGAAGGGTTATCACCCCTGTGACATTTGTTTTGCTGTCTGTGCTCCTCTTCAGAAGATTTCACCTCACTTTTTGTCCCAATGACAAATGTTTTTTGAAAATTTGGGTTTTTTAGTGAAACAAGGATTGGCGATAAAGCATCAGTGGAAAGGAGAACAGTTTTTCCCATATTAACTCTTACAAGAGCGAATTTCCCTTCCTAGGGGTAGATTTCATCTCACTTCCTGTTGTCTCCTTCCGTTTGCAAGTAGGATGTTTGAAAGTAGGGGCCCGCTCTATATACTCAGCAGAAATTTGGGCCTTAGGTGTTGTAGTGGTCTCCATACTGTAAACCCTCAAAGGGCCCTGCAGTGAAATATTAGAGCAAGAATTGAAATTACATGCCCCTGTTGAACAGGGGCTGAAAAATTGGGCCTTTGGTGGTGGTTTTGGTGATGGTGCCACAACACTGTAAGTCCTCACAGTTAATCTTGGTGGGAGCAGAAACATGCCCTGCTGTGAAATATTCAATCAAGAATTGTAATTACATGCCCCTGTTGAACAGGGCCAGAAAAATTGGGCCTTTGGTGGTGGTGGTGGTAGTGCTGGTGGCACAACACTGTAAGTCCTCACAGTTAATCTTGGTGGGTGCAGAAACGGGCCCTGCTGTGAAATATTTGATCAAGAATTGTAATTACATGCCCCTGTTGAACAGGAGCTGAAAAATTGGGCCTTTGGTGGTGGTGGTGGTGTTGGAGCCACAACACTGTAAGTCCTCACAGTTAATCTTGGTAGGCGCAGAAACGGCCCTGCTGTGAAATATTAGATCAAGAATTCTAATTACATGTCCCTGTTGAACAGGGGCTGAAAAATTGGGCCTTAGGCACTGGTGCTGGTGCCACAACACTGCAACCCCTCACAGATACTCTAGTTGGAACACAGGAACGAGCCCTGCTGCAAAGTATTGCATCAAAAATTGTAATTACATGCCCCTGTTAAACAGGGGCTGAAAAAATTGGGCTTTAGTCACTGGTGCCACAACAGTGCAACCCCTCACAGATACTCTAGTTCAGTGATGGCGAACCTTGGCACCCCAGATGTTTTGGAACTACATTTCCCATGATGCTTATGCACTCTGCAGTGTAGTTGAGCATCATGGGAAATGTAGTTCCAAAACATCTGGAGTGCCAAGGTTCGCCATCACTGCTCTAGTTGGAGCGCAGGAACTAGCCCTGCTGCAAAGAATTGCATCAAAAATTGTAATTACATGCCCTTGTTAAACAGGGGCTTAAAAATTGGGCCTTAGGCACTGGTGGCGGCGCCCAGAACCAAAAATGTTCTTACAAGCTATCAGCATGATCATTGAGGAGGAAGAGGATAATTACTCAGCATTACAGGATAGTCACTCAGCATCAGCATAGGCTTTGAAGGGATCTGAGATTTCAAAGAAAAATATTCGGTTACATCAGCTTTAGGTGCTTGGTAGCTGGTGGTGATGCAAGACTGATTCATTTTTATGAAGGTCAGTCAATCGACCGAGTCGGTGGACAGATGCACCCTGTGATTGGTTACAAAGCCTCCAGCAGCACTGAATGTGCGTTCCGAAAGAACGCTGGGTGCAGGACAGGCCAGTAGCTCAATTGCATACTGTGCAAGCTCTGGCCGGTGATCCATCCTCAAGATCCAGTAACCCAGAGGATTTTCGGTGGGAAAGGTGTCCAAGTCAGATCTTGCCCCTAGGTATTCCTGCACCATGTAAAACAGACGCTGGCGATGGTTGCTGGAACTAATCATACCTTGGGGCTGCGGACTAAAAAATTGTCTGAACGCATTGGTCAGACGGCCACCTTCTCCACCGCTCCTTCTTTGACTGACCGAAGCCTCAGCAACACGTTGTCCAGAAACAGAAGTTTGTAACCTCCCAGTCTCTGGGAACGCGTTGCACAGACCTTTCTGCAAGGCCTCCCGAAGAAGGTCCGCAACCTTACCCTTGTAACGTGGATCAAGGAGGGTTGCCAGCCAGTATTGGTCCTTCTCCTTGATACCACAAATACGAGGATCCTTATGCAGGTTTTGCAGGATCAGGGAGGCCATGCAGCGTAGGTTTGCTGAGACATTCGGTCGGGAGTCCTCTGGGTCACTAAGGACGACATGGTCCGCAGCCACCTCCTCCCAGCCACGTACAAGTCCATGTGTTTCTTGGGACTGATCCCTTAAAGACTGCTGCTGATGCTGAGTGCCAGGCTCCACCTCCATACTGACACAATCCTCCTCCTCTTTCTCCTCCTCCTCCTCCTCGTCCTCTTCCTGTGTGATCAGCGGGCACGCAGGAACAATGTCTGGATAAAGGGGGCCTTGAGAGCTAAGGAAGTCCTCCTCTTCCTGCCTCTGTTCTGCCTCAAGTGCCCTGTCCATTATTCCATGCAGCGTGTGCTCCAACAGGTGGACAAGGGGGACAGTGTCACTGATGCATGCACTGTCACTGCTCACCATCCTCGTGGCCTCCTCAAATGGTGACAGGACAGTGCATGCATCCCTGATCATGGCCCACTGGTGTGGGAAAAAAAAAACAAGCTCCCCTGACCCTGTCCTGGTGCCATAGTCACACAGGTACTCATTGATAGCCCTCTGCTGCATGTGCAGCTGCTGCAGCATGGCCAATGTTGAGTTCCACCTGGTGGGCATGTCACAGATTAGGCTCCTTTTGGAGGTCTGTCAGCCGAGCACTGGCATTATATGACTGGCGGAAATGCACAGTCTTTCCTGGCCTGCCTCAGGACATCCTGTAAGCCTGGGTACCTGCCCAAGAACCGCTGCACCACCAAGTTAAGGACGTGAGCCAAACAGGGCACATGGGTCAGTTGTCCCTGTTGGAGGGCGGAGAGGAGGTTGGTGCCATTGTCGCAAACCACTATTCCTGCCTTAAGTTGGCGTGGCATCAACCACCTCTGAACCTGCCCCTGCAGAGCTGAGAGAACCTCTGCCCCAATGTGGCTCCTGTCCCCCAAGCACATCAGCTCAAGCACCGCATGGCATCTTTTGGCCTGCGTACTTGCATAGCCCCTTGAATGCCTACGGAGCACCGCTGCTTCCGAGGACAAAGCACAGGAAGAGGCCATGGAGGAAGAAGAAGAGGAGGGGGTGGAGGAGAGAGGTGTGTCACAATCATTAGTAGTGGCATTTTGGAGGCGTGGTGGTGGAACAACCTCCAACACTACTGCACCTTGTCCTGCATCCTTCCCAGCTGCCAGCAGAGTGACCCAATGCACCATGAAACGTAGGTAACATCCCTGTCCATGCCTGCTGGACCATGAGTCAGCAGTATTATGCACCTTACCACTGACCACCCTGTCCAGCGAGGCCAAGACATTGCCTTCCACATGCCGGTAGAGAGCCGGAATCGCCTTCCATGAGAAAAAGTGGCGTTTGGGTATCTGCCACTGAGGAACCACACATTCCACAAACTCACGGAAGGGGGCAGAGTCTACCAACTGAAAAGGTAGCAGTTGAAGTGCTAGCAATTTTGCCAAGCTAGCATTCAACCGCTGGGCATGTGGATGGCTGGGAGCGAACTTCTTTCGACGGTGCAGCAGCTGGGGCAGGGAAATTTTCCTGGTACAATCTGACGTCGGTGTACCGAAAGCAGATTGTCCACAAGTACTTGGCTGTGACACACCTAATTCTACACCTTCATTCCTCTCAGTGCAGATCTCAGAGAGGACTGAAGGTATAGTGGGGTTGGAGATCTCAGCTGATGAGGAGCAAGGAGAGGTCCTCTTTGTTCTTTGGTGTGAGTTTTTTAGATACGCTTGCCAACGAATTGCATGGCAGGTCAACATATGTCTGGTCAAGCATGTGGTGCCCAAGCGGGAGATGTTTTGGCCACGCGAGATATGCTTGAGACATATGTTGGAAATAGCAGCGGTGTGATCTGATGCAGTCATCTCAAAAAAGGCCCACACCAAAGAACTTTTAGAATAATGCGCAGAGACAGCAGTGCCCTGCACATGCGGAGCTTTGCGGTGTGATGCAGTCAGTGTGCTGCCCTTAGGCTGGCCCCTGGAGGGCATCCTGCCTCGTTGGTGATGTGCCTCCTACTCTCTCCTATCAGGTACCCACATTGAGTCAGTGACCTCATCATCCCCTCCCTCCTCATCACTGGAGCAAACCTGGCAGTATGCTGCAGCAGGCGGAGCATGACTGCCAGATTGCTGTCCTTCTTGGGCACCCCCTCTGTCCGTGCTCACGTTACTGCCTTCATCTAGCTCAGTATTATCATCAGAGCCTTCTAAATGCTGGGCATCTTCCTGGAGCATGTACTCAACACTGTGGTCAAACAGTTCGAGGGACTCCTCAGGAGGACATGGTGGGGCTAGGGAAGGAGTCACTGATGCTATTGAGCCGAGGGAAGAGGCCGCATTGGCAGCTGCTTTGCCAGACAAAGTATCCTGAGCATTAGTGAGAGAGGATGAGGAGGATGAGGACGGCTTGGTCATCCACTCTACCAAGTCTTACGCATGTTGCAAAATCAACTGCCTGCCTGTAGTATGAGAACACCACCAACCTTCTACAGGTAGCTTTAGCTGAACACTGTGCAGAGGTCGCACTACACTAACGTGTAAATAATGTAGCTGCCTGCAGTAGTGATAGGATCAGGAAAACACCTTCTACAGGTAGCTTTAGCTGAACACTGTTCAGAGCTCGCAAAAAACTAACTTGTAGCTTATTTAGCTGCCTGCGGTAGTGATAGGATCAGGAAAACATCACCAACCTTCTACAGGTAGCTTTAGCTGAACACTGTGCAGAGCTTGCAAAAAACTAACTTGTAGCTTATTTAGCTGCCTGTGGTAGTGATAGGATCAGGAAAACACCACCAACCTTCTACAGGTAGCTTTAGCTGAACACTGTGCAGAGCTCGCAAAAAACTAACTTGTAGCTTATTTAGCTGCCTGCGGTAGTGATAGGATCAGGAAAACATCACCAACCTTCTACAGGTATCTTTAGCTGAACACTGTGCAGAGCTCGCAAAAAACTAACTTGTAGTTTTAGCTAAACACTGTGAGGAGGATGCATTACACTAACTTGTAGCTTATTTAGCTACCTGCGGTAGTGATAGGATCAGGAAAACACCACCAACCTTCTACAGGTAGCTTTAGCTGAACACTGTGCAGAGGTCGCACTACACTAACTTGTAGTTTTAGCTGAACACTGTGAGGAGGGCGCACTACACTAACTTGTAGCTTTAGCTGAACACTGTGCACTACACTAACTTGTAGCTTTAGCTGAACACTGTGAGGAGGACGCACTACACTAACTTGTAGCTTTAGCTGAACACTGTGCAGAGGTCACACTACACTAACTTGTAGCTTATTTAGCTGCCTGCGGTAGTGATAGGATCAGGAAAACACCACCAACCTTCTACAGGTAGCTTTAGCTGAACACTGTGCAGAGGTCGCAAAAAACTAACTTGTAGCTTATTTAGCTGCCTGCGGTAGTCATAGGATCAGGAAAACACCACCAACCTTCTACAGGTGGCTTTAGCTGAACACTGTGCAGAGCTCGCAAAAAACTAACGTGTAGCTTATTTAGCTGCCTGCGTAATGATAGGATCAGGAAAACACCACCAACCTTCTATAGGTAGCTTTAGCTGAACACTGTGCAGAGGTCGCACTACACTAACTTGTAGTTTTAGCTGAACACTGTGAGGGGGGACGCACTACACTAACTTGTAGCTTTAGCTGAACATTGTGAGGTGGACGCACTACACTAACTTGTAGCTTTAGCTGAACACTGTGCAGAGGTCGCACTACACTAACTTGTAGTTTTAGCTGAACACTGTGAGTAGGACGCACTACACTAACTTGTAGCTTTAGCTGAACACTGTGAGGAGGACACACTACCCTAACTTGTAGCTTTAGCTGAACACTGTGCACTACACTAACTTGTAGCTTTAGCTGAACACTGTTCAGAGGACGCACTACACTAACTTGTAGCTTTAGCTGAACACTGTGCAGAGGTCTCACTAAACTAACTTGTAGCTTTAACTGAACACTGTGAGGAGGATGCACTACACTAACTGTAAATAGTCTAGCTGCCTTACTGTTGTACTAATAGGATCAAAAGAACACCAGCAATTTTCTTCAGGTAGCTGTAAATACTGTAACAACACAAGCCTGCATGTCAGTAGCAAGATAACAGGAACGGATCTAGCTAAACTGAATACAGTGTATATATATATATATATATATATATATATATATATATATATATATATACACAACACCTGGGATGCATGTATATATATATATATATATATACACAATACACTGTAAGTGCAGCTAACTCACTGACTGTCCTGCCTAATCTATCTAACATAAATCAAATGACACTGTCTCTCTGTCTATCTCTCTCTCAACGTCGGAACACACACTACACAGGGCCGCCGTGCAGGCGACCTTATGTAGTTTGGGGCGTGTACTAAATCCCCTGAGCCATAATTGGCCAAAGCCTTCTTGGCTTTGGCCAATTACAGCTCTCTGTTCAGACAGCGCTGTGATTGGCCAATCATGCGGGTCATAGTGCATGCTTGGCCAATCATCAGCCAGCAATGCACTGCGATGCCTCAGTGAATTATGGGCCGTGACGCGCCACACGAATTTGGCGCGAACGGCCCATATCGTTCGCAATTCGGCGAACGGGCGAACAGACGATGTTCGAGTCGAACATGGGTTCCACTCGAACGTGAAGCTCATCCCTATACATAATTATAAATGAAGTAGTGGGAAGCCAAAACCACCCTTATTTATTTAAATGACATAGTGATTACATACAGGCTGAAGGCATTCCTAGGAAAAAAACAAAAGCCTTTATTTATGTAATTAGCAATAAAGGTCTTCACACCACTCTTAACAACACCATTCAGCAACCAACCATGTATTATTATTTAAACCTCTCCACAGTGTATCAATCTGTTAGTACATTAGTTTTAAATATATAGAGTAGGCACATCACATAGCCAAACTGCTTTAGCAATAAGTTTGTAATAATCATATACATACAATTATACAACAGGTACAGATAATCAAGTATGTAATCTAACATCAAGCATAATACAACAAAGATATACACTCCAAGGTTGAATCATAGCAACAAACACGCATGCATATGGGTGCAATGAGCTACACTTAAAATGTATAAGAGCTGATGTTCAGAAATACATACAAGAACAGGGCTGTCTTAACGCATAGGCACCCCTGGGCACTTCCCAGGGGTCCCATTCAGCAACCAACCATGTATTATTATTTAAACCTCTCCACAGTGTATCAATCTGTTAGTACATTAGTTTTAAATATATAGAGTAAGCACATCACATAGCCAAACTTCTTTAGCAATAAGTTTGTATTAAGCATATACATACAATCAGTGGTGGCCCGTCCACAGGGGGCGCCTAAGCGCCGCCCCCCCCCCCCCCCCCCCCCGCCCAGGCAGTCAAAAAAAAATGTCAAAAAATTTTTTTTAAAGCTGGCCCTTTAAAAAAAAAATACAAAAAATGGTCTTTAAGTGCACTGTGTTCGGACGCCGGACACAGTGCACTTATGGGAAGCGCCACATCTATGCAATCATGAGATTGCAGACGTGGTGCTGCATTTGCGGGTGTTTAGTCCACCTTGCGGCGCTTTGTGAAGAGCCGAGTAGCTTCCGCCCGGTCCTAGTATCTATTACTATGGCCGGGCGGTTTGATTGACATCTGAGTGTGATGTCACTTCCTGCTTCTCTCCTTCTCAAGGAAGCAGGAAATATGAGAACAACGGAGCTCTGCACAGGAGACACCGCTGGAGAGGACAACACATAGCAAGGTAAGTAACGGGGGGAGGGGGGTTTGGTGGTGACACAGGCTGCTGCAATTTGGGGACACACACTGCTGCAATTTGGGGACACACACTGCTGCAATTTGGGGACACATACTGCTGCAATTTGGGGACACATACTGCTGCAATTTGGGAACACATACTGCTGAAATTTGGTGACACATACTGCTGCAATTTGGTGACACATACTGCTGCAATTTGGGGACACTACTGCAATTTGGGGACACATACTGCTGCAATTTGGGGACACAGACTGCTTCAATTTGGGGACACATACTGCTGCAATTTGGTGACACTGCTGCAATTTGGGGACACATACTGCTGCAATTTGGTGACACTGCTGCAATTTGGGGACACACACTGCTGCAATTTGGGGACACTGCTGCAAATTGGGGACACATACTCCTGCAATTTGGGGACACATACTGCTGCAATTTGGTGACACTGCTGCAATTTGGTGACACATACTGCTGCAATTTGGTGACACTGCTGCAATTTGGGGACACATACTGCTGCAATTTGGTGATGCTGCTGCAATTTGGGGACACATACTGCTGCAATTTGGTGACACTGCTGCAATTTGGGGACACATACTGCTGCAATTTGGTGACACGTCTCCAGTTTGGGGACACATACTGCTGCAATTTGGTGACACTGCTGCAATTTGGGGACACATACTGCTGCAATTTGGTGACACATACTGCTGCAATTTCATGACACATACTGCTGCAATTTGGTGACACATGCTGCTGCAATTTGGTGACATGTGCTGCTGCAATTTGGTGGTTACACGTGCTGCTGCAATTTGGTGGTGACACGTGCTGCTGCAGTTTGGTGGTGACACATGCTGCTGCAATTTGGTGACACAGGCTGCTGCAATTTGGTGACACAAGCTGCTGCAATTTGGTGGTGACACATGCTGCTGCAATTTGGTGGTGACACAGGCTGCATTTTATGTGACACAGGCTGCATGTAAGGAGGGACTCCGCTGGGGGCACCTGATATAAGGAGGGACTCAGCTGGGGACACCTGATGGCATCTGGTGGCAGGCGACGTGGCTAGTGACACTCGGGGCTCCCACTGATTCTGCATTATGGTGAGTTGAATGATTT
This sequence comes from Aquarana catesbeiana, assembly GCF_042186555.1. NCBI lineage: Eukaryota > Metazoa > Chordata > Amphibia > Anura > Ranidae > Aquarana > Aquarana catesbeiana. Next base: position 173,632,665 of record NC_133331.1, on the reverse strand, counting down.
CATTTTATATTACAATGTAATAATAGAAATAATGTGCTTCAATCATCCTGACACCATAACAACCATGGTGTCGGGATGATTGAAGTGCTAACACCAGGTGTTTGGAGTATCTTTATCTGCTGATTGTTAAACTTTCTAGAATACACATATTTCTATTGTTGTGTAGGATCTGGGCCTGCTGTCCCTTCATCCCTCTCTCTCTCCATCCCTCGTTCAACTCAGACACTAACCACACCACCTTAGAGCCACTCCCACTATTTAGCTGAAACCACGCCCAATTTCACCAAGTGGGAGGGGTCAAAAAGGCCACAGGCTGCTGCAATTTGGGGACACACACTGCTGCAATTTGGGGACACACACTGCTGCAATTTGGGGACACATACTGCTGCAATTTGGGGACACATACTGCTGCAATTTGGGAACACATACTGCTGAAATTTGGTGACACATACTGCTGCAATTTGGTGACACATACTGCTGCAATTTGGGGACACTACTGCAATTTGGGGACACATACTGCTGCAATTTGGGGACACAGACTGCTTCAATTTGGGGACACATACTGCTGCAATTTGGTGACACTGCTGCAATTTGGGGACACATACTGCTGCAATTTGGTGACACTGCTGCAATTTGGGGACACACACTGCTGCAATTTGGGGACACTGCTGCAAATTGGGGACACATACTCCTGCAATTTGGGGACACATACTGCTGCAATTTGGTGACACTGCTGCAATTTGGTGACACATACTGCTGCAATTTGGTGACACTGCTGCAATTTGGGGACACATACTGCTGCAATTTGGTGATGCTGCTGCAATTTGGGGACACATACTGCTGCAATTTGGTGACACTGCTTCAATTTGGGGACACATACTGCTGCAATTTGGTGACACGTCTCCAGTTTGGGGACACATACTGCTGCAATTTGGTGACACTGCTGCAATTTGGGGACACATACTGCTGCAATTTGGTGACACATGCTGCTGCAATTTCATGACACATACTGCTGCAATTTGGTGACACATGCTGCTGCAATTTGGTGACATGTGCTGCTGCAATTTGGTGGTTACACGTGCTGCTGCAATTTGGTGGTGACACGTGCTGCTGCAGTTTGGTGGTGACACATGCTGCTGCAATTTGGTGACACAGGCTGCTGCAATTTGGTGACACAAGCTGCTGCAATTTGGTGGTGACACATGCTGCTGCAATTTGGTGGTGACACAGGCTGCATTTTATGTGACACAGGCTGCATGTAAGGAGGGACTCCGCTGGGGGCACCTGATATAAGGAGGGACTCAGCTGGGGACACCTGATGGCATCTGGTGGCAGGCGACGTGGCTAGTGACACTCGGGGCTCCCACTGATTCTGCATTATGGTGAGTTGAATGATTTCATTTTATATTACAATGTAATAATAGAAATAATGTGCTTCAATCATCCTGACACCATAACAACCATGGTGTCGGGATGATTGAAGTGCTAACACCAGGTGTTTGGAGTATCTTTATCTGCTGATTGTTAAACTTTCTAGAATACACATATTTCTATTGTTGTGTAGGATCTGGGCCTGCTGTCCCTTCATCCCTCTCTCTCTCCATCCCTCGTTCAACTCAGACACTAACCACACCACCTTAGAGCCACTCCCACTATTTAGCTGAAACCACGCCCAATTTCACCAAGTGGGAGGGGTCAAAAAGGCCCCCTCCCCGCCATCCTAAAATTTCACCAGCCTCCACTGAATACAATTATACAACAGGTACAGATAATCAAGTATGTAATCTAACATCAAGCATAATACAACAAAGATATACACTCCAAGGTTGAATCATAGCAACAAACACACATGCATATGGGTTCAATGAGCTACACTTAAAATATATAAGAGCTGATGTTCAGAAATACATACAAGAGCAGGGCTGTCTTAATGCACAGGCACCCCTGGGCACTTCCCAGGGGTCCCAGGTGCATGGTGGGCCTCTGCAGTTCCCCCCATCCTAGCAGGGGAAACTGCATGTAGAAAGAGCAGGTATTCAGTGTGGTGTAACCAAACATCTGTGGGGCTTTCACTGCAGCAGCTGAAGGTCAGAATCTCCTCCCTCCCGATAGCTTTCAGTTGCTGCAGCGAAAGCCACACAAAAGATTGGTTACCCGCGGCACTGAATACCAGCTGGATTGAAGGAATTAAAAAAAAAGACGATGGCAATGGGTGAATGGTGGCCAGTGGGCCCAGGGATATGAGAATGAATAGAGTGCATTGTCTTTGTATACCGAGTTGATCTCAGCTTGCAGATGACTGTGACGGCGTCTGTGTTTTCACCTGTATTCATTGGGGGGGGCGGTAGAACTACAGTTCCCAGCATGCCCAACATTGTGGTTTCTTTTCAGGTGTAGATCTGGGTATTGGTTGCTATCGATTGGGGTGTTGTGGTCAGCAGACAAATGTCAATGGCCCCCTTCCCCTAGTCCTGTGTATTGAGAGTGTCCCCTGTGTGCAGTGTTCTGCACCCAAAGGGAGAAGTTCCGCTTTTCTAACCTCCCCCCATCCTCTTCTGCCATATTTGGAATGTCTTTTTTGGGGATGAGGAGCGGGTACTACTTCCGATTAAACTGCCTAGGCGATGGCAGTGGAAGTTGCCCCCCCATCTCTCTCTGCAGCCTCTTGGAACACATCACAGGTCCCAGGAAGCTGCATGACCTCACATGGCACAGCACAACTCACACATGAGCAGTGGGCAGACGGCTGTGAAGCTGTAACAACAAGATAAGATACCAGTGCATGGGACCTGAAGACTAGCAAAGGATTTGAGGCTGCTGACTTTTACATTTTGGTTTACATGGTGAAGATCCTTTTTTAAGTAAAGTTTTTATGTTATTAAATTGGTTAAATTGTAATTTTTTAAATAAACCTCAATGGAGTTCTACTGCCTAAACAAAAGCCATTCAAAATTACTTCTACTCACAGGTAGTTTTTATTTATTCTTTTTTATTTCTAATTTTAAGGGGGTAGGCCCATGTAGTCCCTTGGGTTGGTTACATTATTGTAGTAAGAGAAGTACTGAAACATCAGCCAGTCTGAACTCCAAACTTGTGTTGCTGGGGAGATCACATGACCAAATGCCTATGCATTTAGTGAAGTGGTCAAACCTAAAGCACTGTTTTCTTGCCTTATTTAATATTCAGTTTCTTGCATAGGCCCAGCCATCTCTTTAAAGCTAGCCACTGAATAAAGGGAGCCTGGTGTCACCATAAAACAAAAAAAGGGATTGGAGAATCTATGTCCCCAGTCCCTTTCTCTGTCCAAAACCGAGACATCAGGAGTCTGTTTAGACTCCTGATATCTTACCAAAGACCCCCTCAATATTGTTGAGGAAAAAAATGTAAAAAGAAAAACAAAATGTAAAAAAAAGTTTTAAATATGTAAAAATAAAAAAATCATTGTATACAGGGTGGCAGTGTGTAGAGAAGATGGGACATTGCGTACAGTGAGCAAATTTAATTTGGGTTGTGTTTTTTGTTGTTTCCAATGAGACTAAAAAGCCACACCCAAAATGTAGCATAATTTAGTCATGCACACTTTTTGCCGAGGCCCACTATGCATGCAGCAGGTGTCCATCTCCCTGATATTCTATGATGCTACTAAGATGGCGCTGTACAAGAGTTCAGTACCCTTGATCGTGTAAAGAAAAGGAAAGCCAAACCAGACCCTGGGATTGCTGTGACTCTATCTTGAATAAAATGTGAGCTCTTATAGAACTTACACTTGCATTACACTAAAAATGACATGTCCTGTCTGACATTTATGTACCCAATTTAACTAAAACAGTAGTAAAAAATAATCTTGAAATAGGTAGGTATCCCATATTTTATGGCATCAAATAATTAGTTAGTGAAGTACACTGCCTGCAAAGAATATTAACCTTTCTAGCAGCTAGACACATAACTACCCTTGAAAGGTGTCCTATTTCAGTAAGATTTGAAACCATAAAACAAACTCATTTGATTGATATTAATGAGAACAGATATGAGAAGTAGTCACTGACAGTGAGAACAGCCTCAAAATTGAAGAAAAATGCATATTAGCTTGGGAACAGAAAACTAGGGAAAAGGTCCACATCAGCACATCATTTTTTATAATGTCAGACATACGGGTCTTATTATTTTGGATGATTTTAATATTATTAATACTAGAAGTAACAACAGTAATGAACTGGGAGAACCTTCCCTGTAAAGAGAAAGAAATTAGTGATATATATACTATGTTACCAAAAGTATTGGGACTCCTGCCTTACACGCACATGAACTTTAGTTTTAATCCATAGGGTTCACTATTGAGTTGGCCCACCCTATAACAGCTTCAACTCTTCTGGGAAGGTTGTCCACAAGGTTTAACAGTGTGTCCATGGAAATGTTTGACCATTCTTTCAGAAGCGCATTTGTGAGGTCAGGCACTGATGTGGACGAGAAGGTTTGGCTTGCAGTCTCTGCTCTAATTCATCCCATAGGTGTTCTAACGGGTTGGGGGTCAGGACTCTGTGCAGGCCAGTCAAGTTCCTTCACCCCAAACTCACTCATCCATGTCTTTATGGACCATGCTTTGTGCACATGTTGGAACAGGAAGGGGCCATCCCCAAACTGTTCCTACAAAGTTTTCCAAAATATCTTGATATATATATATATATATGTGTGTGTGTGTGTGTGTGGCACTGACCCCCGAAGGAGCTGCTGATATTTTGGTTGTGCCTGTACTCTGCTCCTGCACCCCCTTAATTTTACTCAGTCCCCTTGACACAGCTGTGGTGTAATGTTACTGTGCAGAAAGAACTTAAAGACAATTTCACAATATGTAATATAATATACCTTTTGTCTTTACTTTTAAGCTCCAGCTCTCCACCTGGTCAGCAATTCAAAGGAAAGAACACCCCACTCAGTAGTGCTTAAACAAGAATGAGATTTTACCAAATCTGCTTCAAAGTAGTAATTACAGTAATTGTACTGTCAGACTAACGTAGTGTGACAGCCAACAGATTTAGTTCACAACAGTACTACACAAATGAAAGTTGATTAACTTAACCTCTTATGCCCCGTACACACGGTCGGACTTTGTTCGGACATTCCGACAACAAAATCCTAGGATTTTTTCTAACGGATGTTGGCTCAAACTTGTCTTGCATACACACGGTCACACAAAGTTGTTGGAAAATCCGATCGTTCTGAACGCGGTGACGTAAAACACGTACGTCGGGACTATAAACGGGGCAGTGGCCAATAGCTTTCATCTCTTTATTTATTCTGAGCATGCGTGGCACTTTGTCCATCAGATTTGTGTACACACGATCGGAATTTCCGACAATGGATTTTGTTGTCGGAAAATTTTATCTCCTGCTCTCCAACTTTGTGTGTCGGAAAATCCGATGGAAAATGTCCGATGGAGCCCACACACGGTCAGAATTTCCGACAACACGCTCCGATCGGACATTTTCCATCGGAAAACCCGACCGTGTGTACGGGGCATTAGAGTTGCGTCTATAAAATGGGACCAATGACAGAGTGAAACGGACTTCACTATGGGCACTGTCCCACTTGCAGCACGCTCTGTTTATGTGAAAGAGACGATTGCAATTTTCATAAAGCATAACACAATTACTAGGGAGCTCCCACTGCTTTATATCACAATAACCCTGTGGAACAGTAGAATGTAAAGCCTTGCGTTAACAGAGGCAGTCCTTCTTCCCTTCTGTCTTCTGCTAGCTATGTGTAGGTTAATTTGTAATCCAGTGGTTAACAAATCCCGGGGCAAAGCAGACTGAATGTTGAACTATTGTTGTGGTGTGGCAGCACTGCAACTATTTCCGGTGCAAGTAATTTAGTATAACACAGTGTCAAACTGTAGTGAAATGCAGGCTTGAGGCCTATATTAAACTCAGTCTTTATCCCTTTAAATCTCCTCTGTGGGACTACAGGTCCCAGCAGCACTGTGTTATAGATGCAAGTGTGTGAAGGTGTGTCAATGAAACTTTGGGCAGCAGCCCCCTCACCCAACCAGGTCTGCAATGTAGAACAGTTCTACTCAGGTGCACACGGTCCTGTTTCCGGCCGGCCGGCCGACACTGCTAGGCTGTTCCACTCCACTCAGCAAAATATTCTGGGACCCTCAAATGACTCCGACAGGCTTCACTGGATCCTTCCCAGTTCTGCCTCATCGTCTGTCCAGCTCACTGATAGGCAGCAGGATCGATGATCGGGTCGCTCCACAATGGGTGTAGGCCGCGCTCCTCTGGAGACCTCCACACAGATCCTCACAGGCAGGCCACGCGTTCCCAAGAGACCTAAGATGGCCGCACAGGGGCCTTTTATAGCCTACCCAGCATGCAGTTCAGTGCATGAGTGTTGCTGGGTAAGAACACTCGGCATCTTGGGTAGGTCAATTTAATGTCAAAAGTAAACAACAGTCACTCCCTGTCATCTTCTCACATTCTTGAGAAAGAAAATCAAAATAAAGTCCATTCACAATTTTGGCCGCTAGATGGAGCCAAATGCTAACTTATAACACTGTATATAGGATAACATAGCATTAGATTATTGAGCAAAAATGCGACCGCTACATACTCCCCCTGCTTGAACTCTTTGGTCCCCAAAGATATGCAAGATCCTGTTTCTATTACACATTTTTGCTTCTAAATGGTTGCATAATACCGACAGAGGAGCTTCCCACCAATTTTTATATGATGAGGAGCTATCCTGTGCACTCGCAGCTGACACTTTGATGTCTTGTACAGGTGTGTCAATGGGTAAGATGGGGTTTAGTTTTTCTGAGTCAATAATGGGAGTATCAGGCCCTTCAGGATTTCTCCTGGCAGTAAATTGCGTCCCTTCAGAGCACTCGCCCAATGTCTCTGTACTTTTGGATGTCTCTGTACTTTTGGTGTCTCAGACAGATTGGCATGTTCTTCAACTCCTTCTTCCTCTTGTGATCCAGAATCAGAATCAGCACCAAAGTCTCTTAAAGCCGTTTCTGGCAGAAAAGCTTGAGACTCTTCTGAGTCTTTTCTTGATCTACTTTGGGGTATAAATTCAGGAGCCTCCGGTCTAAGGATTCCATTATTCTCTCCCCCTGCTTGAAATGACAGGTCTGCTTCAGATTCTGACACTTCAGATGGCCACAGCCAGCTTATGTCCATCTCCTCTCCTGTTTCTTCTTCAGTAGCTAAAGACCCAGGCTGAAGTCTGGTTACTGGTCTGTGTACAGCAGTTGATGTGGACGGCAGCTCCTCTTGTGCAGTAACCCTAACTGCTTCCGTGAGGGGTAGAAGGTGATTACGGTGCCAGTTTTTTAGTGGCCGAGTGCTTCTCTCTGGCTGAATTTCATACACTGGAAGACCTGGAAGTTTCCTGCATACAATATATGGCTGTGACTTCCAGCAGTCGGCTAATTTATGTCTGTCTGGGATGCCTAGATTCCTTAACAGAACTCGGTCACCGGGTTGTAGATCCTGAACCCGTACCTTGAGGTTGAAGTTCTTATTTCTCTTCCCTCTGTGGTCTGACATGACTTGAGCTTTGTCGTAGGCAGTCTTCAGACTCTTCCTTAACCTATCCACATACCCTCTGTGAGAGGTCTCTGAGGTATGATCCAGGCTGGTTCCGAAGGCCAAGTCTACTGGTAGTCTGGCTTCTCTCCCAAACATCAACCGGTAGGGGGAGTATCTTGTTGCATCACTCTTTGTACTATTATAGGCATGTACTAATGAAGTGACTTGCCTGCTCCAATGGGGTTTTTGTTCAGAGGTCAGGGTCCCCAACATGTTTAGAAGAGTCCGGTTAAACCTCTCTGGCTGAGGGTCTCCTTGCGGGTGGTAGGGAGTAGTTTTGGACTTCCGGATACCCAGGAGATCCAACAGTCTTTGAATCAGAGTACTCTCGAAGTCCCTTCCCTGGTCTGAATGGATCCGTTGGGGTAGACCATAGTGGACGAAAAACTTTTCCACCAGAACCTTCACCACCGTAGATGCCTGTTGGTCTTTGGTAGGGAATGCCTGAGCATAACGGGTGAAGTAAACGGTGACTACTAAGATGTTCCCTTTTCCACTTAGGTCGGATTCCACACACAGGAAATCTATACAAACCAGCTCCATTGGCCCTTGGCTCTCTAAATGGCCCATTGAGGCAGCTCTCTGAGGCAAGGTCTTCCTCTGTATGCATCGGAGGCATGAATGACAGTAGCCCTCTACTTCAGTCCTCATGTAGGGCCAGTAGAACCTGTCCCTCACCAGCTGGAGAGTCCTTTCTGACCCCAAGTGGCCATGATGATCATGCAGAGCAATCAGTACCTTCTTTCGGTGTTTCTCCAGCAGAAACAGTTGCCACTTTTCTTCACAGTCTTCAGAGGGGCCCCGTCGGTAGACCACCCCTTGTTTTAGCTGTAACCGATCCCACTCCTTGTATAAAAGGCGAGCTTCTTTTTTAGTGCTTTCGAGAAGTAGGTCAGGGTGTTTGCTCTCCAAAGCCTTCAGTGCCAGGCTACAAAGTGGGTCTTCTTGTTGGTCTAACCAAAGATCCCTCCTGCACAACTTTGGTAAACCCTCTTCCACAATCTGAGTGACATCACAGTAACACTTGGGAACCCCTGCAGCAGACACTCCAACTTCTTCAGCTCTAGCCCCACCTTTGTCTTGTTGTTCTGCTCCATCACAAAGGGCTCTCACTCCGTCTGGGGTGAGCTGGGTCCTATCTTCTGATTGACCCTGGGAGCAGTGAGGTCATCTGGACAATGCATCCGCATCTCTATTCCTAATTCCTGGTCTGTACTTCAGGCTGAAGGTGAAAGCTGAGAGTGCAGCTAACCACCTATGGCCGGTGGCATCTAACTTTGCAGTGTTAAGAAAGTAAGTGAAGGGGTTATTGTCCATCTTGACCACAAACTCTGCACCATACAGGTAATCCTTGAGCTTATCTACCACAGCCCATTTTAAAGCCAGGAATTCTAGTTTGTGAGTGGGGTAGTTCCTCTCAGTGGGGACCAGACTTCTGCACACAAAGGCGATGGGCCTTAGTTGCCCGTCATGTTCCTGATAAAGCACTCCGCCCAGCCCATCTCGACTGGCATCCACATGCAATTCGTAGGATTTAGTAGGGTCTGCATAGGCTAGGACCGGAGCAGTGGTAAGGCTCCATTTCAGCTGTCAGAAGGCCTCTTCGCATTGTGGAGTCCATTCTTCTTGGATGGACTCTTTCTTTTTCCTAGGGCCTTCTTTTGGCTTCCCCGGGCCTTCTGAGTCTAAGCCAGTTCCTTTTTGATTCTTCAACAGCACGGTGAGTGAATGGGCTATCTTAGCAAACCCTTCCACAAACCGTCTGTAGTAAGAATAGAACCCTAAAAAGGACCTAAATTCAGTCACATTAGTCGGCCCAGGCCAAGAGGTGACGGCCTCTAATTTCTGCGGGTCTGTTGCCACCCTTCAGCGGACACAATGTGGCCCAAGTAATTCACTGAAGGTTGGTAAAATTGACACTTTTCCATGGAGAGCTGCAGGCCTTCGTCATGAAGTCTCTTCAGGACTTTCTCCAGGCCCTCTTCGTGCTCCTCCAGTGTTCTGCCAAATCGCTTGAAGGTTGCTGAGGCCCCAGACAGACCTTGAGGCATTCGATTAAACTCAAAGAACCATACAGGGGTAATAAAAGCGGTCTTCTCTCTATCTTCAGGGCACATGGGGATCTGGTAGTACCCACTTTTAAGATCTAGCACACTGAACCACTTTGCTCCTGTTAGGCTCTGTAGAGCATCCTCTATCCAAGGTGTGGTGTATTGATCCCGGATGGTCCCCCGATTCAGTATTCAGTAGTCATTACATAGTCGCAAGGAACCATTCTTCCTTACAACCAATATGGGGGAGGCATATGAGCACCGGGACTCTTGGATAATCCCTGTCCTTTTCAGCTCGGCCAGCTGCTCCCATAGGTCTTCCAGATCTCCCAACGGGATCAGCCTTACCCTCTCTCGGAAGAGTTTATCTTCTTCCAATCGGATTTTGTGTTCCGCACTCTTTGCAAGCTCCACATCTAACTCACTTCTTGAGAAGGCAGTCTTCCATCTCAGGAGCTGGTTCTTCGCTCTCTCCATCCAGGCAGGTGTAAGAGGTGTGTTCTTTCGATAGAACTCCTCTAATGGAATCTCTTCGCCCCGTCTTCCCAAAATATCACATGATGAGACTGGGGTTGCTTGAGTCAACTGTCCTAACAGCACCCTGGTATCATCACAGGTGTGTCCGTGGTGTTCTGGACACTGACAGAGACCTTCCCTCTGCTTCTCTTGAGTGCCTTAGTTGACAACAATTCTGGTACTATTTCCAGTCCTCTATCTCCCTTCTGACTGTCTGTCTCCAGAATGATGTACGGCCCAGGTTGTTTCCAACTTAGTTTAACAGAGGCTTTAAGACAGACTACTCCACCCGGTTGCACCAACTTTTCACTTTTGTCCAATGCCAAATTTTTCCCACTCCTCCTGGTGGGGCTTCCTGCTCGTGTACTAAGTCTTGGTATACTTGAGTTAACATCGGGTGTACACTCCTGGCTGGGGTCTTCCTCTCTAGTACTAGTGGGGCTATAATTCTTCGAACCAAATCAGTATTGGTCCCAATAATGAGTGTCAGAGAGGTTACCTTGTTGGCCGTGGTGCTGGCCGCTCTGGTGTGCGCCGCCACGCGTTGGCGCACGCATTCCTGTGCACGCCACTGTGCGTGTTCCTATGGGCGCTGGTGTGCATGCTCCTGTGGGCCCTGGCGTGTGCACTGGCATTCGGGGGTGCGCGGTTGTGCTTGTGCGTGTGCTGGTGTGTATCGGCTTGCGCACGTGTGCGGCGTTTGGCACTAATCGGCCTATTTAGGTCTGCTCTGCACTCTGCCCGGTGCTGCCTGATCAACAGCTCCCGGTTCCATAGTTCCATTTGCTTGTTCCTGCGTTCCTGTGTTTCCAGATCTCCTGATGACCCGGTTTGCCCCTGATATTCTGCTGACTGTTGCCTGTACCTGACCTCGGCTTGTTTGACCCTGCTTCTGCCTGCTCCTACTGTACCGTGTTGCCTGCCTGTTGCTGAACTCTGCCTGTGCCCTGACCTGCCTGCTCTGCTCCTACTCAGCATCTGTTTGCCTGTGTTCCAGTATACCACCTGCTGCTTGAAGATCATCTTCCTTCCAGCACCTGGATCCCTCACCAGGCTCTCATACCATTCCATACTCCTGTGCCTCCTGTCCATTCTACCAGGGGCCACGAGTAGGATACATACGGGAGACCACCCTCTGCCCAAGTGGACTCACAGGTCTGGTAAGTAAAGTCTGACAGTATCAGGCAGCCATGACCGAGTCCGGGCAGGGGCCCCCCCCATGGATGAACTTTGTAGACATCTGGCGGGTCTTACTCAAGCTGTAAAGAGCCTTCAGGAAGGCTGTTCTAGACTGGAGGAACAAGTTCAGGCTTTATCCTCTCCCTCCAATCCTCAGGGAGCATCTTCTGTTGGATTTTCATCTGCACCCTCCATAGTGATGCTTCCTCCAGAGCCCAGAGTACCCACTCCTGAAAGGTTTGCCGGAGAACGCAGCACCGTGTGTTTCACAATGCCTGCAAGCTCTATTTTGCCTTGCAACCACGCACCTTCTCTCTAGAGGCAACCTAGATGGGCTTTGTCATCTCTTTGTTATCCGGCGAACCCCAAACCTGGGCCCACCGCCTGCTGGAGCAAAAAACAGTATCCCAGGATAGTCTAGAAGCCTTCTTCTTGGCCATGTCCCAACTATACGAGGATCAGCAGCTGACTGCGACTGCGGAAGCTGCTTTGCATTCTCTACAACAGGGTCACAGGGCAGCAGAAGACTATGCGGTAGAATTCAGACGCTGGAGCTCTGACACGAACTGGAATGACGCTGCTTTGCATCACCAGTTCAGAATGGGGCTTTCTGACCCTCTTAAGGATGAGCTGGCACGTGTTGGAATACCCCCATCCCTGGATGAACTCATCAACCTGTCCATCTAGATTGACCATCGCTAGAGGGAACACCGGTCAGAAAGGTCTACTAACCAGTTCCGCCCTATTTGGATGCTACCTAAGGTCCCCAGCTCGGCCGGTCAGTTTCCTCCCATCTCTACCGCACCAGTTCAAGATTTCCCAGAGCCTATGCAGCTTGGCTTGCTCCATCCCAGGCTGACTCCTGAGGAAAAACTGCGTAGACGAGCCTGCAATCTCTGCCTGTATTGTGGTGAACCCCGGCACTATGTGAGGGCTTGCCCCAACAAGATGCATGCCTTCCCACTTCCTCAATGTGTGCATCCATTTTACCTAAGTCCTGTTCTCACCTTGCTCTCTCCATCACTTTGCAGCTTCCAGGAGGGAGTACTCTAGTGACGATCATCATTGACTCCGGTGCCTGCAGCTGCTTCATCGACCTGACCTTTGCTGCTAATCATCGCATCCCACTTCAACCCAAGGCCCAGGGGCTTACTATACACCTGGCAGCCTGGCAGATGGCTCCACCCTTCGTTCCGGCCTGGTCACCCAAGAGACTGTTCCTTTGCTGGTCACCATTGGCACCCATCATCAGGAACTTCTTCATCTGGATGCCATCTCTTTTCCTCTCTTTCCCATCATCCTGGGAATACCTTGGCTACAAGCCCACAACCCCAGTATTAACTGGGCCACAGGGGAAGTTACATTTCCTTCTGAGTATTGCCAACAGCACTGCCTGTACAGATCCTCTGTTGAAACCTCCCAACTCCTTTGCCTGGACTCAGATCTGGAACTACGTCAGTCCATCCCTGAACCCTACCGGGATTTTCTGGGCGTATTCAGTAAAAAAGGAGCAGAAACATTGCCCCCGCACAGGCCTTATGATTGCCCAATAGAACTCCTACCTGGAACTGAGGTTCCTTTTGGAAGAATCTTCCCACTAACTGAGCAGGAGTTAGGCACACTAAAGGTCTACATCGATGAAAATCTGGAAAAGGGATTCATCTGACCCCCCACCTCTCCAGCCGGTGCGGGCATCCGAACTGACCAGGCAGGGAACCCGATTCTCATGGACTCCTAAGGCTCAGGCGGCTTTTGAAAAACGTAAAGAGCTGTTCACGTCAGCCACCATTCTGAAACACCCTAATGCTGCTTTACCGTTTGTCCTAGAGGTCGATGCCTCAGAAATAGCTGTTGGAGCAGTGCTCTCTCAGCGGCAGGGTGCCAAAGCTTTTCTTTATCCCGGTGGCATTCTTCTCACGGCAGCTCTCATTGTCAGAAAGGAATTATGATGTGGGAGATCGGGAACTTCTTGCCATCAAGTCGGCTATGGAGGAGTAGCGTTACCTTCTGGAGGGTGCTGCACATCCCATCTTGGCGTATACAGATAACAAGAATCTGGAATATTTGAGGACAGCCAAAAGATTGAGACCACGGCAGGCCAGATGGGCACTTTTCTTTTCCCCATTCCAATTCCACATCATCTATAGACCAGGTTCTAAGAACATTAAGCGGGATGCGCTCTCTCGCATGCTTCATGATTGATAAGAGACCCTGCCTCCTGACACGATCCTCCCCTCTGAGAACTTTTTGCTCCTTCAAGTGGATCTTATTACCCGTATAAGGTGGGCCTCTGTGGGAATGACCCCGTACCCTGAAACCAATCTAAATGAGGGTCTGTTTTGGCATAAAGACAAAGTCGTAGTCCCTGAACCCTTAAGGGTGGCTATAATGGAACTCTGCCACGACCATAAGCTAGCCGGACATTTTGGTGTTTTGAAGACTACAGAGTTGGTGCAGCGCACCTTCTGGTGGCCCCAACTGTCTAATGATTGTAAAAATTATGTGGAATCATGCAACACTTGTGCCCGAAGTAAAAATAGCTGGACAAGAGCTTGGGGACTATTAAAACCTTTGCCCATTCCAGAGAGACCATGGAAAATTATATTGATGGATTTCATCATGGAACTCCCTTCCACCATTTTCGTTGTGATAGATAGGCTATCCAAGATGGCACACTTTCTTCCCATGAAGGGCACACCCTCAGCCACGGACACAGTGAATATTTTTGTTAAGGAAGTGGTAAGGCTGCATGGGGTCCGATTGCGGTGTCCAATTTACCTCAAGGTTCTGGAAGGCTCTCTTTGGCTCCCTGGAAATAGAGTTGACATTCTCATCAGCATACCATCCCCAGACAAACAGGCAAACTAAGAGAACCAATCAAACTTTGGTGCAATACCTCCGCTGCTTCTCTGCTTTCTCTCAAGATGACTGGGTCTCTTTACTACCCGTTGCAGAATTTGCCTACAACAGCTCCTTGCATTCCGCCATCAACCAAACACCATTCTTTGCCAACGACGGTTTCCATCCTTCCTTCCTGCCCGGTTCAGTATCTGAGTGTGCCGTTCCCGCAGTCTCCGAAACCATGAATTTTTTCTCCAACAATAACAAACCCCCAGACTGGCTCAACTGGGCTGCCTTTAAGGAGGGGGCACTGTCAGAGAGGTTATCTTGTTGGCCGCGGTGCTGGCCGCTCTGGTGTGCGCCAGTGTGAGCCGTGCGCGTTGGTGCGCGCGTTCCTGTGCGCGCCACTGTGCGTGTTCCTATGGGCGCTGGTGTGCATGCTCCTGTGGGCCCTGGCATGTGCACTGGCTTTTCGGGGCACGCGTGTGTGCTTGTGCGTGCACCGGTGCGTATCGGCGTGCGCACGTGTGCGGCGTTTGGCGCCAATCAGCCTATTTATGTCTGCTCTGCACTCTGCCCGGTGCTGCCTGATCAACAGCTCCCGGTTCCATAGTTCCCTTTGCCTGTTCCTGCGTTCCTGTGTTTTCAGATCTCCTGATGACCCGGCTTGCCCCTGATATTCTGCTGACTGCTGCCTGTACCTGATCTCAGCTTGTTTGACCCTGCTTCTGCCTGCTCCTACTGTACCGTGTTGCCTGCCTGTTGCCGAACTCTTCCTGTGCCCTGACCTGCCTGCTCTGCTCCTGCTCAGCATCTGTTTGCCTGTGTTCCAGTATACCATCTGTTGCTTGAAGATCATCTTCCTTCCAGCACCTGTATTCCTCACCAGGCTCTCATACCATTCTTTACTCCTGTGCCCCCTGTGCATTCTACCAGGGGCCACGAGTAGGATACGTACGGGAGACCACCCTCTGCCCAAGTGGACTCACTGGTCTGGTAAGTAAAGTCTGACAATGAGGGAACTTCTATCAGCCCCTTGGGGGTGAGGGCACACCACAGCTAAGGTGTCGAAGGCCTCAGCTTGTCCCGCCACACTTGGGTCAAAGGTGAGCCTGATGGGGAGGTAACCGGCGTATGGAAAATTCTGGTCCCTAGGCCCCATATCTCCAATTCCTCCAATTTCTGCAATGGCAGGTGTTTTAAATGTTTTTTGTAGAAGTCACTATGCAGTAGGATCACTTGGGCTCCAGTATCCAGCAGAGCTTTACTTGAATGAGGACAATTGGAGAAGGTCCCACAAGCTTAGGGGGGAATCCATGTATTTTTGCACGCTTGATCCTCTTGATGGCTTGTACTTTCACACTCTGCTTTTGTGGAATTCTTTTTTTCTTCTTTGACTTAATTGAGGCTTCAGGGGTCTGAATTGTACGTGTATGTTTGGAGTTGACTATCGTAGTAGGGCGCCCAGTTGACTCCTTCACTGGGGCCCGCTGAAGTTTTCCGACGGCCGTTGATGCTTTGTTTCTGCTTTTGGGCTTGGGCATACCTGCCTGTAATATCCAACCCCTCCACAATTGAAACAGGACTTATGCTTTTCCGCAACTCTGGGGCTTAACATTTCTTTAGGTGCTTGAATCCCTCTATCAGGTGGAATGGTGTGCTTGGTGGTCAACAGAGCCATCATCTCCATCAACTGTGCCACCTGTGTCTGAAGAAGTTCGATCTGAGGGTCACCATTAGTTGCACTAGCCATTCTAACCCCAACGATTTTGGCCTTTGGAACTTTCCTTTATTTTTCTCAAGGATGGCTTCCTCTTCCCGCACAATTCGGATCAGGTCCGGGTACTTCAGTATGCCACCATCTTGACGGGTTCTTAACTGCAGCATTACGGGGTCCAATGGCTGGGCACCCCTCAGGACTTGCTTGGCTCGGACTTCGTCTACTTCTCGAGGCTCTAGTCCCTTTTTCAACAAAATCTGGTGTATGATCTTGTCCAAACACCTCATGTACTCTGACAGCTTCTCTCCCTCACACTTTGATAAGTGTGTTTCAGCTGGTAGATCAGGTCAGAAACCTTCTCTATTCGCCCAAACACATCCTGTAGAATGTCTAAGTAGTCCTGAGCCACGCAATCTCGCTTGCTGAGCTTCAAGTTTTGGATAGCTTCTGAAGCAGGCCCTTTTAAGCTCTCTGCGATCCTCTTTTTCTTGTGCGCCTCTGGGACGTCCCATTCATCTAAGGCTTGGGTGGTTTGCACCAACCACTCCTCAAAGTTGCCTTCTTCTGGGGGTACAGGCTGTCTTCCAGAGAAAATGCTGAGTTTCTGGTATGCATTTCCAGGGTATGTGGGGTTGCCCTTCTGACATTTTTCCACAAAGTTCCCTAAGGCTGTAAAGAGCTCTAGTTCAATTGTGGTCAGACGTGACCGGGAGGGAACTTTTGCCTTGACTGATTTAACTTGTGTGGAGCTGGTAGGGCTCTCACCTGGCTTCTCTGGGTGTGTCAGGCAGAATTTGGTTCTGTCAGATAGTTTCACACTGTTACCTTGGAATTTTTTAGGGACACCCCTCCTCCACTCTAGTAGTGCATAAGTGCGAGAGATCCCATAGTCTGGTCTCACAGCGATCACCCAGGCCTTCCTATCTGGGGACAATGCCTGTACAACTTCTTTTACATGTTTTTCTTCCCAGTCTTCCCCTGGGAGCTCAATTGCCATGCTCACTTCTGAGCGAGCACCTTCCGCTTCACACCACTGAACCACAGTGATGGGGTCCATCCTGGTGCCTTCTGGGGTATCTGAAGGGTCAATTGCAGAGTACAAGTATCCCAGACGAGCCCCCACGTGTAGCACTGACCCCCGAAGGAGCTGCTGATATTTTGGTTGGGCCTGTAATCTGCTCCTGCACCCCCTTAATTTTACTCAGTCCCCTTGACACAGCTGTGGTGTAATGTTAGTGTGCAAAAAGAACTTAAAGACAATTCCAAAATATGTAATATAATATACCTTTTGTCTTTACCTTTAACCTCCAGCTCTTCACCTGGTCAGCAATTCAAAGGAAACAACACTCCACATAGTAGTACTTAAACAAGAATGAGATTTTACTATATCTGCTTCAAAGTAGTAATTACAGTGATTGTACTGTCAGACTAACATAGTGTGACAAATAAACAAAAATAAATTTTGCGCTAAGTGCATAAATAAATAAACCAAAAATGTGAAATTTTAAGGATCAAAAAAACCTGTGATAGGAGTCCTGCTGCTTAGCACTATAATCCCGATATAAGGGCAAGATAAATGTATATATATTGAACAGTGCAGCGCTGGACACACAAACAAGTAAAGTGATAATCCAAGTAATACTGATACAATCAATGTGTATACTGAAGTATTATTAAAGCAATAATAAAAATCCATCAATATATTACTATTAATCAATGCATATGTTAGTGCCAAAACTAAAAAATAGTGAAAAAGTTCAAATGAAGTGAAGAAATCAAAAAAATGTCCAAAAATGATTGTGTGGAAAATGTGAAATCCAAATACGATACTCCACTTGATAGTGCTGCCCGTCACCAGGTGAAAAAAATTGAGTCTTACCAGAAATCCTGCGACCGCCCTTACTCAGGGGGGTCAGTACAGGCTTAGTGGATCACCGTGGATGTGCCAACAAGATCACAGCTGATGGCCCTCTTTACTCCTTCCTGGATAGCTCATCAATGGCAGCAGGGGACACTCAGGACAAACATGGTCATAAGATGACTCCAGCAGTGAACACTTCCCTCCTGGCCACACATATGACACCCGCTCAGGATTTACATCGCAAACAGCCACCAACTCCTCTCTACTTCTCCCTGATCACCACAACAACGTAGTGTGACAGCCAGCAGATTTAGTTCACAGCAGTACTAAACAAATGAAAGTTGATTAACTTAACCTCTTAGAGTGGCGTCTATAAAATGGGACCAATGACAGATTGAAACTGACTTCACTATGGGCACTGTCCCACTCTCAGCACACTCTGTTTATTTTTTTTTTTTTTTTCCATAATAGATTTTTATTGAAAGAAATTTATAAATTTTACAGAAATAGAGAAACAAGTACATTGTAATTCGTTGTAGGCTACAAATCTTATATGAACAGTGTTACAACTTGCATAGTAATAATTAACAAGAAGATAAATATGCAAAACGTAAACCTAGTAGCCAGCTCAGGACAGTATATAGTAATACTAACAAGCAGTATACCATTGTGGAAATGTAAGAGACTTTGAAACCTTCAGACCCATCTAGTGACTCAAGAGGGTTCTGGGCGACGACCCTACCCGGACACCCATGTGGTTGCTAAACTGTGTCTGAGCAAGGCTGCTCCATCCTCCCTGTCATTAATCTCCTGTCAAAGATTGAATCAAGTAAAGAAGCGATTAAGGGGTGAAGACTTTGACCATGTTGGATGATTTACCCAGTTAGACCATGGTTGCCGCAAGAGTAGCATGTGCTTTTTATCATTACGTAATGCTAGAGTTGTTTCGTGGATGAAGTGAACGTGTGTGGTTTGAACTACATCATGCAACGTGGGAGGTTCAGGGATTTTCCACTTCCTAGTAATACTGAGTCTTGTTGCAAGGAGTATGTGAGTTATTATATTCCTCATCGGATTGGCGAATTGCTCCATACCTAGTGATAATAGTGCCAGAGAGGGTTGTTCTGGTAATATCAATTTTGTGATTTCTGTGATTAGGTGAAAAATGGAAATCCAGTAATGTGTAAGTTTGGGGCAGTTCCAGAATATATGTAACAAGTCACCTTTTTTCCCACAGTTTCTCCAACATGTGTTGTCTATGGACTTGTTAAATTTGGACAGTCTGTCAGGGGTCAAATACCATTGGTAAGTCAGCTTAAGTGCTAGTTCCCATAGGTTTGAGCAACACGTGACCTTATATGTGGATTTACATGCTCTTTCCCATTGGTCAGTTGTGAATGATTGACCTAGGTCTCCTTCCCAGCTGATCAATGGTGACGAGCTAGTGAATGTGGTCTTATGTTGAAGCAGGTTATAAAATAAGGATATTCCTTTCCGATGTGTCACAGGGGACCTAAAATAGATCCATGCTTCCTGGGGTAGGGTACATTTCCAAGATTTGAGTGAAGATAGACAGTGACATGTTCGGATGTACAAGAATATGTCAGAATTTGGGAGTTGGTACTCCTTTTGTAGAACAGTGAATGGTTTTAATTTTCTCCTTGTCTATCAAGTCTGAGATGTATGTAATGCCCTGGGTTTTCCATTGTGAGTAAGATGTCTCTGTCATTAGGTGGTTAAGAGATTCAATAGGAATGTGAACTGTTGAGTTTATAGTGTGGGGCTTAGCTTCCTGTTGGATTTTTAGCCACGCCTTTAACGTCACCTTTATTGTCGGTGAGAGATGAGGGAGGGGTTTTGCCCCTAAAGTAATGTCTAGTAACCAAGATGAAAGGTTTGGATCTGGAATTAATGAGGTTTCTATTTTGCCCCAGATCTTGGGGGGGGGGGAGGGTAAAAACCATTCTTTTGTTTGGGTGAGAATGGATGCTATGTAGAAGAAATCAACATAACCTGTACCTCCTGCTAATTTGTGTTTGATTAATTGGAAATGTTTACATCTGGGTTTCTTACCCTGCCACACATATTTGGTTAGGGTCGTTTGCAATGATTTGAAGAAGTTAAGGGGTATGGGAATGGGTAGGGTACGAAATAAGTAAAGTACTCGAGGGAGGTGGAACATTTTAAATGCCGCTAAGCGTCCCAACCATGAGAGTTCAGCTGACACCAACCTGGTAAGATCACTTTGTAATTTGGTTCTAAGCGGTAAGTAGTTTAACATATATAATGTTTTAGTTGAGCTGGAAAGTTGTATTCCCAGATATGTTATACTTTTATCCGACCATGCGTATGGGAATTGTGTTTTAAGTCGCTTACAAGTAGGCTCACCCAGGCCAAGATTCAATATATATGATTTAGTTTCATTGACTTTGTAGTAAGAAATGTCGCTGAACCAAGTGAGCGTCTTCTGAACCTTGGGAAGGGATCGGTCAGGGTCAATGATCATTAGTATTACATCGTCAGCGAACAGACTGATTTTGTGTTCCATACCGGTTAATGAGATCCCAGAGATTATGCTGTTGGCTCTGATTCGTTCGGCTAGCGGTTCCATAATAAGATTAAAGATTAGTGGCGATAATGGGCATCCTTGTCTTGTACCGTTCGATATTGTGAAAGGTACAGAGAGAGTATCCCCAGAAAACACTCGGGCTGATGGGTTGGAGTACAGGGCCATTATTGCTTTATGTATTTGTCCTGTAAAGCCAAATTTGGTCAAGACTGCTGATATGTAGCCCCAGTGGACTCTGTCAAATGCCTTTTCGGCATCAAGGGAGAGGAGGAGGGAGGGGATTTTGTTAGATTCTATATGATGGATTATGTTGATCATGCGTCTAGTGGCATCCGATGCTTGACGGCCTTTAGTAAAGCCAGATTGGTCTTGGTGAATAAGGGAGGGGAGTATATCTTCAATTCTGTTGGCTAATATTTTTACATATATTTTTATATCTAGATTAAGTAATGAGATTGGGCGGAAATTTTTTGGGGATGTATGTTCTTTACCAGGTTTGGGTAAAGTTACAATCATGGCGCTAAGCATTTCAGTTGGGAATATGGCGGAATCAGCCGCTGAGTTAAAAATGTTGCAAAGACTTGAAGCTAGAATGTGTTGGAATTGCTTATAGTATTCCCCAGTAAATCCATCGGGTCCTGGGGACTTGGAGTTAGGGAGTTTATTAATTACTTTCAAGATTTCTGCAATTGTGAAGGGTTCATTCAGCGAGGAGAGCTGTTATGGTGTTAAAGATGGGAGACTAGTACCCTCTAGGAAGGTCTGGATTGCTTCGGGGAAGGGTTGAGATGTAGTTGAATCTTTCTGGAGATAATATAGGTCTTCATAATAGGAGCTAAAGGCGTTTGCTATTGAATGTGGTTTAAGGATTTTTTCATTAGAGTGGGAATGATATAGGAATGGGATTTTTGTTTTACCTCTATGCCCTTTGATTCTCCAGGACATTACCTTACCGGCCTTGTTTCCAGTGGTGTATGAGTTAGCCTTGAGGATGTTATATGATTTTTCATATTTCTCAAGGAGGAGGGACCTCAGCTCATGGCGGCGTTTGAATATTTTGGAATTAAGAGTAGGAGATGGATTTGTTTTGTTTAGGGATTCAGTTTTGGAATTGTCAGCTGTCAGTTCATCTAGTTTCTGAGTCATCTTTTTCTTAGCCCTAGCACCCATTTGGATGAACACACCTCTTAATACTGCCTTATGAGCATTCCACACCACCAGCGGGTCAGACACTGAATTTTGGTTTAGTGAAAAGGTGTCATTTGATGGGGCTGAATAGGATGGATTATTTAGCAGAAAATTATTGACTCTCCAAATATAAGAATTAGATTGAGATAAGTGGTCTGAGATGGTGATACTAATAGGGGCATGGTCTGACCAGGTGGTGGTGTGGATAACAGAACTCGACACTTTTTGTAATAACCATTTGTTAGAAAGAAAGAGGCCAATGCGTGAATATGTGTTGTGACGCGACGAGAGGAAGGTGAAGTCTCTCTCGTTCGCATGACAACACCGCCATACATCATATAGATCATTAGTAGCGATAAATTTATCTAGAGGAGAAACATGCCGTTTAACTTCTGCTGTAGAGTCCATTGAGTTATTTGGAACCATATTAAAGTCCCCACACAATAGCAAATGTCCCTGTTTGGATTTTCGTGCTAAACGCAAGGCTTTCCTAAGAAAGGACATTTGGCCGTGATTAGGAGCATAGATAGACATTAATGTGTATGGGACATTGTTGATCTTACAGGATAGAAGAATGTATCGGCCTTCTGGATCCAAGATGCAGTCCTGAAGTTGGAAGGACACCGTGTTCCTGATGGCAATCAATACTCCGCGTTGCTTTTTGGGATATGTGGTGTGGAAAATATGCTGAAATTGGCTGTGTTGGCATTTGGGGGTTGCCTTAATGGCAAAGTGAGTTTCTTGGATGCACAGCACGTCACAATTGTGGGCAGTTGCCATCTTCCATAAGGAGGCCTGTTTCGCCCTTTGGTTTAACCCTTTAGCATTAAGGGTAAGGATTGTAAGTCCCATGTTGATAGTAGGCACGGTGTATCAAATAACTGAGTAACTTACAGTTTGTCTGAGGCTGCTGTTGATTGTAGGGGGTAAAACAGTGCTGGTTAAGAAGCTTGTGGTCAGGAGTTCACCAATTCGTTGAAGAGCGTTGTGCTAAGTATTCCGCATACTCGTAGATCCGGTCAGAAAGTACAAATGTTGGTTTAACCAGGTTGTTGGTTCTTGGACGTTTGAGGATTCTGGCTGGTTGGTTGCTGCAAAAATACGACGAGACACACAAAGAAAAACAAAAGAAAAAGGAAAGATAACTACAGTAAAACACTGTAACTAACATGTCCTCTGGTGATGCTCACAGGTGGGTCAACCATAAAAAGCTCAACTGAGCTGTTGACCAACTTTTGGGGAAGAGTTCAGCAAGCAGATGTATAAGCGCATTACCAGACCGGACTTGGGGAGTCACTCAAGTACATAGGTGGTCTAAGTAGTTAATGATGTTTGTCTTTGTATTTCTCCCGGCCCGATCCAAATGAAAAAGGGTTTGGTTTGCCAGGAAGATCCTGCTGATTGTGGTGGTGATCCTCCACTATTCCCCAGGCATGCAGAAGCTTCATGCCTCCTTCCAGAGTAGAAATGGTATGGGGTATACCATTGTAGGTAGCCAGAATTGTGGCTGGATGGCGCCATTTGTATGTGATTTTATGGTTGTTCATGGCTTTTGTCACGGTTTTAAGCTGCCTCCTCATTTGAAGTGTGTATTGTGATAAGTCGGCGTACAGCTGGATGCCTGAATACGGCGCCGGAAGTGGTGATAATTCTCTCGCTTTGAAACGAATTTGTTCTTTAGCTTGGAAAAAGTGGATTCTTAGAAGTACATCCCTGGGGACATCCGCTTCTAGGTGCCAGGGTTTAGAAATTCTATGAGGGGGCGTGGTTTGGTGCTGGACTCTAATGGACGCCTGATCCCTGCGCTCCGGTCCTCAGAGGGATTTTCAGCAGCCTAACAGAGCCATCCGAAGCGAAAATATGGGGAAATCTAAGGGGAACACATCCCCATCCCGTTCCCGATCCCCGCGGAGACCCGATTCACAAGCGGGCCGCAGCATTCCAGAGATATTCCGGACGCAATCACGCGAGGCCCCGGCTCCATCTCAGGCCTACTCATCCACAGCGCGCTCCTCCAGCCTCAGCCCATCTGGCAGACACCAGACACAATCGCCCACACAGCGCATGGCGACAGAACAGCCCCTAAACATAGGGGATCTGAGAACAGTGGCAGAGGACATTAAAGCCACTTTTGCAACAGTCATCTCTGACCTGAGGAGAGACATCCAGTCCATGACGGTCCGCATGGACAACATAGAAGAAGCAACAGCGCACAGTGAGAATGCCATCCACAGGCTCCAGACTTCATCCCAAGCACACTCCGTCCAGCTCAGAGATCTGTACAGATACATGGAAGACCTGGACAATCGTGGCAGACGACACAACTTACGGGTAAGAGGCATGCCAGAATCGATTGATCATACCCAACTTACCCAGGCAACCATAGCTGTATTCAATGATCTCTTAGGCAGACCCCCTGAGACCCCCATTGAATGTGAACGCTTACACAGGGCCCTTAGACCCAGAGGTAGAGACACCGATCCTCCCAGAGATGTGGTATGCTGCCTAGTTAATTTCAAACTGAAAGAGGAAATCCTTCGCAGGGCCAGAGATCGTCGCAACCTTGCATGCCAAGGCTCAGAAATAAAAATCTTTCAAGATCTATCGCCCATCACTCTACAAAATAGAAGAGACTTGCGCCCTCTCCTTGATCTATTACGCACAAACGGAATTCAGTACCGCTGGAAATTCCCTTTTTGCCTCTCAGCATCAGCACAAGGGCGAACAGCTAACCTGAGAGTGCCTGAAGATCTCACCACATTCTGCGAAATTCTGAATATACCTTGCATTGAACTGCCTGACTGGTACCGCTCTCTCAGACCTACCCAACTCAGAAGGTCCAGCTCCATGGATGCCATCCCAGTCCGCGATGAGTTCCATATAAGAAGGCGCAGATCCAACTCACCCAGGACCAACACGCCCACAGGACCCAGGAATCCCGCAGACAACAGCCCCACAGCTTCTCCTGCCCACAGACGACCCCGCCACGGAGGTCCTGAATAACAGGGTAACCCACCCCCATCTCCTATTGATCACCTGAAGCCCTTTCACCCGCTACCCTATAAAGGTCTATGCAAGACAGACTTCAATCAAAACTGCGACTACTCAAATACTTACAGACGGATCTCCTACAAGCCAGAAGCAAGATGTTTTGACTCAAAGGATCAACACAATTCCTCTCCCTCACTCAGTTCCTGACGGATGCTTACCACCTAGATCCACAGACTGGCCTAATTTACGAAAACATCCTCCACCCCTCTACCTCTCTTCTTCTTGCTCGTCTTCTCACACCGCAAATTCAACGCAAGATCTACGAACCCATCACTACGCCCAGTCCCTCCCATCTGACTCATCTAACAGTGACTTATACTACGCAGACAGACTTCAAGCAACGGAACATTGGTCACACAAGTATAACATGAACATGCATGAAGATGACTAATATTTGAGACCGCTATATAGCTCCCCAAATAATAACCCCCCTCTTTACTCCCTTTCCACCTCCCCATCCTGTCGCCCCCCTTATTTAACTCCCAAATAGGCTTGCTTGAACTTCCCTGGGCAAGTATCACTCCTTGCTATGAAAGACACAAGTCGTACTTCCAGGACAGAATCCCCTTATTCTAACTTGCACTCCTTTGAAAAAGGACCGGTTCTCACACTTGTTTGTTACTAATGTGGACTCCTCTCTGGAGGGGCGATTCCACACAGAACCTAAGCTACACCCTTAATTCCACCCAATCTCTACATATCCAACCCCAATTGATGTCCCCCCAACATAAAGAGCTGATCTTTATATGCTCAGATTCCCCCCTCACCTTATCAAGCAATTATCCAACTGGTTAACGGGTATCTAAGCCCTGACATCCACTAAGATGGCAAACAAGATATACCCTGCATACCCCAATGACCCCCGTAAAAGCATCAATCTGTGTGGACTCGCCCACCCTGTATGTGTATTGACGTAGAAAGTTATCCTGTTATCTTCAGTTGAGTTACAACCCAAAGGAGGCTAATAACCCTGCTAGAGGGTATTGGTACCATTATTGTTTCTGTTATTACACAAATATTCGTTATATAAGACCTAAAATGTATGTTGAAACTCGATAGATCCCTCACCAACTAAATGGCTGACCCCTTGTGGGGCCGGCCTGAGACCTGGTAACATAACATGTAAATGCTATGTCATTTTATTTTATTTTCCTTATTAATATTCCAACACAACAAACAATGTTTATCCTTGGCAACCAAGCAAAAGAACCCGGATGGACCTCCGGCGTGTGTGAGCGACCCCCGTGCCCCACCTGGGTAATGGTTTCTACATTATGACCTCTAGACGAACATACACACAGGTGGGTCGAGCTGGCTTACCTTTATGGTGGACTCTCGGGCTACCTGTTCTTATACCGTGTGGGGTTCGGTCGCACAAGTTGGAGGCCTACTCTGAGGGTGAGGCGATCATAAATAACGCAAGAGATACATACTAACGATATAAAGTCTGGTTAATGTTATAAGGTAAACTGTATATTTGATTCCTTGCTTGTCTCGCTAAGCATCTGAATGACTCACAGATAGACGTCCACTCCATACTCCCACAATGGCTAAGGCTGCCTTCCCCTAATTATGCGGATTCAATCTCCTGCCCCAAGAGACCTCATTCGATATTCTGTCTCTTACAATGACATTACTCTAAACTTAAGATCTCCCTCATTTAATCCACAATCCCCAAGCCTAATACTATAACTTATTGGCTCATTCTTCTTTCTTGACCATCCACACCCCTCTGAGGACCAGAGGATTACACTTTATTTCCAACCCGTTACTACCGGCACCCTTCACCTCTCCACACAACGGGAACCTATCTTTCCCGTTGACCTATACCGGACAACGTACTACCCCATAAGAGGGGTCTTTGAACCCTTCTTTACCTCCGGAACACCTAGACCTTACATAACTATCTTGGTTTTTCTTCTTTTTTCTCTCTCCTTCTCTCTTTTCTTTTTCCCCTCCACTTCCCCTCCCCTCTATAGACCCCTTTCCCTCCTCGGCTTCTCCCTCCTCATTCCTTAGCCACATTCAGTTTTTTCGAGCCCTCCTCTACCTCCCTCACCCCCCCTCCACTGCCCCCTCGGTCTCCGCCACCTCCACTTCGCCACCGCGATCCCTCCCGAACCAACAACTTCCCCACGAACCACCCCCCGACACACTCAAAGAGGTCTATTGACTAATCCGACAAAAGACCCCATCCCATCCTTTTAAAGCCTTTCCACCCCCTCCAAAAAAAACAAAAAACAAAAAAAAAAAAACAGCATGTCGCACATAACACTTACCACCAAACACGACATGCTAAAAGTGACATCCCTAAACGTAAAAGGGCTCAATATCCCAGAAAAACGCAGCCAAGTTCTGTCTATGATGCACAAACTAAAATCCAACATAGTCTTCCTCCAGGAAGCCCATTTCCGCGCAGATAAGATTCCCAAGCTTACAAATCACTGGTTCCCTCATTCCTACCCCTCTACCAACCCACAGGCAAAGACTGAGGGAGTTTCAATCCTGATCTCCAAAAACCTAACCTGGGAACTCACTGATTCACTTATTGATAAGGAAGGCAGATACATCTTTTTAAAAGGTAAGATACAGGGCCGGCCTGTAACCTTGGCTAATATTTACAGCCCTAACTCTGCACAATCTAGCTTCTTTAGACAGATCTCTCAACTTTTATCAGGCTTCTCTGTTGGTCTAACCGTGCTCGGGGGAGACTTTAATGTAGCCCTGTACCCAATTTTAGACACCTCTTCAGGCACCACATTGCTGCCATACAGAACTCTACGCCAAATCAAACTACAATTGAATGACTTGCTTTTACATGATACCTGGCGCACTCTCCATCCAAATGTCAAAGATTACACATTCTTCTCCGCCCCTCATGACAGATATTCCAGAATTGACTACCTCTTCCTCTCCCAACCAGACCTTCCATTTCTTTCCCATGCGACAATTGAACCAATGTTCCTATCTGACCACCACCCCATTACAATGACAATGACCTTCCCCGACCATCAGAATGTTTCTAAAATCTGGCGCCTAGATTCTACCCTTTTGACCTCAGAAGGAGATATTGCATACATTAGACAAGCCATACACAATTTCTTTATCGACAATGACAACGGAGACACAACTCCACTAACACAATGGGAGGCCCACAAATGCGTCTTGAGGGGTAAACTCATTGCCCTTAAAACGTCACGGAAAAAAGCCCATCAAGCCAGTATTTCAAACCTAATTCAGAAGATTAAAACCCTAGAGCTAGCTCACAAACAGACTCAGGCCCAGCAGACATATCAAGAACTCACACAAACCAGAGAACATCTACTCACAGAGCTATCACATAAAACGAAACATAAATTCATCCTGCAACAGAAATTGTTCTATGAATTTGGAAATAAGAGCGGAAAATACTTAGCCCGAGCCATCCAGAAGAACAAAGCTCGTTCCAACATTTATGCGATTAACGACTCGAAGGTAGATCGAAAGTCACAGCCCCAGACATAGCTTCCCAATTCGAGGCGTACTATTCTACGCTGTACAACCTCGGCACAACAGCTGACGGCTCATCCAATAACAATGATAGGCGATCCCTTATTAAAAGCTTTCTAAAAGAACATTGTCCTAAACCTATTGACAGAGAAGATGCTCGCCAATTAGAACTCCCCATTTCGGAAGCTGAACTTAAAAATGCAATCAAAAAATTAAAAGCCAGGAAGAGTCCTGGCCCAGACGGCTTTACAGCCGTGTATTTTAAAACCTTCATAGAGACACTTACTGGTCCCTTTCTCAGAGCCTTTAACTCCCTTTCCTCCTCCATGCTTCCCTTCCACAGACTCCTCGAAGCTCACATTACAGTCATACCAAAGGAAAGGAAAGACACGACCCTAGTAAACAACTATAGGCCGATTTCCCTTCTAAATGTTGACATAAAACTCTTTGCAAAAATCCTAGCCAATCGCTTGCTTCCTCTATTACCATCACTGATAGATAAGGACCAGGTTGGTTTTATCCCAGGCCGGGAGGCAAGGGATAACACCATTAAAGCCATAAATCTCCATCATTGGATGACCACTAATAAACATAAAGGTTTTTTCCTATCATTGGACACGGAGAAGGCGTTTGACAGATTGGCATGGGACTACATGGGGGCAGTGCTGAGACGCCTAGGCCTCCAAAATCACATGTTCAACTCAATTATGTCTTTATACACGACACCCATGGCCAGAGTTCGGATTAACGGACATCTGTCAAACGCCTTCTCCATAACCAATGAAACGAGGCAAGGTTGCCCACTTTCCCCTATCCTCTTTGTACTAACCCTTGAACCTCTCCTGAATTGCCTCAGGAGAAATGAAAATATTAAAGGAATACCCATAGCAGGCCACACTTATAAGTTGGCAGCTTTTGCCGATGACATCCTACTTTCCCTTAGCGAGCCCCACACCTCTATTCCAAACTTATTAAAAGACTTCCACCTCTTCCAGCGCATCTCCAATTTTAAAATAAACTTCACCAAATCACATGCCCTCAATGTCACCATTCCAAAAGAGACTGTTACACAGTGTGAGACTAATTTCCCCTTCCAGTGGCGGCACGACGCAATTAAATACCTTGGCATTTAATTTACAACGAACCTATCAGATCTCTTTGCACAAAACTATCTTCCCATTCTCAAAACGATCTCTGCTGATCTCAAAAATTGGAACAAACCTCAGTTTTCCTGGTTCGGATGTGTGGCTATTATTAAAATGAACATTCTTCCCCGCATCTTATATATTCTACAAGCTATCCCCATTAAACTTCCCCCATCATTCTTCCTGTCCTATAGAAGACTTTGTACAGATTTTCTATGGAAACAAAAACATCTGAGAATCGCATACGATCTCCTAACACGACCTAAGACGAAGGGGGGCATTGGTCTTCCAGATCTGAAAAAATATTATTGGGCCTGCCACCTTACCCGTATTGTGGACTGATCACTACACATTCAACACAAAGATTGGGTCAGACTGGAGGGATCACTGTCTCCCTTCCCTCTGGGATTCACACCCTGGCTGGCGCCAGCACAGATTCCCTCCACTCTCAAAGAACACCCTCTTATTGGCCCGACCCTTGGCTGTTTCAGGGAAGCTTGCCGAAAACTACACATATCATCCTCCCCGGGCCCTTTAACTCCTATAAGACGGAACCCTGGCTTCCCCCCGGGTATGTCCGCACAATTCCTAGCAAGACAGTGGCAACTCCCCAACATACTAGCGCATCAATTTTTCTATGACGGTTCTTTTCTAGACCGCCTCACACTAACACCCACCATCACCAGCGACCCTTTACCATTCTGGATTTACTTTCAAATTCAACATTTTTTACAGTGAGTCAATTGCGACTCTTCTATATCATGACCATTCACTCCATTTGAGCACCTATGCTCCCAATCTAATCCCCAACAACATCTAATCTCCAGTATATATGCTATGCTATTTACTGGAACTTCCCCCAAGGAAGGGAAAGCGTGCAAAACATGGGAAAGAGAATTACAAGCAGAACTAGAAGAAGACCAATGGGAACACATATTTACGATTGCCCATAAAGGCTCCCTGAACGTGTCCATTCAGGAAAATAACTATAAGACCCTGACACGATGGTACAGAACCTCAGCCATCTTAAATAAAATCAACCCTTCATTCCCCAATAAATGCTGGAGATGTGGTGATGAACCGGGCACATTGTTACACATTTTGTGGTCATGCCCAGCTATTCAACCATTCTGGACGCAAGTCCGAGAACTCACTAAATCAATATCGACCTATAACTTAGACCACTCCCCAGCCCAATGCCTTTTTCATCACTCAGATTTATCTACTTCATACTACCGTAAGACACTGATCTTACCCCTACTGAATGCAGCGAAAATGTGCATCCCTAGACACTGGGGTACGTCTCATGCTCCGACCATCCAAGAGTAGTTCACACAAATTAATAAAATAGCTGAAATGGAAGAACTCATTTCCATCTCACGAGACTCCCCAGCTAGATTCTCCAAGACGTGGGCATGCTGGACTCATTTTCGGTCAACCGACAGATACCTGACATTAATGAAATAATTTTGGACCTTGACCTGCTCACCTAAGATCACCACCCACCACCTACTATCTACACTGTTTAATTATTTCAGCCTCACCACCCATATACTTCTTCTTCCTCCCCAGAAGACGTGGACCCCCCACCCCTAAACAAGGGACGAGTATGGGGGGGTCGCACGTCAAAGTCGGCCCTGTACTATTCTCCGAGAATAGGGATCAGGCAAACCTAACCTACTTCACCATAGAGCAACACCAGACCGCATCTACACTACAAGTGGCGGAGACCGAGGAGACAACCACCCCTCTATCTCCCTTAATCTCCCCCCTGTGTCCCCATCCCCCCCCCCTCATGTCCCTTAGGTCACCCCCCCTCCCCTCCCCCCTTTTCATATGTTTCTCACTATCCACCCACAACCCATCTTAACACCATGTACGGTATGGGTCTCCTAACAGAGTTCCAGATCAACATCTCTACTTTACACATGGATTGAATTGTCATACAAACCCCTACACCATCACCTAACGAGTGGGAATTTTCCCCCAGTAATTATAACAGCAACTGGGAAAAAAAAAAAAAAAGAAATATTTTATGCCATTGTAATAAACATCACCCTCTCGACAGTTACTTTAGTGTTTTATTTGAATAGTTTAAACCCTCTTGTCGTGCATATGTTGTAAAGCATCAACAAGAGATTTTCTGTTATAATCAATTCACTGTTACATTTGTCTCAATCGCAAGAATTTTTGTTCCCTACTTCTTGTACAACTGTATGATGATACTGTTATGCCGATTTCTTTTTCTTTCAATAAAAATCTATTTTGGAAAAAAAAAAAAAAAGAAATTCTATGAATGCGATCTATGGTTAGCTCAATAGGACATAACTCCGGGAGCAAGCTGGAGAACATGGTGCTGGCAAAATTGTGTAGCTCTTTGGGCTGGATAGATTCAGGAATCCCGCGGATTTTAATTTTATTGCGTCTGGAGCCGTCCTTGAGGTCCGCGAGTTTTACTTTGATCCAGAGGGAGTCATCCTTCTGCTCAGCATAAGCATCCCCCAGCTCATTCACAGTATCAGTGCATTCCTCCATTTTGTTTTCCATAAATTGCATTCTATTGTCCATGTGTTTCATATCTAGTGAAAACTGATTAATCAGGAATGACAGGTTGGACATAAGAGAGGATTGCAAAGATAGGAGCATATCTTTCATAGTGGTATCCAGCACTGGTTGACCTGAAGTCAGAAACTGTGCTATGAAGGATTGTAGTGAGGAGATAGCAGAAGCGTTATGTAGGCCTGTACTCACTGTGTCTGAGGCCTGGCTGAGAGAATCCATCCTCATCTTTGATTTTGCTGGGCTCTGCAGGGTTGGAAATGCAGGAGAAGGGTCGTCTGGGAGGGAAGGCATGTTTTCCTGGTGCAAGTTTTGTGCAGCAGCGTCTGGATGGCCTGAAAAGTTCAGGGAATGCCGCGCTGGTCCTCCACCGGCGCCATCTTGGCTTCTGTGTTGTAGGCGGAGGGGCTGGAACGAGAAAGATTCCAGCCTTTTAGGGCCTTTTTCTTGGAGTCTTTTGCGGGACATTGCTGATGTGGGGCTCGGGAGAGGCGATCACGTCTCTATAAGGCTGGATGTCGCTGTATTGCGCCTTGTTCGTCACTTTTGTCCAATCCGGTGTGCGGAGCTTACAGCTAAGGCGTTCATCGCAGTGTGCGTGCAAGCCACGCCCCAGCACACTCTGTTTATGTGAAAGAGAGGTCAATTTAATGTCAAAAGTAAACAACAGTCACTTTCTGTCATCTTCTCACATTCTTGAGAAAGAAAAAACAAAATAAAGTCCATTCACAATTTTGGGCGCTAGATGGCACCAAATGCTAACTTATAACAGTGTACATAGGATAACATAGCATTAGATTATTGAGCAAAAATGTGACCGCTACATATATACCACCAGTGTATGGGTCCAGGATTCTCAACCAGCCAGGTTGAGGGGCTCCAGTGTATTTGCTTGTTTAGGAGGAAACTGGCTTTTCAGTTTCCCCATTATTTAGTAAAGCCCACTTAGGGAAACGCGTCAGTAGGAGAGATTTCTGTGACGTCACCACGCACCAGCAGGCAACCTGAACATTTTAAGATGTGTGTTTTACATGTTCCTTTTTTAAATGTGCTTGGAAAATTTTTTTTGGGAATAAAGCACCAAAATTTTACTGCACACGAAGTTCTCTTTTTTTTTTCTTTTTAATTGCACTCTGCTAAACTGAATTTTTGAGCTGAGTACTTGTGAACTGGCTTGTTAAGTTTGGCAAATATCTCCTGGAAGTGTCAGAGTAGCTGGACAGAGCAGAAGTTTGCAGCTAAATGTCCGTGAAATAGCTCATTAAGCCAGGGAGAAATACACGGAGGAGAGTGGAAATCTACAGCTGATCCCTTTAGACAAATATGCGAGACTGACTCCTGTAATTAGGAGTCCATCGTGTCTCCTATCACTATTGCAAGTATAATACAATATTATTACAGAGTCTGCAGGACCCCCCGAGTTTGCTTTGCCTTTTCCTTTGGGACCCCTCTGCTCTCTGATTGCTGTTTTTCCATATACATAGTATTATAATTTTTTTTGGACTTCATGTTCCCTTTTTTATGTTTTAGCGTCATCCTATGAACTTCTAATTTTTTCACTTTTTGCACTTGTTATCAATTGTGTTTTTGACGTATCTATTTTCACATTATATGTATCCTTTTTTACATTATATTTAATTTTTTATATCCACTTTTATCTCATACATCCATTATTTATCATTCTTTAGTGTTTTTTTCACTTTTTAATCATGAGTCGGAAATTCATGGTGTTAATCATTGGTTTTATATATGTGACTAGGGATGAGCTTCGAGTTCGAGTCAAACTCATGTTTGACTCGAACATCGGCTGTTCGCCAGTTCGCTGAACAGCGAACAATTTGGGGTGTTTGCGGCAAATTTGAAAGCCGCGGAACACCCTTTGAAAGTCTATGGGAGAAATCAAAAGTGCTAATTTTAAAGGCTTATATGCATGTTATTGTTGTGCTTGGATAAGGGTCTGGTATGGATTTTGAGGGGGACCACACGCCATTTTAAAAAAAAAAATTTTGCCGGGGTTCCCCTTAATATCCATACCAGACCTGAAGGGCCTGGTATGGAATTTAGGGGGACCCCCCACATAATTTTTTTTTTTTAATTTTGGTTCGGGTTCCCCAGTGGGGAATTCCCATGCCATTTATATCAATGAACTTTTATGTGTATTGTCGGACCGGCAATTTATTAATAGCCGCGAGTAGTTTTAAATCACTTTTTTTCCTTTGAAATGTCATTTTGCTGTCAGACTGTTCTAAACACGGGAAACATGTGCCCCTTTACAGGCATACTATGGACACCCCCCAAGTACAAAATTTAAAGGAATATTACACTTTTATTGTTTTACTTTAAGCATTATTAAAATCACTGCTCCAGAAAAAATGTCCGTTTTTAAAACTTTTTTTTGCATTGATCCATGTCCCCTGGGGCAGGACCCAGGTCCCCAAACACTTTTTATGACAATAACTTGCATAGAAGCCTTTAAAATTAGCACTTTTGATTATTCATGTTCGTCCCATAGAATTTAACGGTGCTTGCGTGTTCGAGCAAATTTTTTGCCTGTTCGCAAGTTCTGGTGTGAACCGAACAGGGGGGTGTTCGACTCATCCCTATATGTGACTATCCCAGTGATCTGTTGGTCATTGATCATTTACTTGGTTTTATATTTGCACAACTTTTTTGTTTTATTTGCGAGGGAGAACCCAGAGAGTACAGGTGTGCACTGGAGAACCCAGAGAGTTTAGGTGTGCACTGGAGAACCCAGAGAGTGCAGGTGTGCACTGGAGAACCCAGAGTGCAGGTGTGCACTGGAGTAGCCAGAGGAGACCCGAGCCTGACAGGGGTCAAGAGGGCACTGCGTGGGAGCCTGAGCAGTGAGTGTTGAAGGGAGCCAGGCGCCTCTGTATTTTTATTTCCAATTTTGCATGTGTGAGCCAGGAGGCTGAACATACTGTCATTTAATGCTGATGGTGAAAACCCACTGCGAGGGAAACCACTTTTGTTTTCATTGCTGGAACTTTGTATCATTTTCTTTAATAAAAGAGGGCCAACAAGCCCTGAAAAGGAAACATTTGTGTATACAGTTCTCGCTAGTGGGTGCTACACTTGAGCTAAACAACCCCCAACTTTACAAGTGGTGGAGAATGCGGGCAGAACTGGAGATCCCTGAAAAAAGTGAGTTCATCTGTTATATGAACTGTGTTTGTGTGCATGAGACAGCACAATCTGTGTGTGCAGGTGAGGAAAGCTTGTATGAAGAGAAAAGAAACGTGCTTTAAAGTTACAGTGCTCCATTTTGTTGCTGGACTGCACAAATTTGTTGTGGAGTGACTGCGAAGATGAAGCAAGGGTTTGAGCCTGCTGGCGAGTATTTTGCTTCACCAACTCCAGTTAAAGGGGAAATGCATGCTGTTGCCCCTGGCAACGCTGGTGCAAGCAGGCCAGCTATCAATGTGCAGAGGCCTAAGTTTGAAAGAGGATGCAATTGGGGAAGCCTTGTTGAGGCTCTAAAGCAAGAGCGCTATTTGCGGTGCAGAGAGTGGGGTCATGTTGTCACCAAGTGTTCATTGTCTCAGTCTCCAATACAAGGTGACATGGCCAGACAAAGGTCTGCAACAATGTTTGGGAAGCCTGATTTGAGTGCCAGGAGTGATCAACAGGCTGACCGGAAGTTAGAGAAGCATGTGCTTGCCTGTAGCAACAGTGGTAATGTCAAGGCTGTGGACCACCACATGAGAAACGTATTGCCGACAGAGGATCGTGGCAAGTTGAAAACAAAAGAAGGAGGAGCTAAATTGGAGATGTGGAGCGGCATCCAACTAAAGATATGTGCAGAAATGTACCATGCCTGGAATGTGGTCAACTGGGGCATGGAATCTTTTCTTTTTTTTTTTTTCCAATATTTTTATTGAAGATATTGCAGATTACAAAATGCAGACAACAAACTGAGCAGTAATATACACTCGAGGCACATTGTTAACAATGTTATACAATCAAAGTGTGAGGGGGAATATGGAGAAACAAGATATACAGGAACCAGAACATGAATCAAACTGTTGCATATAGAGGCGTACCATAAAACTCAGAGCTGTGGAACGTATTTAGGACTGAAATTTGGGCCCATGGCCCTCCTAATTAGGCCAGAGGAGATATTTTACAGGTTACTCCGTGAGACCCGGTGTCTCGCCTTATCCTCACGCACCCCTAACGGGAACTAACTGTGCGTGGGTGAGGCTCGTAGTTCCTTGGACTCAAATCTAGACCATGCCGGTCTCTTGGTTATGTTCTTCTAATGCCCCGTACACATGGTCGGACTTTGTTCGGACATTCCGACAACAAAATCCTAGGATTTTTTCCGACGGATGTTGGCTCAAACTTGTCTTGCATATACACGGTCACACAAAGTTGTCGGAAAATCTGATCGTTCTAAACGCGGTGACGTAAAACACGTACGTCGGGACTATAAACGGGGCAGTGGCCAATAGCTTTCATCTCTTTATTTATTCTGAGCATGCGTGGCACTTTGTCCGTCGGATTTGAATACACACGATCGGAATTTCCGACAACGGATTTTGTTGTCGGAAAATTTTATATCCTGCTCTCAAACTTTGCGTGTCGGAAAATCCGATGGAAAATGTGTGATGGAGCCTACACACGGTCGGAATTTCCGACAACAAGGTCCTATCACACATTTTCCATCGGAAAATCCGACCTTGTGTACGGGGCATTAGTATTAGTTCCTGATGTCACTATGGATAATGGATGTGACTTTTTGAGAAAGCTCTGTTTATTGAGACATCTTATGAGTATGGGAGTGTGGGGAATGGCGGAAAGAGGGTGTTAGGAAAAAAAAGGGGGGGTAATCCAGGGTGGGTATAATGTTTATTTTTTTTAGATAATCTATACTGCCCCCCAGGCCAAGCTATGGGGAGATCGACATAATGTTGTTATATTCTGTTGTTTCTTTAAAGTGGAGCCAGCACGCCCATGTTTTATTAAACTTATTCGGGGTATCTCGTGCTTGATGGATTAAATCTTCCATCTCAGCTATTTTCCCTACTCAACGGAGCCATTCAGATGTACTGGGGGAAGAGATAGATCGCCAGTGAGTGGGAATGCAAAGTTTTGCCGCATTGATGAGGTGCAGGGTAAGGGATTTTTTATAGGCCGATTGTGGTATTGACGTATGGTGTAGGAGATATTGGGCTGGCGTGAAATCGGGGTATATGTGGTGATCTGTGATGTGAGACGGTGAACTTCGTTTCAGTAGGGTTGGATTAGGGGACATTCCCACCAGATGTGGATTAAAGAGCCGTGAGCGGTGTTGCATCTCCAACAAAGTGAAGAGACACTGGGGTGGAATTTGTGAATTCTATCTGGGGTTATATACCACCTGGAGTATATTTTATAACCGTTTTCTTGCGCGGAGACATTTAGGGAACCTTTATGAATGTGGGTGTATATGTTTTGCCATTCCTCTTGCGTAAGGTCTGTGGATAGGTCTCTCTCCCATTTTTGGCATGTCGCTTCATCAGTGGTAGGAGTCTCGGGAAACATTAAAGAGTATATAATTGAGATTATGTGTTTCTGAGGGTCGTGTCTGTTGCAAAGGGCTTCGAACGGTGTATGGTCTCTAAACCATTGAGATTGTGTATTCAAGCTTTGTAAAAAATGACGAATTTGAAGATACTTAAAGAAGGGGATGTCCATGTCTGGGAGCCGGGCTGAGATGTTGAGGAAGGATACCAATTTGCCATTATCGAAGAAGGATTCTACTCTAACAGAACTTGATGTAGATCCGTCATGGTCAGCAAGGAGCGGAATACCCGGGGGAAAATCTGGGTTTTGATTGAGCGGGGTCATTGGACCAGGAGAGGAGGCAATGTTCAGTTTTTTACAGACTGTGTGAAAAACCTGTATCGTGGGGCCTGTCAGAGGGTGTGATCTGATTTCCTGCGGTGCGTTGTGAGGGTTTATCCAGGGCAGGTGATGAATAGGTAGGGAGGAGAACACCTCCTCAAGGTCTATCCATGCTTTGGTTTTGGAATGTAAGTACCAGTCTACGATCCTAGCTAGGTGGCATGACCAATAATATTTTTGTACATCAGGGAGGCCAATGCCTCCTTTTAACTTTGGGGTCACTAATTTCCCCCATCTTACCCGTGCTTGATTGGTAGCCCAGATAAAGTTTAGATATAGTCTTTTATAGATAGAAAAGAATGTTGGTGGCAGTTTAATCGGGATTGTTTGTAGTAAATAAAGAATGGGGAGGATGTTAATTTTTACAATCACCGCTCTTCCAAACCATGAGAAGGTACCTCTGTTCCAGTCCTGGAAGTCTTTCTGTAATGTTTTTAGAATGGGGGCAAAGTTTGTAGAATAAAGGTCACTTAGTTTAGATGGTAGCTGAATCCCTAGGTAAGTTATGGCGTTTGTGTCCCAACCAAATGGGAAATTGGTCTTGCATAAGGTCACTGTAGATTCCGGTAGGGATACATTAAGGGCCTTGGATTTGGTGAAGTTTATTTGAAGATTGGATAGTTTTTTGAAGAGGGTGAAATCTTTTAGTAGGTTGGGAAGTGTGATAATCGGGTCCGTGAGAAATAATAGGACATCATCGACTTACGCTGCAATTTTGTATTGTTTATTGGCTATGTCTACTCCTTTGATATCTTGGTTGGACCTAATCCTACGGAGTATGGGTTCCATCGAGAGTATAAATATAAGGGGGGATAGTGGGCATCCCTGTCTAGTTCCATTTGACACAGAGAAAGCGTCTGACAGGTGGCCGTTAACCCTGATTTTTGCAGTTGGGGCCGAATATAGGGCTAGAATGTATTGAAGCATGCGTTCCTTAAATCCTATTTTCCTAGTTTCCATGAAGGTTTTGTAGTAACTGACGGACAATCCGTCTGGGCCGGTGCTTTTGCCTGGTTTTATTTGTTTAAGGGCTTAAACGGTTTCTTCCTTTGTGAGGGGTTTGTCTAAGTCGTTGGCTTCATCAGCGGTGATGGGACATGGGCTAAATTGCGTCAGAAAGTCGTTTAATAGCTTTTTCCTGTCACTGTTCGGGTTGATCCGCTGGGGGGTATGTAGATTGTATAGTTTGGAGTAGAATTGTTTAAACTGGTTAGCTATACCGTTTGAGGACTCTATTTTGTGCCCCTGGGGGTCTGAGATATAATGTATGATTGAATTAGCTTTTTTGGTATGGAGGGCCCTAGCGAGCATTTTACCAGATTTGTTCCCAAATTCGTAAAAAATTCTTTGCGACAGGGCAAATTTGCATCTGGTTGATTTCCCAATTTCCTCCAGGAGATCCTCTCTGGCTTTCAGTAGCTCTCGGAGGGTTTGTTGTGCTAGCGATTGCTTGTGCTTCTTTTCCAGAGAGTGAACTCTGTTCAATAAATGGGATATTAGTGCTTGTCTGGCTTTGCATTGCTGTGCGGCTATTGAAATTAATTCCCCTCTGATGACGCATTTATGAGCCGACCAGAGGGTCAATGGCGAGGTATCAGAGGATGCGTTTTCTCGGAAATAATGCGATAAGCAATCGTTAAGTCTCTTCGTGTGTTCAGAATTTGTGAAGAGAGAGTTGTCTAATCGCCAGGTCGTATGTCTCGTGGAGGATGCCAGGAATGTAATGTTGACAGAGACTAGGTGAGTGTCTGAAAGGACCACTGGGTCTATTGTAGCAGTCAAGAGTGAGTCTAAGTCAGGTTGAGATAAAAAAAGTAGTCTATCCTTGTATATTTGTGGTGAGGGGGAGAATAAAATGTGTAGTCTTTACTATTTGGGTGCAGTGTACGCCACGTGTCATGTAAGGCCAGGCCTGTCAATTGTATTTTGATTGCACGGAGAGCACGATAGGTGGTAGAGGAGGCACCTGTTGATGCGTCAAGAGAGGGGTTAAGGGCTAAGTTGAAGTCACCCCCGACAACCAGCAGACCCTTGGAGAATGTGGTGAGGTTTTGGAGAGTGTCTCGAAAAAAAGGTACTTGCTGTTTGTTGGGGGCGTATAGGTTGGCCAATGTAACAGGTTTGTTGTGCAATTTGCCTTTTAGAAAAATGTAGTGTGCGTTGGTGTCAATCAATGTGTCATGGATCTGTATGGGGCAGTTTTTGGAGATTAGGATGGAGACCCCCTCAGATTTAGAGTCTTTATTGGTGGCGTGGTATACCGTGGGGTAATATGAGTTGGAAAGTTTGGGAATACTGTCTGATCTGAAATGTGTTTCCTGGAAAAAGATCACATCCGCCTTGGCTTTCCGTAGTAGTAGGAGCAGCTGTGATCTTTTCTAGGGGGTGTTGAGTCCGCTTATGTTTAAGGAGTAAAGCTTGACCTGGGGGGAGGGGGTACTTGTCTTGGAAGGAGGCATGATGGGGTCTGACTTTTGCGTCCCGCATTCGCTGGTACTGTGGATGCGGTGTGAAACAGTTAAGGGGGGTAGGTGTTGGAGGGGGTGTAGGGTAGGAGACGTAGGCGGATAGTGTACCTGGAACGTAAACCGATTAGGTTAGGGGACTGGCCCTTCACCTGTAGATGTAGGTTCGGTTAGGTACAGAGTGAGGATAGAGAGAGCCTATCAAAGACAGGCAAACCCGGATCCAAACTGCTGTGTGGGGGTTGGAAAAGACCACACATAGAAGGGGTGAATGAACGTTGGGATAATCCGTTACCCTCATTGCCAATGATAGGCAAGTGTATGTGTGTGGGAAGCCTTGGTAGTATGTAGTTTAGGTCCGACCATGGGTATGGTGTATATGTTGAGATGAGTCCTAAGTGGTTGATCTGATATACTATTGTGATCAAGCAGTAGGTAAGGAGCTAACATAGGGGCAAAATATTGCTGCCTATGTATGTGTAAATGGGACTGGGTGGTCCATGGAGTCCAGACTGAATGGGGTGCATACAGTTGTTAGTCTCTCTAGAACTAATAATATAACTGGTAGCAGCTAGTAAAACAGGAAAACAAACAACAAACATAACTCTGTAACTAGCAACATACTCCTGTGTGCTATGGACACAACCAAAATGTGAGATTACCGGAGGTGCTTTAATTTTTGTCCCTTAGGTGATGACATGCAGGAACCTCGTGGGTAAGCATACCTTCCCCTGATGGACCAGACGGTGGGGTATTTTGAATGGGGTGTGGTGAATCCAGTATGCCTGGTTGCTGCGTAGCCGGGAGTCTTTTCGTCCACAGGAAGATCCTAATATGGTCACTACCTTCGTGGACGGGATGATTACCATAACCTAGGCAGTAAGGGGATCAATCCCGGTCAATCAATAGGTTGTGTGTGGAATGGAATCTTTTCTTGTCCCAGGTTGTGGAACATAGCTGGTGATAGTGCCACTGGTCAAAAGTATTTTTCTGCAAGCCCAGGTTCCTGTTTAAAAATGTTTGCAGTCACCCCTGGCAACAGTGAGAAAGTACCTGTTGTGCCTGCAGGGGGTGCTAAGGAGTCAGAAATGGCTGCTGCAATTTCATCCTGTGGCCACCAGGGAGAGTTGGCCAGTGAAAGCAACCCCTGTTAAAGTGATGGGTAAGACTGTTGCTGGTAAATGCATGAAGGTGACTATGTGGCTGTGCACACTGGAGTGGAAGTGACCCCAAATGGTAGATCCACTGTCTGTGGAAAAGGACTTGCCTTGCTACAGTGCCCTGTCCAGTGGGGAGGCAAGTGGTAACCTTGAATGTGACAATGTGATGGGTAAAACTGCTAATATTGTGTAGCGCTGGTAGATTTGTGATCTACCATCTGATAGGTAAATTTAGTGAATTGCTCGTTATAGGAAGTTAGATTTGCCTCTGTTCCAGCTTGGCTGACATTGCGTGTGGTTGCGTGTTGGAAAAGCAACGTGTTGAAGCGGATGAGTGCTCCTCTGTCCCGGAGACAACTCGGTGGAGGTGGTCCTCTGAGTTGCATTCTGGGAGAGGGTATTTATGGGAAGACGCTATGTTTAGGGATTTTTGTTTTCAGCCACCTGCTGGCCCTCATGGCTGACAGGTATGCATTAGAGTACCACCTCATGGTCCTCCGTTCCGGAGGTCCGCGTCGCTGCGGCGTGTGGGTGGGCCCAGAAGCTTGTCTGGGGCCTACCACAGCAGCCGAGGAACGGTCCTGAGCTGTCTATCCAGAGTGAAGAAGCTGGACAACCGAGAAGATCTCAGGGGAAGACTCGTCATGGAAGGATCATGCAGAGTGCTGGTCTGGAGAGGGGCCTGGTGACTCGGTTGGAGGACATATCCTGAAGTAGTCTTATTGCATGGTACTGCCGGGTTGGCTTAGAGGTCCAAGTACTGTGTCTGACATTCATCGTGAACCAATACATCCTGTGGCAGAGGATTGTACGGGTTTATTTCAAGCAAGTCTGTGGCAGAGACTTTTGTTTGTGCTACGTACTGGCTTCTAGGCAAGTGAGAGAGGCCTATCCAGGCGAGCAAAGATCGTGTCCCACAAAAGGGGATTGCATTCAATTACAGTATTCAACCTTAAAGGATGTTCTAAAGAAACCTAAAGAAAGGTATTTGGGCTTCCCTGCAATTTTCCTCCTGCCTCTTTCCTGCTACTTCCTTCGTTACTTGGTTCAATAA
Source organism: Aquarana catesbeiana (assembly GCF_042186555.1). Classification (NCBI taxonomy): domain Eukaryota; kingdom Metazoa; phylum Chordata; class Amphibia; order Anura; family Ranidae; genus Aquarana; species Aquarana catesbeiana. The sequence goes on along the minus strand of NC_133331.1, from coordinate 173,590,312 downwards.
AGCATTGAAAACGTACTCAAGTGTTGGTGCTTATATCGTCCAGAGGTAAACTCAACGGAACCCTAGACCCGGTGCCGGTGAAACAGAGGTATCGAGAGTGAAGGTAACAAGCCCGCTTAAACCAGCAGCTCCACCGAGAGTTATTGCTACAATTGTGTTGGCTAAAGTGAATGATCCAGTTGCTAATGGGCTAGTGCAGCTCACTAGAGATAAAAACATTTCTGTGAATGCAGTTAAATATGTGCTATCTCCCCTAGCAACTGTGACGAAGGCCACAGAGGTGTCCCTAGAAACCCTCAGGGAGCTCTGCGTTTTGGAGCCAGAGGTTGCCTGGGACAGCTATGGTGCCACTCTGAGGGATAAGAGGGTACCTGAACATGGTGATAACAGGATTTTAAATGTAAAACTGAAATGTTTAAAAACACTCATGGTGGAAATAGGTTAATGCAGTCTGGCAATGACAGGTATGAAAGCATTCATGCGTTTAATAAAGCACCACCAGAGCAAGGTGGTAAAAGTGTGGTATTGCAGTCTGCTATGGTTAAAAATGTAGTGCCACAATCTTATTTCAACCAAACTGATAGGTGCAATGTGTCTGTTGCTGAACCACTCTGTCCCTCTGGGTCTCCTTGTGCAGTAGGAGCGGTATTGTGTGGTACCTCTGGGAGCACAGAGATAACAGACTGGGACAGGTGGGCAAAAAGACTGTTGGCTTTGTTGGAAAAGGCCTCTGTTGGTAAAAGTGGAACAGACAGGATTTCTGCGGTGCCAAATGAAGGACCTGCAGAGCAACTTATATGCAAGGGTGCACTTGCTACTGCAGATGATGTTGCTCATGAGATGGAAACACCAAGTAAGGGCGAACGCACAGACAAGGTCATGACTGTGATCCACAAAAGGTCTAACGATGTGGTAATGGATGATGCCGTGCCAAATGAGCTGGTGTTGGTGGAAGTGCCAGATGGCACAGCAATAAATGAAATGATTGTAGTCACAGGTCCAAATGTTATTTTATCCGATGATGGTCAGGGGTCAGTACAATTGCTGGCAGAGGATCTTATGCCAGTGGAGTTGGTGTATAGTGAAGCTGCCGTAGACAACCACTCCGCTGGGTGCAGTTCCTCTCCAGACACTGCCCTGTCGAACATGGGTGAAATGAAATATAACAAATGCATTGATATTTCTGACCATGATGAAAAATGCAGCGCATTTGCAATTTTTAATGGTTTGGTTACCATGGGTGACAACAAAAATAATGGTAGACCTGATGGTCTTGGTCAAGTTGATATGGTTGTAGCAAACCCTGACAATTGTAATGAGATAGGGAATTGTATGAATGACACAGAAGTGGTAAAAGGCACAACAGAATTAGGCCCCCTACAGGTTCAATAGGGTAGTTCTGGGGAAGATTTCCTGAGGTTTGAGACATTTCTAATGTCTGAGAAGGATCATGGTAAACAATGGTCGGAGGGAAATGGCCCAAAGCTCAGCAAGGTGTCACATCAGTTTAAAACCTCAAAGTGGCAAGACAGTCAGGATGTCCTTCAGAGGGAGACTAGGATGAGGCTGCAGTCATATGAGGATGTTAGTGATGAAACTGACAAAATGAAGCATGCAGTTTACATGAGAAAACAAGTGATGCTACGTTTGGACAGTAAGAGGGTGCTCGTACATAGAGCGCAGAGAGGGACCAGTGTCACCCCAATAAAAGAGCCCCACTTATCACTAAACCAGTGTTTAAAAATGTGGTTTCTTCTAAATTAAGTAAAGAGAAAAGAGGTGGTCTAGTGGAAATTGAGGGAGCACTTTATAACTTTAACGATATCCAACCCTTAAAGCTCAGCTGTCCACCTCATATTAAAAAAGTTACCAAGATTAGTGAACTCCCTACTGGCAAGGTGGCTATTGTAGGCCCAAGGGAAATGGAAAGACAGCGCTTTTGGAAGCACACTCATAAAAAGGCATGAGAGTGTCTTTGTAGAGCCCAAGTAGATGTAGCAGGGGGACATGGAGAAAGTCACCTGATGGGACCAGATTTGGCCCATGTGGTTGGTAGCTTGCATGGTCATGACAAAGTGAGGAAGTTGTACTGGTATGTTCCGCTATCTGGGTCGAAACAAGGGGGGGATATGTGGTAGTGTGGTACCCCACCAGTGTATGGGTCCAGGATTCTCAAACAGGCAGGTTGAGTGGCTCCAGTGTATTTGCTTGTTTGGGAGGAAACTGGCTTTTCTGTTTCCTCATTATTTAGTAAACTCCACTTTGGGACCTGGAGCCCAGGGATTTCTTAGAGATCCGGGTGGGATGAAATCCCCAGTCCTGGGTCCAGGTTTTGAGACTCACCGACACAGTGATTGTTCAGGTGTGTATGGGCCTGATAGTAGAGTCAGGACCATGGTTCTGGGCTCCACCCTCCCGAGGAGTCCAGGCTTGTGAGGAGAACCCAGAGAGTACAGGTGTGCAATGGAGAACCCAGAGAGTGCAGGTGTGCACTGGAGAACCCAGAGAGTGCAGGTGTGCACTAGAGTAGCCAGAGGAGACCCGAGTCTGACAGGGGTCAAGAGGGCTCCGTGTGGGAGCCTGAGCAGTGGTGCTGCTGCTGAAGGGAGTCAGGCGGCTCAATATTTTTGTTTGCAATTTTGCATGTGTGAGCCAGGAGGCTGAACATACTATCACTTAATGCTAATGGTGAAAAACCCCTGTAAGAGAAACCTCTTTTGTTTTCATTTCTGGAACTTTTGTTGATTTTCTTAAAAGTCGCTTTTGTTGCCAGCGGTTTAGACAATAATGGCTGTGAGTTATTTTGAGGGGACAGCAAATTTACACTGTTATACAAGCTGTACATTCATTACTTTACATTGTAGCAATATATATATATAGTGCCTTGAAGAAGTATTAATACCCCTAGAAATTTTCCACATTTTGTCATGTTACAACCAAAAAGGTAAATGTATTTTATTGGTATTTTATGTGATAGACCAACACAAAGTGGCACATAATTGTGAAGTGGAAGGAAAAATGAAAAATGGTTTTCCAAATTTTGTACAAATAAATATCTGAAAAATGTGGCGTGCATTTGTATTCAGTCCCATTTACTCTGATACCCCTAACTGAAACCAATTGCCTTCAGAAGTCACCTAATTAGTAAATAAAGTCCACCCATGTGTAATTTGATCTTAGTATAACTACAGCTGTTCTATAAAGCCCTTAGAGGATTGTTAGAGAACTTTAGTGAACAACTAGCACCATGAAGACCAAGGAACACACCAGACAGACCAGGAATAAAGTTGTGGAGAAGTTTAAATCTGGGTTTGGTTATAAAAAAATATCCCAAGCTTTGAACATTTAAAAAAAAAAGCGTATGGCACAGCTGCAAACCTACCAAGACATGGCCGTCCACCTGAACGGACAGGCCGGGCAAGGAGAGCATTAATCAGAGAAGCAGCCAATAAGCCCATGGTAACTCTGGAGGAGATGCAGAGATCCACAGCTCAAGTGGGAGAATCTGTCCACAGGACAACTATTATTCGTGCACTCTACAAATCTGGTCTTTATGAAAGAGTGGCAAGAAGGCTAATGTTGAAAGAAAACCAATAAGACATCCCATTTGCAGTTTGTGAGAAGCCATGTGAGGGACACAGCAAACATGTGGAAGAAAGTGCTCTGGTCAGATGAGACCAAAATGTAACTTTTTGGCCTAAAAGCAAAATGCTATGTATGGCGGAAAACTAACACTGCACATCTCTCTGAACACACCATCCCCACCATGAAACATGGCAGCATCATGTGGTGTTGATGCTTTTCTTTTTAGCAGGGACAGGGAAGCTGGTCAGAGTTGATGGGCAGATGGATGGAGCCAAATACAGGGCATTCTTAGAAGAAAACATATTAGAGTCTGCAAAAGGCTTGAGACTGGGGCGGAGGTTCACCTTTCCAGCAGGACATCGACCCTAAACACACAGCCAGAGCTACAATGGAATGGTTTAGATCAAAGCACATTTATGTGTTAGAATGGCCCAGTCAAAGTCCAGACCTAAGTCCAATTGAGAATCTGTGACAGGGATTGAAAATTGCTGTTCACAGATGCTCTCCACCCATTCTAACAGAGCTTGAGCTATTTTGCAAAAAAGAATGGACAAAAAATTCACTCTCTAGCAGTGCAAAACTGGTAGAGACATCCTCAAAAAGACTTGCAGCTGTAATTGCAGCAAAAGGTGGTTCTTCAAAATATTGACTCGGGGGGCTGATTACAAATGCTCGCCACACTTTTCACATTTATTTGG